>NC_141016.1:6191506-6302235 GCF_052327205.1 Somniosus microcephalus
CTTCCCCCCTTCTCCTCTTCCCCCCTTCTCCTCTTCCCCCCTTCTCCTCTTCCCCCCTTCTCCTCTTCCCCCCTTCTCCTCTTCCCCCCTTCTCCTCTTCCCCCATTCTCCTCTTCCCCCCTTCTCCTCTTCCCCCCTTCTCCTCTTCCCCCTTCTCCTCTTCCCCCCTTCTCCTCTTCCCCCCCTTCTCCTCTTCCCCCCCTTCTCCTCTTCCCCCCCCTTCTCCTCTTCCCCCCTTCTCCTCTTCCCCCCTTCTCCTCTTCCCCCCTTCTCCTCTTCCCCCCTTCTCCTCTTCCCCCCTTCTCCTCTTCCCCCCTTCTCCTCTTCCCCCCTTCTCCTCTTCCCCCCTTCTCCTCTTCCCCCCTTCTCCTCTTCCCCCCCTTCTCCTCTTCCCCCCTTCTCCTCTTCCCCCCTTCTCCTCTTCCCCCCTTCTCCTCTTCCCCCCCTTCTCCTCTTCCCCACCTTCTCCTCTCCCCCCCTTCTCCTCTTCCCCCCTTCTCCTCTTCCCCCCTTCTCCTCTTCCCCCCCTTCTCCTCTTCCCCCCCTTCTCCTCTTCCCCACCTTCTCCTCTTCCCCCTTCTCCTCTTCCCCCCTTCTCCTCTTCCCCCCCTTCTCCTCTTCCCCCCTTCTCCTCTTCCCCCCTTCTCCTCTTCCCCCCTTCTCCTCTTCCCCCCTTCTCCTCTTCCCCCCCTTCTCCTCTTCCCCCCCTTCTCCTCTTCCCCCCCCTTCTCCTCTTCCCCACCTTCTCCTCTTCCCCCCTTCTCCTCTTCCCCCCTTCTCCTCTTCCCCCCCCTTCTCCTCTTCCCCCCTTCTCCTCTTCCCCCCTTCTCCTCTTCCCCACCTTCTCCTCTTCCCCCCCTTCTCCTCTTCCCCACCTTCTCCTCTTCCCCCCTTCTCCTCTTCCCCCCTTCTCCTCTTCCCCCTTCTCCTCTTCCCCCCTTCTCCTCTTCCCCCCTTCTCCTCTTCCCCCCTTCTCCTCTTCCCCCCTTCTCCTCTTCCCCCCTTCTCCTCTTCCCCCCTCTCCTCTTCCCCCCCTTCTCCTCTTCCCCCCCTTCTCCTCTTCCCCACCTTCTCCTCTTCCCCCCTTCTCCTCTTCCCCCTTCTCCTCTTCCCCCCCTTCTCCTCTTCCCCCATTCTCCTCTTCCCCCCTTCTCCTCTTCCCCCTTCTCCTCTTCCCCCTTCTCCTCTTCCCCCCTTCTCCTCTTCCCCCCCTTCTCCTCTTCCTCCCCTTCTCCTCTTCCCCCTTCTCCTCTTCCCCCCCTTCTCCTCTTCCCCACCTTCTCCTCTTCCCCCCTTCTCCTCTTCCCCCTTCTCCTCTTCCCCCCCTTCTCCTCTTCCCCCCCCTTCTCCTCTTCCCCACCTTCTCCTCTTCCCCCCTTCTCCTCTTCCCCCCTTCTCCTCTTCCCCCCCTTCTCCTCTTCCCCCCTTCTCCTCTTCCCCCATTCTCCTCTTCCCCCCTTCTCCTCTTCCCCCCTTCTCCTCTTCCCCCTTCTCCTCTTCCCCCCCTTCTCCTCTTCCTCCCCTTCTCCTCTTCCCCCCTTCTCCTCTTCCCCCCCTTCTCCTCTTCCCCCCTTCTCCTCTTCCCCACCTTCTCCTCTTCCCCCTTCTCCTCTTCCCCCCTTCTCCTCTTCCCCCTTCTCCTCTTCCCCCCCTTCTCCTCTTCCCCCCCTTCTCCTCTTCCCCACCTTCTCCTCTTCCCCCTTCTCCTCTTCCCCCCTTCTCCTCTTCCCCCCTTCTCCTCTTCCCCCCCTTCTCCTCTTCCCCCCTTCTCCTCTTCCCCCCTTCTCCTCTTCCCCCCTTCTCCTCTTCCCCACCTTCTCCTCTTCCCCCCTTCTCCTCTTCCCCACCTTCTCCTCTTCCCCCCTTCTCCTCTTCCCCCTTCTCCTCTTCCCCCCTTCTCCTCTTCCCCCCCTTCTCCTCTTCCCCCCCCTTCTCCTCTTCCCCCCCCCTTCTCCTCTTCCCCCCCTTCTCCTCTTCCCCCCTTCTCCTCTTCCCCCCTTCTCCTCTTCCCCACCTTCTCCTCTTCCCCCCTTCTCCTCTTCCCCCCTTCTCCTCTTCCCCCCCTTCTCCTCTTCCCCCCCTTCTCCTCTTCCCCCCTTCTCCTCTTCCCCCTTCTCCTCTTCCCCTTCTCCTCTTCCCCCCTTCTCCTCTTCCCCCCTTCTCCTCTTCCCCCCCCTTCTCCTCTTCCCCCCCCTTCTCCTCTTCCCCCCTTCTCCTCTTCCCCCCCTTCTCCTCTTCCCCCCCTTCTCCTCTTCCCCCCTTCTCCTCTTCCCCCCTTCTCCTCTTCCCCACCTTCTCCTCTTCCCCCCTTCTCCTCTTCCCCACCTTCTCCTCTTCCCCCCTTCTCCTCTTCCCCCCTTCTCCTCTTCCCCCCCTTCTCCTCTTCCCCCCTTCTCCTCTTCCCCCCCCTTCTCCTCTTCCCCCCCTTCTCCTCTTCCCCCCCTTCTCCTCTTCCCCCCTTCTCCTCTTCCCCCCTTCTCCTCTTCCCCACCTTCTCCTCTTCCCCCCCTTCTCCTCTTCCCCCCTTCTCCTCTTCCCCCCCTTCTCCTCTTCCCCCCCTTCTCCTCTTCCCCCCTTCTCCTTCCCCTTCTCCTCTTCCCTTCTCCTCTTCCCCCCCTTCTCCTCTTCCCCCCTTCTCCTCTTCCCCCCCTTCTCCTCTTCCCCCCCCTTCTCCTCTTCCCCCCTTCTCCTCTTCCCCCCTTCTCCTCTTCCCCCCTTCTCCTCTTCCCCCCTTCTCCTCTTCCCCCCTTCTCCTCTCCCCCCCTTCTCCTCGTCCCCCCCTTCTCCTCGTCCCCCCCTTCTCCTCGTCCCCCCCTTCTCCTCGTCCCCCCCTTCTCCTCGTCCCCCCCTTCTCCTCGTCCCCCCCTTCTCCTCGTCCCCCCCCTTCTCCTCGTCCCCCCCTTCTCCTCGTCCCCCCTTCTCCTCTTCCCCCACTTCTCCTCTTTCCCCCCCTTCTCCTCTTCCCCCCCCCTTCTCCTCTTCCCCCCCCTTCTCCTCTTCCCCCCCTTCACCTCTTCCCCCCCCTTCTCCTCTTCCCCCCTTCACCTCTTCCCCCCCTTCACCTCTTTCCCCCCCCTTCACCTCTTTCCCCCCCTTCTCCTCTCCTCTCCTCCCTTCTCTCCTCTCCTCCCTTCTCTCCTCTCCTGCCTTCTCCCTTCTCTTCTCCCTTCTCTCCTCCCTTCTCCCTTCTCTCCTCCCTTCTCCCTTCTCCTCTCCTCCCTTCTCCTCTCCTCCCTTCTCCTCTCCTCCCTTCTCCTCTCCTCCCTTCTCCTCTTCCCCCCTTCTCCTCTTCCCCCCTTCTCCTCTTCCCCCCTTCTCCTCTTCCCCCCTTCTCCTCTTCCCACCTTCTCCTCTTCCCCCCCTTCTCCTCTTCCCCCCTTCTCCTCTTCCCCCCTTCTCCTCTTCTCCTCTTCCCCCCTTCTCCTCTTCCCCCCCTTCTCCTCTTCCCCCCCTTCTCCTCTTCCCCCCCTTCTCCTCTTCCCCCCCCTTCTCCTCTTCCCCCCCCTTCTCCTCTTCCCCCCTTCTCCTCTTCCCCCCCTTCTCCTCTTCCCCCCCTTCTCCTCGTCCCCCCCTTCTCCTCGTCCCCCCCCTTCTCCTCGTCCCCCCCCTTCAACTCGTCCCCCCCCCTTCTCCTCGTCCCCCCCCTTCTCCTCTCCTCCCTTCTCTCCTCTCCTCTCCTCCCTTCTCTCCTCCCTTCTCTCCTCTCCTCTCCTCCCTTCTCTTCTCCCTTCTCTCCTCCCTTCTCCCTTCTCTCCTCCCTTCTCCCTTCTCCTCTCCTCCCTTCTCCTCTTCCCCCCTTCTCCTCTTCCCCCCTTCTCCTCTTCCCACCTTCTCCTCTTCCCCCCCTTCTCCTCTTCCCCCCTTCTCCTCTTCCCCCCTTCTCCTCTTCCCCCCTTCTCCTCTTCTCCTCTTCCCCCCCTTCTCCTCTTCCCCCCCTTCTCCTCTTCCCCCCCTTCTCCTCTTCCCCCCTTCTCCTCTTCCCCCCTTCTCCTCTTCTCCTCTTCCCCCCCTTCTCCTCTTCCCCCCCTTCTCCTCTTCCCCCCCTTCTCCTCTTCCCCCCCCTTCTCCTCTTCCCCCCCTTCTCCTCTTCCCCCCCTTCTCCTCGTCCCCCCCTTCTCCTCGTCCCCCCCTTCTCCTCGTCCCCCCCCTTCTCCTCGTCCCCCCCCTTCAACTCGTCCCCCCCCTTCTCCTCGTCCCCCCCCTTCTCCTCTCCTCCCTTCTCTCCTCCCTTCTCTCCTCTCCTCTCCTCCCTTCTCTCCTCCCTTCTCTCCTCTCCTCTCCTCCCTTCTCTTCTCCCTTCTCTCCTCCCTTCTCCCTTCTCTCCTCTCCTCCCTTCTCCTCTTCCCCCCCTTCTCCTCTTCCCCCCTTCTCCTCTTCCCCCCCTTCTCCTCTTCCCCCCCTTCTCCTCTTCCCCCCTTCTCCTCTTCCCCCCCCTTCTCCTCTTCCCCCCCTTCTCCTCTTCCCCCCCTTCTCCTCTTCCCCCCCTTCTCCTCTTCCCCCCTTCTCCTCTTCCCCCTTCTCCTCTTTCCCCCTTCTCCTCTTTCCCCCTCTCCTCTTCCCCCCCTTCTCCTCTTCCCCCCCTTCTCCTCTTCCCCCCCTTCTCCTCTTCCCCCCCTTCTCCTCTTCCCCCCCTTCTCCTCTTCCCCCCTTCTCCTCTTCCCCCCCCTTCTCCTCTTCCCCCCCCTTCTCCTCTTCCCCCCTCTCCTCTTCCCCCCTCTCCTCTTCCCCCCTTCTCCTCTTCCCCCCTTCTCCTCTTCCCCCCCCTTCTCCTCTTCCCCCCTTCTCCTCTTCCCCCCTTCTCCTCTTCCCCCCCCTTCTCCTCTTCCCCCCCTTCTCCTCTTCCCCCCTTCTCCTCTTCCCCCCTTCTCCTCTTCCCCCCCTTCTCCTCTTCCCCCCTTCTCCTCTTCCCCCCTTCTCCTCTTCCCCCCTTCTCCTCTTCCCCCCCTTCTCCTCTTCCCCCCCTTCTCCTCTTCCCCCCCCCTTCTCCTCTTCCCCCCCTTCTCCTCTTCCCCCCCTTCTCCTCTTCCCCCCCTTCTCCTCTTCCCCCCTTCTCCTCTTCCCCCCCTTCTCCTCTTCCCCCCCCTTCTCCTCTTCCCCCCCTTCTCCTCTTCCCCCCTTCTCCTCTTCCCCCCTTCTCCTCTTCCCCCCCTTCTCCTCTTCCCCCCTTCTCCTCTTCCCCCCTTCTCCTCTTCCCCCCCCTTCTCCTCTTCCCCCCTTCTCCTCTTCCCCCCTTCTCCTCTTCCCCCCCCTTCTCCTCTTCCCCCCCCTTCTCCTCTTCCACCCCCTTCTCCTTTTCCCCCCCCTTCTCCTCTTCCCCCCTTCTCCTCTTTCCCCCCCTTCTCCTCTTTCCCCCCCTTCTCCTCTTCCCCCCCTTCTCCTCTTCCCCCCTTCTCCTCTTCCCCCCCCTTCTCCTCTTCCCCCCCTTCTCCTCTTCCCCCCTTCTCCTCTTCCCCCCTTCTCCTCTTCCCCCCCTTCTCCTCTTCCCCCCTTCTCCTCTTCCCCCCCTTCTCCTCTTCCCCCCCCTTCTCCTCTTCCCCCCTTCTCCTCTTCCCCCCCTTCTCCTCTTCCCCCCCCTTCTCCTCTTCCCCCCTTCTCCTCTTCCCCCCCTTCTCCTCTTCCCCCCCTTCTCCTCTTCCCCCCTTCTCCTCTTCCACCCCCCTTCTCCTCTTCCCCCCTTCTCCTCTCCCCCCCCCTTCTCCTCTTCCCCCCCCTTCTCCTCTTCCCCCCCCTTCTCCTCTTCCCCCCCCCTTCTCCTCTTCCCCCCCCCTTCTCCTCTTCCCCCCCCTTCTCCTCTTCCCCCCCCTTCTCCTCTTCCACCCCCCTTCTCCTTTCCCCCCCCCTTCTCCTCTTCCCCCCCTTCTCCTCTTTCCCCCCCTTCTCCTCTTCCCCCCCCTTCTCCTCTTCCCCCCCCTTCTCCTCTTCCCCCCCCTTCTCCTCTTCCCCCCCTTCTCCTCTTCCACCCCCCTTCTCCTCTTCCCCCCTTCTCCTCTTCCCCCCCCTTCTCCTCTTCCCCCCCTTCTCCTCTTCCCCCCCCCTTCTCCTCTTCCACCCCCCTTCTCCTTTCCCCCCCTTCTCCTCTTCCCCCCTTCTCCTCTTCCCCCCTTCTCCTCTTCCCCCCCTTCTCCTCTTTCCCCCCCTTCTCCTCTTCCCCCCCTTCTCCTCTTCCCCCCCTTCTCCTCTTCCCCCCTTCTCCTCTTCCCCCCCTTCTCCTCTTCCCCCCCTTCTCCTCTTCCACCCCCCTTCTCCTTTTCCCCCCCTTCTCCTCTTCCCCCCTTCTCCTCTTCCCCCCTTCTCCTCTTCCCCCCCTTCTCCTCTTTCCCCCCTTCTCCTCTTCCCCCCCCCCTTCTCCTCTTCCCCCCCTTCTCCTCTTCCCCCCCTTCTCCTCTTCCCCCCCTTCTCCTCTTCCCCCCCCTCTCCTCTTCCCCCCCCTTTCTCCTCTTCCCCCCCCTTCTCCTCTTCTCCCCCCTTCTCCTCTTCCCCCCCCTTCTCCTCTTCCCCCCCTTCTCCTCTTCCCCCCCCTTCTCCTCTTCCCCCCCTTCTCCTCTTCCCCCCCTTCTCCTCTTCCCCCCCTTCTCCTCTTCCCCCCCTTCTCCTCTTCCCCCCCCTTCTCCTCTTCCCCCCCTTCTCCTCTTCCCCCCCTTCTCCTCTTCCCCCCCCTTCTCCTCTTCCCCCCCCCCTTCTCCTCTTCCCCCCCCTTCTCCTCTTCCCCCCCCTTCTCCTCTTCCCCCCCCTTCTCCTCTTCCCCCCCCCTTCTCCTCTTCCCCCCCCTTCTCCTCTTCCCCCCCCTTCTCCTCTTCCCCCCCCCTTCTCCTCTTCCCCCCCCTTCTCCTCTTCCCCCCCCTTCTCCTCTTCCCCCCCTTCTCCTCTTCCCCCCCTTCTCCTCTTCCCCCCCCTTCTCCTCTTCCCCCCCCTTCTCCTCTTCCCCCCCCCTTCTCCTCTTCCCCCCCCTTCTCCTCTTCCCCCCCTTCTCCTCTTCCCCCCCTTCTCCTCTTCCCCCCCCTTCTCCTCTTCCCCCCCCCTTCTCCTCTTCCCCCCCCTTCTCCTCTTCCCCCCCCTTCTCCTCTTCCCCCCCTTCTCCTCTTCCCCCCCTTCTCCTCTTCCCCCCCTTCTCCTCTTCCCCCCTTCTCCTCTTCCCCCCGTCTCCTCTTCCCCCCTTCTCCTCTTCCCCCCCTTCTCCTCTTCCCCCCCTTCTCCTCTTCCCCCCCTTCTCCTCTTCCCCCCTTCTCCTCTTCCCCCCCTTCTCCTCTTCCCCCCCTTCTCCTCTTCCCCCCCCTTCTCCTCTTCCCCCCCTTCTCCTCTTCCCCCCTCTTCTCCTCTTCCCCCCCCTTCTCCTCTTCCCCCCCCTTCTCCTCTTCCCCCCCCCTTCTCCTCTTCCCCCCCCTTCTCCTCTTCCCCCCCCTTCTCCTCTTCCCCCCCTTCTCCTCTTCCCCCCCTTCTCCTCTTCCCCCCCCTTCTCCTCTTCCCCCCCCTTCTCCTCTTCCCCCCCCCTTCTCCTCTTCCCCCCCCTTCTCCTCTTCCCCCCCCTTCTCCTCTTCCCCCCCTTCTCCTCTTCCCCCCCTTCTCCTCTTCCCCCCCTTCTCCTCTTCCCCCCTTCTCCTCTTCCCCCCGTCTCCTCTTCCCCCCTTCTCCTCTTCCCCCCCTTCTCCTCTTCCCCCCCTTCTCCTCTTCCCCCCCTTCTCCTCTTCCCCCCCTTCTCCTCTTCCCCCCCTTCTCCTCTTCCACCCCTTCTCCTCTTCCACCCCCCTTCTCCTCTTCCCCCCTTCTCCTCTTCCCCCCCTTCTCCTCTTCCCCCCCCCCCTTCCACTCTTCCACCCCCCTTCTCCTTTTCCCCCCCCTTCTCCTCTTCCCCCCTTCTCCTCTTCCCCCCCCCTTCTCCTCTTTCCCCCCCTTCTCCTCTTTCCCCCCCTTCTCCTCTTCCCCCCTTCTCCTCTTCCCCCCCCTTCTCCTCTTCCCCCCCTTCTCCTCTTCCCCCCCCTCTCCTCTTCCCCCCCCTTTCTCCTCTTCCCCCCCCCCTTCTCCTCTTCCCCCCCCTTCTCCTCTTCCTCCCCCCTTCTCCTCTTCCCCCCCTTCTCCTCTTCCCCCCCTTCTCCTCTTCCCCCCCTTCTCCTCTTCCCCCCCTTCTCCTCTTCCCCCCCTTCTCCTCTTCCCCCCCTTCTCCTCTTCCCCCCCCCTTCTCCTCTTCCCCCCCTCTCCTCTTCCCCCCCCCCTTCTCCTCTTCCCCCCCCCCTTCTCCTCTTCCCCCCCCTTCTCCTCTTCCCCCCCCTTCTCCTCTTCCCCCCCTTCTCCTCTTCCCCCCCTTCTCCTCTTCCCCCCCTTCTCCTCTTCCCCCCCCCCCTTCTCCTCTTCCCCCCCCCTTCTCCTCTTCCCCCCCTTCTCCTCTTACCCCCCCTTCTCTTTCCCCCCCTTCTCCTCTCCTCCCTTCTCTCCTCTCCTCTCCTCCCTTCTCCCTTCTCTCCTGCCTTCTCCCTTCTCTCCTCCCTTCTCTCCTCTCCTCTCCTCCCTTCTCTCCTGCCTTCTCCCTTCTCTCCTCCCTTCTCTCCTCCTCCCTTCTCCCCTCCCCACCCTCCCTAGCTCTAGATTTCTGTAGCCAATGGTGTGGTACTGATGACACTGCAGCTGAGGTCAGATAACACAGGGATTAAACCAGAGTTTTTCCTGGCTGTAAGGCTGAGAACCACACCAGATATTCCCCACAGCCACCTCACATGTAATGCCTGACATACTTCCAAATATTCTACCTACTCCGGTGAGGGTGTTACACGGAGCTTAGTTGGAGGAATGGAAGCATGGAACAATAAGAGGATATTGTCCTTTTAAACTGATTTCATTACTTCAATTAGTAAACTTTCAATCAAAACTTTGCAATTATCATGCTAGAATTAATTCTCATTCACAATGTGAACACGGGGGGAGATTTTGCTTTCAGCTATATAATTAGCTTCTGTAAAAAGGAAACTGACCTCATTATGAAGCTGCAGAGAGTTCGAGCCTGATTGAAGTTCTCATGATTAAAACTGGTTCCTAATCCCTTGTTTTACCAAAACGACAAAAATGACGAGTGACATAGGACATATAAACTAAATGCAATTTTCATTAAAAGTGCTTAATTACAAAATTGTACTCTTATCTCCTGACCACGTGTAGCCCACATAACTTATTAATGAAATTAAGGTGCAAATATTTTTACTCAGAGCAACATTTCACTGTTACACGCCCTGCAGACAATAGTCTGACACAACGCCCTCGATTTGAACCCCCCCTCCTCCGCCGATGGGCAGGAAAGGGTTGGGTGAGAGGTTAAAACCGTGAAAATTGTGATCCTGCCTACTTCCTGGCCACAGTAAAATTAACGGGGGCGATTTAGGCCATCGACACAACTCCCGTTAAAGGCAGGTAGGGGCCTACTTAACATGCGAAGGCCACAGCCTGATGACATCATCGACGCCGCAGTGCAATATTAACATCAAGCCGGGGGATTCCCGTGCTGTTGTGAGCCCAGCAGCAGAACTATGGTGGGAGGAGCCGACTGGCCACAAGAGGCCATGGCAAGTTTAAGACATTTACTTCTAGTTGAACTCCTTGTGGGCCAGGAGGAACAGGAGTGGACCACCCCCCCCCCCCCTCCTACCCCTGGCCCCAGACCTTTCAGCGTCCTTGGGCCTCCCCAGCCCCGGCTTCCCTCCGATCGCGCTGGAACCCACCCTTCCCTCCAATCTCCTCCAGACCTGGCTGCCAGGGGCCGTTGCCATGAGTCCTTGGCTGCGGCTTCCTGCCACCAAATTCCCACTCCCGCACCGAACGGGTAGTGAATCTGGCCATGTGTTGGGAGGGACATTTTTACTTTTATTTAAATGAGGTCTTGTGATTGACAAAGTTTCATTGTGCAGTAGATTGAATGAAAAGCAACAATAAGTTTACTGTACAATAGCAAAATACTGCGGATGCTGGAAATCTGAAATAACAACAGAAAATGCTGGAAACATTCAGCAGGCCAGACCACATCCGTGGAGAGAGAAACAGAGTTAATGGACCAGAAATTCGGGTCGGGGGCTTCCCGCGGGTGCAAGCCTCCGACCTGCACTTAACTTGCGCGCCGGCCGTTGAGCTGTTGGCCCCCATGGAAATGCGATCCTGGGCCTCCTCCAACTGCCGGCGCGCAGTGCTTGTGTATCCCAGGGGCACAGTTAGCTCGATGCGTCCCCTGGAATCACGTGGGCCATGGAGAGCCAGTGGTAGCAGGGAATGCTTCATTCACAGGAAGGGCTGTCAAACCTATAAATGCTATAAGCCCCAAAACATCACTAAAACCTCAAATAATTTTTTCTTTTTTTTAAATCACATTTTTAAAATAATAAACTATAAATTACATGAAATAACTATTTTAAACAATAATTTAAATTTTTGAAAAAATTAATTACATTTTCTAACAGGGCTAAAAATAAACTTACCTTTCTTTAAAGTATTTAAAAATAATAAACCTGTGGAAAACATGTTTTAATTTTAATTAATTCACCACTTACCTTGTAAAAAGCAGGCTTTGCGACTGCTTTTTACATGTGTAACTTCTGGAGACTTACCCTCCCGGGAAAACCTGCAAAAAAAAGCGTAAATTTGATGCGCACGCGCAGCCTCTCCTGCGCACGCGTTCCACCTCTGAACCCCTTGTTTCAGGGGAACGGAAGTGCCGGTTTCCCGCGCATGCGCAGTGCATGCACGAAACCGGCACTTCCATTGGGCTTACGGGTGAGTACCCCGTGCGTACTCACCCGTGGAGACCCGAATTTCTGGGCCAATGTTTCAGGTCTGTGACCCTTCGTCAGAATAAGTTTACTGTATCTCTCTCTTGCTTTCTGTGCAGTTCCACTGTGCCCATCAACTGTCTGAATGGTGTCTGCACCACATCTGTACAAACTACAACAACGTATGTCGCAAGTTTCCCAGGGAAATGAAGGCAAAGTCTGCTGGTAGGATTCTGATACCTTTTCTCATTTACCATCGCTCACGTGGTCTGCTTTACAATTCCATCTTAATCACTGTAATGCCCAACTGATGTAATGCAATGAATAGGGTTCACTCAGCACCTTACTTTGTCAATGTTCCTTGATACTTCAAAAGAGAGTCAGGGCACCAACCGACTGCTTTTCTTTTACTCGTCCTCGGACTCTCGTGCAGTTAGAGACTTTTCCTGCTGTGTTTTATGATAGGTGTAGGGGACAGGGGTGCAATATGATGTGAGCTCGGGTTATTGTGATGCTTAAACCGAAGGAAGACAACTTCCAACAGTCCTGGACGTCATGCTCTCTGTAAACTTCATTCACAACAGGACTTTCACTGCAGGAGGGTCGGTAACCAGAGGACACAGATTTAAAATAAAAGCCAGGGCGGGGGAAATGAGAATTTTTTTTATGCAGCAAGTTGTTGTGATCTGGAATGCACTGCCTAAAAAAGGGTGGTGGAAGCAGATTCAATAGTAACTTTCAAAAGGGAATTGGATCTCTACTTAGAAAGGAAAAATTTGCAGGGCTATGGGAAAGAGCGGGGGAGTGGAACTATTTGGTAGCTCATTGAGTGTCGGCACAGGCACAATGGGCCAAATGGCGGCCTCCTGCGCTGTACCATTCTATAACTGGTGTTTGTTTGTGTAGAGATGTTGCCCTTTTTTTTCCACAGTGAAGTTTGCCTGATGCCCCATTCTTGTTCCCACATCTAACATTACCAAACGATTTGAACGTAAATTGTTAACTGTCGAGAGGGGAAAATAGCAGTTGTGCTGCACCTGGCTGTGCTGCACATGTTTGATTCCGGGCCTCCCTTGGCGATGCACAAGCTTTGGAGCTTCGCACATTGGCTCTTTGACGTTAAACTGGGAGAGAAGCTGATTTCAATGATTCACTAAGAGGCTCTTTTTTTCCATCCTTACAAATAGTTACTTTGGGATTCTGGAGGTATGTCTAAAAGGAAAAAAGAAAGACTTGCATTTATATAGCGCCTTTCACGACCTCAGGATGTCCCAAAGCGCTTCACAGCTAATGAAGTATTTTTGAAGTGTAGCCACTGTTGTAATGTAGGAAATGCGGCAGCCAATTTGCGCACAGCAAGCTCCCACAAACAGCAATGTAATAATGATCAGATAATCTGATTTTAGTTGAGGGATAAATATTGACCAGGTCATCGGGGAGAATTCCCCTGCTCTTCTTCGAAATAGTGCCACAGGATCTTTTACGTCCACCTGAGAGAACTGACGGGGCCTCGGTTTATCGTTTTATCTGAAAGACTGTGCAGCACTCCCTCAGCACTGCACTGGGAGTGTCAGCCTAGATTTTCTGGAGTGGGACTTGAACCCACAACCTTATGACTTTGAGGCGAGAGTGCTACCACTGAGCCACAGCTAACACCGTGTAGATAGACCATTTCACGTAAGAGGTTGGAGTTTGTATCGTTAGGTGATCTTTGAAAGAAATCCTGCCACTTAATCTTACACAATAGCATTTTTAAAACCTGCTGTACTGGTCTCACTCATTCAGTACAGGCTCCTTGTACCTTGCTGCTTAATAATGTACATCATGAAAAGTGTTGATTTTCAGCAAGTTTATACAGGGTTATTCAGACAGAAATAATGATGCTCATAACAAAATGGATGAGAATATTTATCCTCTTAACTCCCAGGAAATGTCATTGTTTTGGAATTGGGACAGATTGTTAGAGAAGGTGTAAGTGGGTGCCAAAAGATTCAAAGCATTCGGTTCAGAATTATTTCCATATTGATGACCCGATAGATGTCCTCGGGTTGACACAGTAACTTTTGTATGGGAGCTTCACTCACTTTGAAGGCCCTTATTTGAGCTACGTTTCTTTCCATACACGAGTTCTGTTGGCCAGCTGTCAGATACAAATCTTTGAGGTGTTGGAGTGTTTAATCTTGAGGATGGGGGACAGTGAGCAATACTGGAGTCTTCCCAACAATACATAGAATTACATCTAATTTTACAGCGCAGAAACAGGCCATTCGGCCCAACAGGTCTATGCCAGTGTTTATGCTCCTCCCACCCCTACTTCATCTCACCATATCCTTCTATTCCTTTCTTCCCTTGTGTACTTATCTAGCTTCCCCTTAAATGTATCTATGCTATTTGTCTCAACTACTTCATGTGGTAGCAAGTTCCACATTCTCACCACTCTGAATGAAGAAGTATCTCATGAATTGCTTATTGGATTTATTAGTGACTATCTTATATTTATGGTCCCTAGTTCTGGACTCCCCACAGTGGAAACATCCTCTCTATGTCTACCCTATCAAATCCCTTCATAATATCACCCGTACGTACATGTGCTGTCAAACTGTTGTTGTAGAATATTGGTAATAGGTGTGCTGAATTTCCTTTCAAACTCCTCCACCCTACCTCTTCAAGGTGGTAACATAACAGTGGATAAGAGCATTTGGGAGTTAATAATGAGAATAGGTGCCTCATAGCTTTAAAGGCAAAGCATGGCTTTGTGCTATTGATTGGTATTGTTGGCACTCTTGTCCATAAGAGAATTCCAATTAATTACAGGATTCCCACACTGGAACATAGGAACAGGAGTGGGCCATTCAGCCTCATTCACTCATGTCTGATCTGTACCTCGACTCCATTTACCTGCTGTAGCTCCATATCCCTCGATACCCTCACCTAACATAAATCTATCAATCTCAGTCTTGAAAGCTCCAATTGTCCCCAGCATCCACAGCCTTTTGGGGGAGAGTTTTCCAGATTTCTACTAACTTATGTGTGAGAGAGTGCATCCTGATTTCCCTCCTGAATAACCAAGCTCCCCTTTTCAGGTTATGTCCCCTCGTTCTTGATATCATTTCACCGCCCCCCCCACCCCCAACAGAGGAAATAGTTTCTCCGTATCTACCCTATGGAATTATGTTAATATTTTAAACACCTCCATCAGATATCCCTCAGTCTTCTATGCTCAAGGGAATACAAGCCTAGTCTATGCAACCTCTCCTTCTAATTGAACCCTCTAAGCCCCGCATTCACGTAATGTGACTATGGGAATGAATTTCTCTTAATTGCACTTAGGTTAATTATTTATTTTTTAGTTGCAACTGAAGTGATAAACTGGTTGCAGCCAGCAAACCGAGTCATGAGCTCCACCTGGCGCAGATCCTGTAGGAGACCATCGTGATGCAGTGTTTGCTGTTCGTGTCTGGCTGGATGATGGTCCCACTGCAGATTAAGGGTCAGCGGAGGGAAGAGAGAAACACAAGAAAGCAACAAGAGAAATAAACTTGACAGAGGGAAACACACAAGGCACATGAGAAAGGGAAATATGAAAAGGCAGCAACAACAATAACTTGCATTTATACAGCGCCTTTAACGTAGTAAAAACGTCCCAAGGCACTTAACAGGAGCGTTATCGGACAAAGTTTGGCACCGAGCCACATAAGGAGATATTAGGACAGGTCAAAGAGGCAGGTTTTAAGGAGCGTCTTAAAGGAGGAGAGAGAGGCGGAGAGACAGAGAGGTTTAGGGAGTGATTTCCAGAGCTTAGGCAGCTAAAGACTCGGCCACCAGTGGTGGAGTGATTAAAATCAGGGATGCGCAGGAGACCAGAATTGGAGGAGCGCAGAGATCTCGTAGAAAGCAACGTTCGAGGGAGGTATAAGAAAAGTTTAGTGAGAATGCGTGGAAGCCAAGACAAAGGAGGAGGAATAGAAGGCAGCAAAGAGAGTGGCATCAAAAACTAAAACTAAAATATAGATAATATTTAACTTTCCAGAATTGTTTTGGTGCCCTATCAGTATAATCGTTTCCACACTCTTCATTAGTGTTTGTACACAAGAACATATAGGAAAATAGAGCGTACAGGGAAGCCAGACTAAAAATAACATTGAAACATTGTGGTACACAGGAAAGCCTGAATATGACAGGGCACCGTATTGGTAGAAGCACCAATGGTATGGTTTCACCTATAATACCACCAAGTATTTTTTTTTGTTGAATGAATTGGAAGAAGTTCCTACTTCCCCACAAGGGATGTCATTTTTCTGGTGGGCGGAATGGAGTGGCGATTTCCCACTAGCAGACAGGCCCCGACTATCATATTTCTGACTAAGAAAGCCTCCGAGAGTGATGGTTGTGGGGTCAAGCAACGTTCTCTCTGAGCTGCGCAGCTGACTGCCTGTCCTGTGCAGACCAGGACCGGCTTTTCAACTGTGAAATTTCACGCATGCGCGGAATTTTGAATGGGCCGCGCAGCCCATTAAAGGGACTGCGCGCACCCCCCACTGCACACCAGAGACTTGAGCGCATAATCTAGGCTGAAACTCCAGTGCATTACTGAGGGAGTGCTGCACTGTCGGAGGTGCCATGTTTTGGATGAGAGATTAAACCGAGACCATGCCACTATTTGAAGAAGAGCAGGGAGGGGTTCTCCCCTGTGTCCTGACCAATATTTATCCCTCAACCAAGATCACTAAAACAGATTATCTGATCACTATCACATTGCTGTTTGTGGGACCTTGCTGTGTGCAAATTGGCTGCCGCGATTCCTACATTACAACAGTGACTACACCTTCAAAAATACTTCATTGGTGGTAAAGTGCTTTCGGACATCCTGAGGCCGTGAAAGGCACTATATAAATCCAAGTTCTTTCTTTCTTAAACTGGTTTGGAGGGAGCTGTAAAAGGCTGCATTGGGCATTGTGGAATCGCTGGAGCTACTCTTTTAGAAAGACTCTCCAATGCAATGTGAAATGAGTAAGAAGCCGACATTTCATTAAATGGTTTTATTGACATGTACTTTCAGAAAACCAGGACTATTTTGAAAAGCACCGTTGGCCTCCTGTCTGGTTCCTCAAAGAAGATGATCATTACCAGCGAGCCAGGAAGGAACGTGATAAAGAGGACTACTTGTGCCAGAAACGCCAGCTGAAGCGCAAGTGGTTCTTCTGGAATTCGAGCTCACCGGCTGCAGCCTCATCCTCCTCCACCGTAGTTTGAAAACGTGACTTGGATCGAAGGACCAATTTCTTTTTTTTAAACCTTTAATCCAGCGCACGACAATTTGAAGGCGTTCGTCCCGATGGGCCAGACCCTTACCAGGTTTTAACAATCAGTGGGCCAAAGCGGTGCGGATCGGCTAAGTCGTGGCAACCTAAGTGAGTTTTTATTTCCTGACAGCCAATGCCAACTTCTGTCTCTCGCTCGCGCGCGCGCACAAACACAGGCGAAGCAGCAATAAACCCAAGCTGCTGACACAGCCCCGTGACTGTTGGCCAGAGCAGACTTGGGTGGGTTTGGTGACGCTGACCCTGCCTCTGCCGTATCAATCATATTGGAACCGCTGCGAATGGGTGGGAGATGTTAGGCCGTGAAGCAGTAACGAGTGACATTCATGAAAACTCGTTGCTGACAGGGGGGGTTGTCTAGTACAGTGATACAGCTTTGGAAAGCATGATACTCCTCCTTGCATGGATTGTGCTATGGCTGAGCCAGTTTGAGTAAAAACTGGTATATTCTAGGATTCATATTTGGGCACAAACCGGATGGTCCATATAGTTTATATCTACATTAATTAATATCTACTGTTAAAAAATAAATCAGGGTTTTATTTTATGGAAATTTAGAAGTAAAATACTGGGTTTTTTTCCCCTCCCAAACGTAAGTATTTTATGCAAGGTTGATTAGTTGACTTCAAAAGCGCTCCCTGAATTTGAAATGTATAGTTTACACACTGAGCTTATGTACAAAATGTACATATTTTGTATTTAAAAAAAGCAGAAAAAAAATGAACTGGGAGATTATCCGTGAATTGGTCTCGATCAGGAATGACGCGATTCCTTTTCTACATTACGTGTAAGATGCAGTGTTGTAAAATAGTGCATGAGCAAGCGGCACTCAAACACGTGTGACCATGTGTCTCACTCTGAGTGCAAGAGGAGATGGCGTGAGGTTGTAAGCAAATGCGTAGAATTTTTCCCCTCGCAACACTGCTGAGATTTTCAATTTTAGCACACGAAAAGTTTTTTGCAGGTGTTGATTTTCAAATTGTGATATTTTACTAAAAAAAAATGGAATTGCAGTTTTTTCTGCCACTGCATTTTGACTGAACTGCACGACATCAACAGGACAGGACAACCCTGGGGGAGACTGAATCCAGGGTCATACTCACAACAACAATAAAAGGCATACGCAGATTTTTTTCATGCAACCGTTACACAGTCATGTGCATTGAATCTTGCTTCATGAGTGTTGGCCTGTATCAAGGACATTCTCCACAGGTTCGATCAATTGGGAATCGGAATGGAATCTGTAATGGAGAAAAATCTAATAATAGGGCTGGACAATTTTTAAGTTGGATTGGGCTGAAGCTTCGGTATAGCATATTTTCGAGCTTGCAAACAATGAAATAGATGACCATAGACAGTCCAGCACGATACGCCCACGGTGCATTTGGTTGGTTCCTGTGCATGCCCAGGGGCCATGTGCTTGTGCTGTGGGTGATGTTTTGGTGCTGTGAGCCTCCGGGAAGTACTTGGACTGTCCCAGATATCATGCACCAAAAGATCCAATGCAACGATTTTTAACGGATTGATCCAAAACAAGGCGAGTGTAAATAAGCACAGTTTAAGTCCTTCAGCGACAAGGAGGCGTCTCTAAGAGCAAATTCCTTCACAAACAGGCACAGTTGGGTGTCTCTTACATGTAGCGACAATCAGATGCAAGTTGAAGTGGCTCTGACATCTTGTGAAATAGTTGTGCAAGAACAGAACTCAGTGGAGCCAATTCCAGGGTCTCCAACAAACCTGGTAGTGATTTGTTGTAACTGTACTAAAAGTGATACTATTCAGTGGCATTTTGGCAAGTATCAAATCGAAGCTGCAAAGTTACTGCGTTGTGAGGCCTTTAGATGGAACGCTTAGTCCCTTTAACTTCTTATTCATTGTAGGAATCTGAAGCTGTGCACTTTTTTAAGAGGAATCACATGTTTACTGTAGTTTGTTGCCTGTTGTGAATTTAACATGAGTTTTTTTCAAGGAAATAAAACAAAGTTGTATTTTGGGTGGTTGTTTAATGGCAAGTGATCCCGTTGAAGGGTAAAAGGAGTGTGAAAATATTTTAAATGTTGTCAATTGATAGGTTTTCTCTCTTGACTGTCGAGCTCCTTGTGTAAATACACTGGAATTCTTGTGTAAACGTGGTTTAAAACTACTCTCTACCTTAAGAGATAGAAGCTTGTAAAATGTGTTGTGGAATGTGCCAACTTGTGGTTTAAAAGTTGCTAGGAGCCTATGTTGTTAGAGTAGTGGAGTGTTTGTAGTGTGTTGCCACAAGTCAAACTACATCCTGATAACTGGTTTGCCAAAAAAAAGCCAATGCCTTGATCAGAACTGTGATTGAATTGGGAACTCCACATAATGTAAACGGAAACCTGTAGAAATAGAGTGGGAAGCACTGTAATAGGACTGCTGAGCAGCGGATTTATTCTTGTGCTCCGTGCAACATGCGTGTGCTGATCACAGGTCAAAACCAAAAGGTCGCAGTTACCTGATGGAGCTGGATCACTGGGCAAACTGCTTGCCTTGTTGAGATCTCTTCTGTACGGTGCTGTTTTTGAATCTTTGTGCAGGGTCTATGTGGGCCTGTGAATAATCGGTGAAATAATAAAAGAAACCAAAAAATCTGGAAACAAAGAACATCTGGAAAGAAAAGCAGACAGGCTACAGCTTTGCGTGTAGACCCCTTAGTCAGAAATAGTCTTAGATCAGTAACCAGAGGACACTGATTTAAGGTAATTTAAGGGTAAGGGGGTATGGGTAAAATGTCATTTTTTTGCCTTTTAATGCTCCTGTGGGATGTTTTACAACGCCAAAGGAACTATATAAATGCAAGTTGTTGTTGTTCTAATTGGTAAAAGAACCAGAGAGGAGATGAGCAATGTTCCCGTTCATGGCCGTGCAGCGCAACAGCGTTCTCATGGCAAAAACCGGGCACGCGCGGTAATTTGAATGGGCCGCACTGCCCCTTTAAAGAGGTGGCGCACCCAAAAAAAAAAATTAGCGGGAACATTGGAGCTGAGGAGAATATTTTTTACACAGCGAGTTATGATGATCAGGAATTCACTGCCTGAAAGGGTGGTGGAAGCAGATTCATTAGTAACTTTCAAATGGGAATTGGATGAATACTTGAAAAGGAAAAAAATTGCAGGGCTATGGGTGAAGAGCCTGGGAGTGGGATTAATTGGAGAGCTCTTTCAAACAGCCGGCACAGGCTCGATGGGCCAAATAGCCTCCTGTGCTGTTAGATTCTATAAGGCCAGACAGCCCATTTATAGAGGTGACCAAAATAAAAGGGAAGGTAGAAAACAAAGGACAAATGTGCTCCCTGCTCTTGGAATGAGGCAGCTAATAGCGTTAAGAGCTTGCAAACACGTTTTAAGAGGCTGGAGGGAGATGAAACTGCTCGGGGACTTGTAAAGGGCATTAGAAAGACAAAAGGCAAGTAAGAACAGCTCCGAAATGAAATGAAATGAAGCAACGGAATGTTAACGGGGAAAAAGGCGAGACAGCAAAAGTCTGAAGAGTGATGGTGGTGGACAGGGTGAAATGATGATTTTGGACAGTATTTATGACAAAGAAGCAGCAACTGGCACTTGAGATGGATAACTGCTGCTTGCAGCTACCCAGGATTTGACCGAGTGGGCTATCTGGGCAAGTCTTTCTGATCCATAGAGATCAGTATTGCAAGTGGTCCGAGGTTGTTGTGCTGCAGTATGTTCATATTATGCATGCTTTCTGGAGAATGGTTTGCTTTTAGCAGCTAGTCAGAGCCCTGTCTGATCCTTTGAACCTCTGGCTAAACCCCTTTGAAGAATAATTCTTGTCTTGCAACCTTGTTTGGAAAATGCAAGGCGCAAAAACACTTTGCTAAGTACAACCATGACAGCATTTCTCAAAATACCTACTGTGAAATAAAAGCGTTGCGATTTATAAATTGTCACAGTCGCTAAACGTTTTTGAGTTTTGAATTTTTTTAACAGATTTCAAAAGATGCAGTACAGCCTTCTAAAATGCCACAACTTCCAATAACACACACAGGAGATAACACATATAAAGGTTTGCTTGCTATGTATGGCGGCATTATAAGTGCATTCGAAATGGGGGAAGTTTTAACGTAACCAGCTCATCGGGAAACTGACGGGATCGGGTGCGACGCTGGTTTTACACCTCGCCCAATTTCACTCTCCAATGAAGTCAGTGGAGCGCAATGTTGGGCGGGGAGTAAAACTGATCCACCCAATCCCGTGGGTGTCCCGCCCGGAAAGTTAGGTTAAAATGACCCCTCACAATGTGTTTGTGTTTTTGTCACGCATAACAACCAGAGCAGTTACTTTCCCCATTGTCATCCATTCGCACATCAATAATAATCCACTTTTAAGTATTTCTCACCACGACACTGTGTGTTGTGATGTACTGCACTTGTTAGGAACATAGGAACAGAAGGAGGCCATTCAGCCCCTCAAGGACTGTTCCACTATTCAATCACATCATGGCTGATCTGTATCTTGACTTCATCTACCCGCCTTGGTTCCATATCCTTTAATCCCCTTGCCTAACAAAAACCTAGCCATCTCAGTTTTGACACTTTCAATTGACCCCCAGCCTCAAAAGCTTTTTGGGGGAAGAGAGTTCCAGATTTCCGCTACCCATTGTGTGAAGAAGTGCTCCCTGACATCACCCCTGTTGTGAATGACTCCCTCACTATCAAAGAACCACTTCTCTATCACACGCCAGCGTACCCTGAGCTTCGATGTGCCGTTAACCTTTCTGTCCCAGATGGAGAAACTGTAGGACACACCTTTCACTAATGCAGCTCGCACTGTAACACACAGTGTCTGGCTACGAATGCTGCTGTTATCAAGCAGAGTGCCTGCATGTAACTGAGAAATGTCAGAGATCTTTTCATTTTAATGCTGCACACAATCACGCCATCATTCGGCAAACGTTTTGCATTCTAGATGGTGACACTGTTGAAAAGAGATTTTTACAAAGGATGTAATCTTATCCGCCGTGATATTAAAGGGCTCCACTGTCTTTGAGTAGAGTGAAAACGTGCACAGAAACACAAAATGCTTTTTTAAAAAAAAAAAAAGTTTTTGTTTTCAGTATTCTCCTAATTGGTGGGCAGAATACTGCTGTAGTTAAGGTGGACTAAACAAGCAACACAAACGCCTTAACACGAAGCGCACACTTTGGAAAGGGCTAGTGAACTTGATAGCTGTTTTGGATCAAGCTGTGCAGTTGGCGATGGTTGATATTCCAACTGGACACGATGGGAATGACATTAGAAACAGGCCACTTGGCCCAACCTGTCCAAGTTGTTGGGATTGAACAGTTCATCAGCAGGAGAAAGAACTGTTGACAAAATTATCAAACAAAGCAAATTGTTATGATCTGGAATGTACTGCCTGAAAGGCTGGTGGAAGCAGATTCAAAAGTAACTTTCAAAAGGGCATTTGATATTGGAGCAGGCTCGAAGGGCCATGTGGCCTACTCCCCCTCCTATTTCTTATGTTCTTATATCCTTGAGGAGGTAAAATTTGCGGGGCTATGGGGAAAGAGCAGGGGGAGTAAGACTAATTGGAGAGGTCTTTCAAAGAGCCTGCACGGGCATGATGGGCCGAATGGCCTCCTGCTGTGCTGTCTGATTGTCTTATCGCCTTCTTACCAAAATTCTTTCTCTGGCTGAGAGAGGAATTTAGCACGTGCAGATTATGTGTTTGTACAATAACCTAAATGGATGGAAGTCTCTGCCTGACGGTGTTTCAAACATCGCTGCACTGTGTGATTGCAGTAATGACGTTCCTCCACTGGGTGTCACCCATGGATTGCAGCAACTGCAGCGAGCTGAAATAAATTTGCTCGTCACTGACCAGTTCCAACTTGAAAACTGTGCCCTCAAAACCCCATTTGCTGCTGAGCGTGTAACTGTGGTGGTCTGTGAAAGGGGTCATCGAGGCAATGTTAAAGGGGCAGCCACGCAGGAATCTTAATGGCCCAGAAATTCGGGTCGGGGGCTTCCCGCGGGTGCGAGCCCCCGACCTGCACTTACCTAGCACGCCGGCCGTTGAGCTGTGGGCCCGCGTGGGATTCCGATCCTGGGCCTCCTCCAACTGCCGGCGCGCAGTGCTCGCGTATCCCAGGGGCGCAGTTAGTTCGATGCGTCCCCTGGGATCTTGTGGGCCATGGAGAGCCAATGGTAGCAGGGAATGCTTCATTCATAAGTTTGACAGGAAGAGCTGTCAAACCTATAAATACTATAAGCCCCAAAACATCACTAAAACTTCAAATACATTTTTAAAAAACAATCACATTTTTAAAATAACTATAAATTACATGAAATAACTATTTTAAACTAATTTAAATTTTTGAAAAAATTAATTACATTTTCTAACGGGGCTAAAAATAAACTTACCTTTCTTTAAAGTATTTAAAAATAATAAACCTGTGGGGAAAAAATGTTTTAATTTTAATTAATTCGCCACTTACCTTGTTAAAAGCAGGCCTTGCGCCTGCTTTTTAAAAGTGTAACTGCTGGAGACTTACCCTCCCGGAGAAACCTGCAAAAAAAACGTAAGTTCCGGGCGCACGCGCTGCCTCTCCGGCGCACGCGTTCCACCTGTGAACCCCTTCTTTCAGGGGAACGGAAGTGCCGGTTTCCCGCGCATGCGCAGTGCATGCATAAAACCGGCACTTTCGTTGGGCCTATGTGTGAGTACCCAGCGCGTACTCACCCGTTGGGACCCGAATTTCTGGGCCATTACACTGGACTCCTCCAGTGGAGCACGGAACTGTTTCACCATTTCTTCGTCTGCTGCGTGAGGTCACTTTCCTCCCCAGCAGCCCTGCAAAATGACACTGTCCCAGAAATGCATTCAACTATCCCGATTTAAATAATTACATCGTATTTACAGCGCTGAAACAGGCCATTTGGCCCAACCAGTCAATGCTCCACACGAGCCTCCTCCCAACTCTGTTTACTTCATCGCACCCAATCAACATATCCTTCAGTGTTTAATATTTTGTTCCCAATTGCCCAGTTATTAGGAAGTATTTGGTGGGTCAGGGTGGGTGCCAATGTGATTTTTTTTTTTTTTTTAAAAGCCAAATTAAAGCGATGCATGTGCTTGCACAGTATCAAAACTCTACTTGGGTGGTAGTTGGTTATTTCACTGCCTGGTGTGATCCGAAAGCAGACAGGCCAAGATGGTTCTAAATTCGGCTTCGACTCTGCTGAGTCGGCAAATCTCAGCTGGTGCGGCAGTTGTTGGTGTCTCCGTGGCGCCAATGACCCCATGCATGCTGCCAAGCGTGCGTGTTGTGTGGAGGACAGAGCTGGGTGCAGCAGTGATTGCCACTGCAGTCAAATAGTCCGCACTCACCGTCAAGGCTCACGTAGGCAGAAAAGCCCCTTAAACGAGGGGCTGGTGAGCTTCTGTCGAGCTGTAACCTCAGCCTCAGCAAGTGCCTTGAGGGGCAAACATTTAAATATATATATTATTTATAAAAATATATATATATATTTATATATATTAAAAATATATATTTATAAAAATATATATATATTTAAATATATTAATAAAAATATATATAAATATTTAAATATATTATTTAGACATTAGACATCACCTTCTGTACAGATGTTTGGTTTACAGATGAGAGATTTCACAGGAGCAAAACACTTACTGTGAGAATGAAAATTTTGAATCGGAAAGTCTTTGGCAGGTAATTTTAACCTCAATCCCTGGGCGGGAAACCCCCCTGGATCGGGTGGATTGCCGATTTTACATCCCACCCAATATCGTTCTCCGTTGTCTTCAGTGGAGAGTAAAACTGGGCAACAACAACTTGCATTTATATAGCGCCTTTAACTCCGAAAAGGGCACTTCACAGGAGCGATTATCAAACAGAATTTGACACCGAGCCACATAAGGAGACATTGGGCCAGGTGACCAAAGCTTGGTCAAAGAGGTAGGTTTTAAGGAGCGTCTTAAAGGAGGAGAGAGAGGCGGAGAGGTTTTGGGAGGGAATTCCAGAGCCTAGGGCCCAGGTGGCTGAAGGCACGGCCGCCAATGGTGGAGCGATGGGAATCGGGGATGTGCACGAGGCCAGAATTGGAGCGCAGACAGGGAATAAAACCAGCGTTCGTTTCCCAACGGGCGGTCAAAACTGCCCCCTTATGTTTCTGTTGGTTATTAGTCCACCTTCAGGTCTTTAAAGAATTATAAAGTGCTGGGTACTTGTATTCCACAATTGCTGCTCGGCTCCGGCTGTGCAATATGTCACTTTATATCTTATTATTATATATTTTAATGTAAGATACTGTAACTGCTAGATGTAGTAACGAGATTAATTAATGTATTGTCCTTTCTTATCTTGAATTGACAATTGCTGTTAGATATTTTCATTGCGAAGAAAATATTTTTGTACCGGTTTGTTGGTGTTGCTGAAGAGAGAAATAGGAAGTGGAATTACGTGGCACGTACAATGTTCATGTATTAAAAAAGGAATTAAAATGAGTCCTTACTGTCAGTTCTTTATCTTCTTGTTAATCATTTTTCAACCAAATAAACAATGTTTAATTTTTATTGGCGTGCACTGCGGACTCATTAAGGTGATGGGTCTCAGTTCTGGAACACAGTCATCTCTGAGCATCATCACCAAGTGCGACTGTCAGCTGCGCAGGAAAAGTCTCTCTACTTTGCTCCAAGATTACAGCACCTTTTGTAACCTCAGGACATCCCAAAACCCTTCATTGCCAATTGAAGGACTTTTGAAGTGTAGTCACTGTTGTAAACGCAGCAGCCAAGTTATGCACAGCAAGCTCCCACAAACAGCAGTGAGCTCAAATGACCAGAGCGTCTGCTTTAGGGATGTTGGTTAACAAGGGAGGAAGATTGCCTGTGTGAAATAATACACGTGTTCTTCATAAATAGTTTTATGAATTTGTTAAATGTATACAGACAGAATCTTCACCATGTGCCTTCAGAAGAGCAGTCCTGACTGTAAAATTCGGAATTTTCCACTTCCTACCCCTGCAATCGTTACGGCCTTTCTGCTTTAGATTTCTGAGTTTGTGCCTGTGCCCACTGGGAACTGGATTGAGACTATCTAAAACCATGTCATGCACAACCCTTACATTCAACAGGCAGAGGAGATGTTCCATCTGGGCTGTAGTTTGTGCCTGCAGTCCACAGATGAAAGCTTGATGTTTAACCCACTGGACCACTCAATCATAGGATCAGGAGAAGGCCATTCAGCCCCTTCAGTCTGTCCAATTAGATCATGGCTGATCTATGCCTCAACGTAATTTACCCGTCTTTGTTCCATATCCCTTGATACACTTACCTAACAAAAATCTATCGATCTCAGTCTTGGAACTTTCAATTGACCCCCCAGTATCAACAGCCTGTAAGGAGAGAGTGTTCCAGATTTCCACTACCCTTTGTACTTCCTCATTTCACTCCGAAATGGCCTGGCTCTAAGTTTTTATGATGTCCTTTCCTTCTGAATTCCCCCCCACCGGAGGAAATAGTTTCCCTGTATGAACCTCATCAAATCCTTTTATCATTCTAAATGCCTCGACGAGATCACCCCTCAACCTTCTAAACTCAAGGGAATACAAGCCTAGTCTATGCAACTTTTCCTCATTATTTAAACCTTTAAACCCTGGCGTCATTTTGGTGAATCTGTGCTGTCTTCTTCTTAGGCAGTCCCTCGGCACTGAGGACGACTTGCTTCCACATTAAAAATTAGTTCTCAGGTGACTGATGAGCCCACTGAGGGTCCTAACGTTCCAGGTCCCGAACTTCATTTTAAAGGGTGGAAGATGCCTGTGCGTGAATTCTTTTAACGTGGGGTGGCCGTTGCACACCAGCTACCATACGGGCTTGACAGAGCAAGGTCTTGGTCCAAAGGCAAGGGGATCCAAGACGATTGGAGACCAGGCTCTGCTACGTTGGCCTAGCACACACATACTCCTACTGTCCTCCTCCCTCCTTCTCACAGCTCCTCTCTGCCTGGGTTTCGTAGGATGTCTGGCCGCTGACTCTCGATGTTGTGGCCCTGACGACAGGAGCACGGATCTCCCCGGGGACAGGGGAGACTTTCTCTCCCCCGCAACCCTCAATCACCGAGTGAATCCACTCCAGTCACCTCAGGGAAGCGAGGAGAGAGAGAGGGGTGGAGAAGGGGGGGAAGAGACACACCGTAGTTCGGCCCGGCTCTTCCCCCGCCGCCTCCTGCAAAAATGTTGCTACTGATTGTGGTAAACCACTGTTATTGTATCCTACTGTTATCGTTATTGCATATTGTTACCTCTGGTTGGCGCTGTGTACCAATGCATGCCTCAGCTGGCTCCGCCCACATGAGCAGGTATAAAGGTGGGTGTTTCGGCAACCCACTTCCTTCTTGGAACCAGTTGGCCACGAGAGGCATGCTATGTTCTTTAGTTAATAAAAACCTTTTCATTACTTTCCTAATTCATCGCCTTTTATGGAGTAATTGATAAGCGTATCACTGATTGATTGAGTAGCATTGCTTCAATAAATATGATATAATGCTGGTTATTCACCACAATGTCTACCAATGCATTAACAAACATCTTGTAAAGTCTTCTTCAGCACATGATTTTCATGAGTTCTAACACTGGTTCAGAAAGTCTTCCCAGAATAAAGTTGTTGTAAATGAGAGGAGATCACTAGTTTTATTAAAATACATTTTTGCAGAACTATTAACTCTCAAACCACTCGTCACAGTATTTATTGTGCTCCCATTTATTCAGTTAGGTAAAGATTACAGTGGTGACATTTTAGCCTGAACAACATTAGGTATCAATCAAAATCTCAAAAACAAGCGATAAACAAGGATAGCTAATATTAATTTAACTCTGTTTCTCTCTCCACGGATGCTGCCTGGCCTGCTGAGTATTTCCAGCATTTTCTGTTGTTATTTCAGATTTCCAGCATCCGCAGTATTTTGCAATTATAAATAAAATACCAGTGTGTTTAAAGAATTAAATTATCAGCTAAACAACCCTTGAGGCCAATATATCCTCCCTGAGGGGTGGTGCCCAAAGCTGAAAGCAGAACTCCAGATGGGGTCTGACCAAGGCTCTGTACTCTGTACTGAACCATCACTTTCTCACTTTTGCATTCCAACTCCCTTGAGATACAGGCCAATGTTCTGTTAGCCTTTCTGATTAGGGTTTGTATCTGTGCACTATCTTTCAGTGATGTGTACACATGGACACCTGAATCCCTTTGCTCCGCTGCAGCTTCTGGTCTTTTACCATTAAGAAAATGTTCTGATTTGTCTTTTTCAGATCCAAACTGGATGATTTCACACTTCCCCACAACCGACCTCCCTCTGCCATAGTTTTGCCTGCTCACTTTGTCTTTCTATGTTGCTTTGCAACTTCCTGCTACCATCCCCACCACTTACTGTGCTTCCTAACTTAGTGTCATCTGCAAACTTGGATATACAACTCTTGTCCATGTAATTAATATATATGGTGAAAAATTGAACGAACGTTCCTTTTAAATATTGCAAACAATCATTTCAAGGCAGTAATGCTTTACTTATCGCACTTGATATTTTTTGTTGCAAATTCTGACATTTTTAGGAACTGTGCTTTGAAGTCTCCCACAGTAAGCCTTTCACGCAGGCTTGAGATCTTAGTGTAATAGAATCAATCAGTTGATGCTGTATGACCTGCTGAGTGTTTCCAGCATTTTTTGTGTTTATTTCAGATTTCCAGCATCTGCAGTATTTTGGTTTGGTTTTGATGTTTAATTCACGGCCAATTCACGGCCACTTCTCGTCCAGGAATGCCCACCTTCAAGTCGTTCTGTTCTCTCCAACAGGATTTTCGGTCCGTGCTTTTGTTACCTCCAGACTTGGCTTGCAGTGCCTTTAACACAGTAAAAAGTCCCAAAGCACTTAACACAAGCATTATCAGACAAAATTTGACACTGAGCCACGTAAAGAGATATTAGGACAGGTGACCAAAAGCTTGGTCAAAGAAAAGAAAGACTTGTACTTAAAGAGCACCTTTCATGACCTCAGGATGTCCTGAAGCACTTTACATCCAACGAAGTAGGAACAGTAGGAGGCCATTCAGCCCCTCGAACCTGCTCTGCCATTCAATGAGATCATGCCTGATCTGCGACCTAACTCCAAATACCCACCTTTGGCCCATATCCCTTAATATCTTTGGTGAACAGAAAGCTATCAATCTCCGATTTAAAATTAACAATTGATCTAGCATCAACTGCCGTTTGCGGAAGAGAGTTCCAAACTTCTACCACCCTTTGTGTGTAGAAGTGTTTCCTAATTTCACTCCCAAAAGGTCTGGCTCTAATTTTTAGACTATGCCCCCTAGTCCTAGACTCCCCAACCAGCGGAAATAGTTTCTCTCTATCTACCTTATCTGTTCCCCTTAATATCTTGAAAACTTCCATCAGATCACCCCTTAACCTTCTAAATTCTAGGGAATACAACCCTAATTTGTGTAATGTTGAAGTGTAGTCACTGTTGTAATGTAGGAAATGTGGTAGCCAATTTGCGCACAGCACGGTCCCACAAACATGATAATGACCAGATCATCTATCTCCAGACTCCGAGTATTGTGTTGTACTGTTAACTATCTCACCTATACCGTTTACTTCTAAATGCAATTGCATTTGTGAATAAACTTGTCTCATGGTTTAGCCTGTTTTGAAAAATGTCTTGCATTGCTGGTATTATCCATCCTCTGAAGTAATGTGAGCCATCGTAGAATCCTACATGCTATCCTGTAGCAAGTTTAGAAATACAGTGGAATATTGTATGCCTTACTGCACACTACATACACATATCAGAAGAAGCCTGGGGTCAACTTTGGAAACTAACTTTTGTGACAAGAGTAGGGCTTGGGAGGAAGCTTGATTTATAATGGGCAGGCAAATGCCCTGCTCCCACAGACTGGGACGTCCTCCTGTGAGGATGCTGCAGCTGTGAAACTGTGTCCTATCACTTTGTTTCACTGCTCATTAATGCTGCAACGTTGATGCAGTGAACATCAATCAGTCACTTTATGTGTCACCTGGAATAACGCATCTCCTGTGAAAGGCAATTTCCTGCATCCCCACAGCTTTTAGTCAAAGATATTCTGTTAAGTAATTTTTCTACACAAGCTTGGATGTCTCTGCAAACATATTCAGCATGCCAGCAGTGGCAGCTCTGGAAATGAATTTCAAAGGTGCTGCATTGGGAACAGGGAGCTGCAAACGAAAGTGATTGACCTGTGCTTTAAATGTTCTCCCCTGGTTTTTTTCTCTGATTCCTTCCTGGAGGAGGAGTAAGCAACTCTCTTTGGGTTCAAGTTGGCAAACCTGGCAATGGGAGTTTGGAATCTCGTTGATCTATTTGAGCAAACTCAGGAATGCGAAACTTGAACCAAGCATATCTGCAATATGTCACAGGGCTGTTAGTCCAAATTATCCAAAACTCTGTAGATTCAGGAGTTGTGCCTTTTGGATTTTAAAATTGCATGCGTCACTCCCACTCCAGAGACTTGAGCTCATAATCCTGGCTCACACTCCAGTGCAGTACTGAGGGAGTGCTGTCTTTTAGATGAGACGTTAAAGCGAGGCCCCGTCTGCCATCTCAGGAGGATGTAAAATAACCTATGGCACTATTTCAAAGAAGAGTTGGGAGGTTCTACCCAGTGTCCTGGCCAATATTTATCAATCAACAGAACTAAAAAAAATTCTCTGGTCATTATCACATTGCTATTTGTGGGAGCTTGTTGTACACAAATTGGCTGCTGTGTTTGCTGCTTTGCAACAGTGGCTACACTTCAAAAGTACTTCATTGGCTGTAAAGCGCTTTGGGATGTCCTGAGGCTGTGAAAAGTCTTTCTCTCTATTTAAGTTTTTAACAAAAAGTCTAATGATGTGGATTTCACAAGAGTAGTTTCTTGTGAAGACTCTTTTCTTGGTGTCACTGGATAGCGATCGAAAGAGGGAACCATAGCTGATTCCACCAACTATCCCAGATGCACCAAAGCTAAAGGCACTGCCCATAATCGTGATCAGCAAACTCAACAGGAGGCAGAATCCACCTCAGCACCGTTCCATCTGTATAGCTCTGTACCACATCAAACTGAGCGTTCACCACTAGTAGTTAGTGGTTAAAGCAATTTACCACCAATAGATAGTAGTTAAAGCAATTCACCACTAGTTAGTGGTTAAAGCAATTCACCAATAGTAGTTAGTGGTTAAAGCAATTTACCACCAGTAGATAGTAGTTAAAGCAATTCACCACTAGTTAGTGGTTAAAGCAATTTACCACGAGCAGATAGTGGTTAAAGCAATTCACCAATAGTAGTTAGTGGTTAAAGCAATTCACCACTAGTTAGTGGTTAAAGCAATTCACCAACAGTAGTTAGTGGTTAAAGTAATTTACCACGAGTAGATAGCGATTAAAGCAATTCACCAATAGTAGTTAGTGGTTAAAGCAATTCACCACTAGTTAGTGATTAAAGCAATTCACCAACAGTAGTTAGTGGTTAAAGTAATTTACCACTAGTAGATAGCGATTAAAGCAATTCACCAATAGTAGTTAGTGGTTAAAGCAATTCACCACTAGTTAGTGATTAAAGCAATTCACCAACAGTAGTTAGTGGTTAAAGTAATTTACCACTAGTAGATAGTGGTTAAAGCAATTTACCACTAGTTAGTGGGTAAAGCAGAGATCATTGAATCTTTAAAGGGAAAATTGCTAAAATATTTCAAACAGAGGAAGATACAGAGTAGGGAGAGAGATTGGGATTGGGAAAGAAAGAGCGAGCACGGACACCGTGGGCCGAACGGCTTCCTGACAGTGAGCGCTCAGCCCGGGGCTGGCAGCAGCGGGGAGCCGAAGACGCTCGGCTCTTTCCGGAGGGGGAGCCGTGGATGACGTGACTCGGCGGGAGCGGGTCGGCCCGAAGGCGCTCGGCTCTTTCCGGCGGGGAGCACCGAAGATGACGTAAGACTCGGCGGGAGCGGGTCGGCCCGAAGGCGCTCGGCTATTTCCGGAGGGGGAGCCGAGGATGACGCGGGCCCGGGAGGCCGGCTGTTGTAGTTGGTGGCAGGGCGCTCGGGGCCTGGTTGCGCGTTGTGCGGGGCCTGGAGGGGGCAGAGTGAGGCGAGGGCCAGGGTGTCGGCGCTCAGTGAGAGAGTGTGTGAGGGGGAGAGGGAAGCGAGTTCAGGCCCACTCCCAGGATGTCGGGCCCGGCGCAGAAAACCGAGAGCCGCGCCATCCCCACCCGACGGGTGACCGTCAGCGACTCCGGCCAGCTGCCGCATGACTACAGCACCACCCCCGGGGGCACGCTCTTCAGCACCACGCCGGGAGGTAAGGAACGGCGCAAAATGGTGCCCCTCCCCCACTGCCCCCCTAAGCCCCTCCCCCCACTGCCCCTCCTAAGCCCCTCCCCCACTGCCCCCTCCTAAGCCCCTCCCCCACTGCCCCCAAGCCCCTCCCCCACTGCCCCCCAAGCCCCTCCCTCACTGCCCCAAGCCCCTCCCTCACTGCCTCCCAAGCCACTGCCCCCAGCCCCTCCCCCCACTGCCCCCAGCCACTGCCCCCCAGCCCCTCCCCCCACTGCCTCCTCAGCCCCTCCCCCCACTGCCCCCTCAGCCCCTCCCCCCACTATCCCCTCAGCCCCTGCCCCCCCCCAGCCCCTCCCCCCACTGCCCCCCAGCCCCTCCCCCCCATTGCCCCCAGCCTCTCCCCCCACTGCCCCCAGCCACTGCCCCCAGCCCCTCCCCCCACTGCCCCCCAGCCCCTCAGCCCATGCCCCCTCAGCCCCTCCCCATGCTCCCTCAGCCCCTGCCCCCACTGCCCCTCCCCCCACTGCCTCCTCAGCCCCTTCCCCCCACTGCTCCCTCAGCCCCCCCCACTGCTCCCTCAGCCCCCCCACTGCCCCCCAGCCCCTCCCCCCACTGCCCCCAGCCCCTGCCCCCCCGCCCCTCCCCCCACTGCCCCCCCAGCCCCTCCCCCCACTGCCCCAGCCCCTCCCCCATGCCCCCTCAGCCCCTCCCCCATGCCCCCTCAGCCCCTGCCCCCCCAGCCCCTCCTCCCCACTGCCCCCCCAGCCCCTCCCCCCACTGCTCCCCCAGCCCCTCCCCCCACTGCCCCCAACCCCTCCCCCCAACCCCTCCCCCCACTGCCCCCAAGCCCCTCCCCCACTGCCCCCAAGCCACTGCCCCCAAGCCCCTCCCCCCCACTGCCCCCAAGCCCTCCCCCCACTGCCCCCAAGCCCCTCCCCCACTGCCCCAAGCCCCTCCCCCCACGGCCCCAACCCCTCCCCCCACTGCCCCCAACCCCTCCCCCCACTGCCCCCAAGCCCCTCCCCCCACTGCCTCCAAGCCCCTCCCCCCACTGCCCCCAAGCCCCTCCCCCCACTGCCCCCAAGCCCCTCCCCCCACTGCCCCCAAGCCCCTCCCCCCACTGCCCCCAAGCCCCTCCCCCCACTGCCCCCAAGCCCCTCCCCCCACTGCCCCCAAGCCCCTCCCCCCACTGCCCCCAAGCCCCTCCCCCCACTGCCCCCCAAGCCCCTCCCCCCACTGCCCCCAAGCCCCTGCCCCCCAAGCCCCTCCCCCCACTGCCCCCAAGCCCCTCCCCCCACTGCCCCCAAGCCCCTCCCCCCACTGCCCCAAGCCCCTCCCCCTAAGCCCCTCCCCCCACTGCCCCCTAAGCCCCTCCCCCACTGTCCCACTAAGCCCCTTCCCCCCCCTTGGCCCTCCCTTTTTTTTAAAGCCTTACCAACAATATTGTCACATTTGGGAGGAAAACAATTCTTCACGACTGTATTAATTAAATGCAAGACAATGACCAAGTGATATTAATGATAAGGCAGCAGAGTGAGCGAGAGGATCACATGATGTTTCAAACCACGAGGACTACTTCATAATCTCTCGGGGCCTGAGATTAGGTTATAACCTCAAAATAACTAATTTTTCTGTATATTTGCATAAAGATTTGGATTTTCGTATCACTTAGTATAGTAGGTTGCTTGTGTGTTCTGAACCTTTGACACTCGGAGATCATGAGTTCCAACGTCTGCAGGTTTTTGCAGCATTATTGAGGCCCGTTACTGTGAAATGTTCTTCCCTCTTATCAGTTGTCAAACATGATTTTATCGAAACAAATTTTATTTGAACTGTTCAGGCACTTCAATCCTTAAAGGCAGATTTGAGTGGCATTTGAAATCCGCATAGGTTTTTCTGTTCATTTTTATTTGATGTACATTTAAATTATTTACCGTTTCCAGTTCTGTTTTAATGGAGTGTGATTGTGACCTGGCATTGGGGAAATGACTGCTGAAGCCAGTGCTGATCGCTGACCTGATGTGAAGCAATTGTGAATGATGAATACTGGCATATCAGCAGCTGATGCAAGACCTGTGCCTATTCCCGTACAACTTAATTCATTCTGTGGCTTTGGTGGTTGTTGTTACTGGCTGCATAATAGTTGAGCCCTGCCAAGCTGGCTGAATGATTCTAGTTACTGTCACTATATAAGTGGTGTGCTTTCAGTCTTGCTTTTCTCAATGCATTCATTGAAAATGGTCATCTAGGAACCAGTGTATGAAATTATGAGGGGCCTAGATAGAGTGGTTTGGAAGGACCTGTTTCCCTTAGCAGAGAGGTCAATAACCAGGGGGCAGAGATTTAAAGTAATTGGCAGGATTAGTTGAGGAGAAATGTTTTCACCCAGAGGGTGGTGGAGGTCTGGAACTCACTGCCTGAAAGGGTGGTAGAGGCAGAACCCCTCATCACATTTAAGAAGTACTTGGATATGCACTTGAAGTGCCGTAACCTACAGGGCTACAGGCCAAGAGCTGGTAAGTGGGATTAGGCTGGATATAGCACAGACACGATGGGTCGAATGGCCGCTTTCTGTGCCATAAACTTGTATGATTCTATGAACATCTGATCAACTTTTTAATTATCCAGAGCCAGTTGTTTGCAATATTGGCCACCCTACCTCCTACATTGGCAAATTGAAGCATTCTGTCACTTGTTTTCAATTTTCTGCCTTGAAGCAAACTGTCTCTTTCACAACAGGTGCTGGGCCCTGTACAAGTTGCAATTCATGTATAAATTGGTCAGCCGAACCTTAGCTCACCTTAGAACGTTCACGCACGTGCTTTTTAGCGCAAGTGATGAGGAGTGGGAATGCTGGCTGAGGTTTAAAACTAGCCCTCCTGAACTCCCGAGGAGCCGGGGCCAAATTGTCGCTGCCCACCCGTGCCCTGGCTAACTCGGCATAAACCAAAGAATCTAACCTGGAACATTCTGCTCAGTATGGCACCCACCAGATCTTTCGGGAGCCGAACAGTTTGGAGTTTCCCAGAAATTTAACGTAAAAAAACTATTAGTTTTGGGCAGTTTCAATCTCCCCTTGCGGCGGTTGACGATGTTTGCACAAGGGTGTTGCACCCATCGGTGCTGATGTTTCTGCAGGTGCGTGCGGACTTAACTTTGCTTTATTGCACAATAGTTCCACAAAGTATTTCAATTGCTTGTATGAAAGAAAGACTTGCATTTATATACGTAGCGCCTTCTACTAGCTCGGGACGTCCCAAGCCACTTTACAGCCAAGGAAATACATTTGAACCGCAGTCACTGTTGTAATGTAGAAAGTGCGGCAGCCAATTTGTGCACAGCAAGCTCCCGCACACATTAATGTGATAATGACCAGATAATCTGTTTGACTGATGTTGGTTGAGGGATAAATATTGGCCCCAGGAGTGTTAGGGGGATTAAATACGTGGGGTTACGGGGATAGGGTGGGATATGTGTTGGTGTAGGGGTTATGGGTATCGGGTGGGATATGTGTTGGTGCAGGCTCGATGGGCCGAAATGGCCTCTATCTGCACTGTGGGGTTTCTGTGATTCTGTGACACAGGGAGAACTTCCTTTCTCTTCTTCGAAACAGTGCCGTAGGATCTTTTGTGTCTATCTGAGAGGACAGACGGGGCCTCGGTTTCTTTTCCTGTGGGGAAGTATACTGCCTCCACTTGGCATATGTGCGCGGTGACATGATTGAATTCTGCAGTTCACCGTATTTACAGGCACAGATCTGAGTCCCATCACACTGCCTGGCAAGTATGATGAGCCTCACAGTGAGTGGCCCTCGAGCAAGGCATTGGTTGAGAAGTCTTGACCGGAAGTTACTGACCTGTTAAGTAATGGCTCGACTTGCTAACGACAATCTTATAAAGGTGTTGGAACAGTGGTCAACGATTCTTTGAATAACCCCCTCTCACTGAGTCAGAATACGGCTTTGGAATTTGGTGTTGTTTATATTGAACTAATTCAACCACAGAGGTTATAATTTTGCGCTTTGGGATGTCCTGAGGTCGTGAAAGGCACTTTCTTTAATATGATACAAGGCTATGGACCAAGTGCTGGAAAATGGGATTAGAATAGACAGGGTTTGATGGCCGGCGCGGACACGATGGGCCGAAGGGCCTCTTTCTGTGCTGTATAACTCGATGACTCGATGCAGTGAAGGGACATTGAAGTGCATCAGTAACTCGATGTAGAGTGGAACCACAGTTCAGCTTGTGCCATTCTGAAATGCAGCTCAGATTGTTAATCTGCCATCGAGGGTCCCCAGGAGAGTGTCAGTATTTACAGAGTGTCTGCGGGAGTGTGTCAGTCTGCCATCGAGGGTCCCCAGGAGAGTGTCAGTATTTACAGAGTGTCTGCGGGAGTGTGTCAGTCTGCCATCGAGGGTCCCCAGGAGAGTGTCAGTATTTACAGAGTGTCCACGGGAGTGTGTCAGTCTGCCATCGAGGGTCCCCAGGAGAGTGTCAGTATTTACAGAGTGTCTGCGGGAGTGTGTCAGTCTGCCATCGAGAGTCCCCAGGAGAGTGTCAGTATTTACAGAGTGTCTGCGGGAGTGTGTCAGTCTGCCATCGAGGGTCCCCAGGAGAGTGTCAGTATTTACAGAGTGTCTGCGGGAGTGTGTCAGTCTGCCATCGAGGGTCCCCAGGAGCGTGTCAGTATTTACAGAGTGTCTGCGGGAGTGTGTCAGTCTGCCATCGAGAGTCCCCAGGAGAGTGTCAGTATTTACAGAGTGTCAGCGGGAGTGTGTCAGTCTGCCATCGAGGGTCCCCAGGAGAGTGTCAGTATTTACAGAGTGTCTACGGGAGTGTGTCAGTCTGCCATCGAGGGTCCCCAGGAGAGTGTCAGTATTTACAGAGTGTCCACGGGAGTGTGTCAGTCTGCCATCGAGGGTCCCCAGGAGAGTGTCAGTATTTACAGAGTGTCCACGGGAGTGTGTCAGTCTGCCATCGAGGGTCCCCAGGAGAGTGTCAGTATTTACAGAGTGTCCACGGGAGTGTGTCAGTCTGCCATCGAGGTATTTAGGGAATTCAAGTCGTGCAGCAGAACCTGTGCAAAAGAAAGACTTGCATTTCTATAGCACCTTTCACAACCTCAGGACATCCCAAAGCGCTTTACAGCCAATGAAGTACTTTTGAAATGTAGCCACTGTTGTAATATAGGATGGTACCCCTCTTCATCTCCCCCTATCAGCATATCCTTCTATTCCTTTCTACCTCATGTACTTATCAAGCTTCCCCTTAAATGAATCTTTGCTATTCGCTTCAACTACTCCATATAGATGGACCACGAGCACAGAACTTGGTGTCACAGTCTCAGAATATGGGGTCGGCCATTTAGGACTGAGATGAGGAGAAATTTCTTCACTCGGAGGGTTTTGAATCTTTGGAATTCTCTACCCCAGAGAGCTGTAGATGTTCAGTCGTTGAGTTCAAGACAGAGATCGCTAGATTTTTGGATGTGAAGGGAATCGAGGGATATGGGGATAGTGTGGGGAGGTGGAAGATCAGCCATGATCTTATTGAATGGCGGAGCAGGTTCGAGGGGGCGTATGGCCTACTCCTGCTCCTAATGCTTATGTTCTTATGTGGTGGTGAATTCTACATTCTAACCACTCTCTGGGTAAAGACGTTTCTCCTGCATTCCTTATTGGATTTATTAGTGACTATCTTATATTTATGACCCCTAGTTCTGGCCTCCCCCACAAGTGGAAACATCTTCTCTACGTCTACCTTATCGAACCCCTTCATAATTTTAAAGACATCTATCAGGTTACCTCTCCGCCTTCTAGCCCCAGCCTGTTCAGTCTTTCCTGATACAGTAGTTATAGCCTCTAGGTTTTGGTATCATTCTTGTAAATCTTTTGTCCACCTTCTCCAGTGCTTCTATACCCTTTTTGTAATGTGGAGACTAGAACTGTGCACAGTACTGTAAGTGTGGTCTAACCAAGGTTCCACATGTGTTCTTAGCGCTTAGTGTTAATAACTGAGGATGAGACAAGCTGTGTCTCGAGTGCAGCCAATTAAAGCTGCGGTGTCCCACAATTGCTCCTTTTCTTTCTCTCTCTCCCCCCCATCACCGTATTGATAAGATCTAAAGAGCAGTTAATAGAAATGTTCCCATGTTGTCACAGTAGCAATGAATGCCAGGGTCGGACAGTTTGTGTACCCAGTTGAACTCTGCTGGTCACCCTGAGTTCCTGTGCAGAGCCAGGTACCTGCGGGTTCGTTCTTCACAATAGTTGAGGTTTGAAAGAAAGTCTTTGAAGTGCTCTTGAGCTTCTATCTGTACATTGAGGTGAGAACATAGCAAATTGCTGAGAACAAGTTTTACTTTTGATTCCATTCTATATTAAGCAAGAAAACAGTGAACATTTGTTGTCCTATATCTTTATTTTTGGGGGGCTCCTAAGTACATAAGAATTAGGAGCACAAGTGGGCCATACGGCCCCTCGAGCCTGCTCCGCCATTCAGTAAGATCACGGCTGATCTTTGACCTCAACGCTACTTTCCCGCCCGATCTCCATATCCCTCGATTCCTTTTAGAGTCCAAAAATCTATCGATCTCTGTCTTGAATATACTCAATGACTGAGCCTCCACAGCCCTCTGGGGTAGAAAATTCCAAAGATTTACAACCCTCTGAGTAAAGAAATTCCTCCTCATCTCAGCCTTAAATGGCCAACCCCTTATCCTGAGACTATGCCCCCTAGTTCTAGACTCTCCAGCCAGGGGGAATAACCTCTCCGCATCTACCGTGTCAATCCCCCTCAGAATCTTATATGTTTCAATGAGATCACCTCTCATTCTTCTAAACTCCAGAGAGTATCGGCCCAATCTACTCAGTTTGTCCTCGTAGAACAGCCCTCTTATCCCAGGAATTAGTCTGCACCCCCTGCACCCGCTCTAAGGCAAGTATGTCTTTCCTCAGATAAGGAGACCAAAACTGTGCACCATACTCCAGGTGTGGTCTCACCAAGGCCCTGTACAATTGTAGCAAGACTTCCTTACTCTTATACTCCAACCCCCTTGCAATAAAGACCAACATGCCATTTGCCTTCCTCATTGCTTGCTGTACCTGCATGTTAACTCTCTCTGTGTTTCCTGTATGAGGACACCTAAATCTCTCTGAACACCAACATTTAAGTTTATCACCATTTAAAAAATATTCCTCCATTATTTCAGTGAGTGGCTGAGCATACAGAGCAGGAAGGACATTTTTAATCTCCAGCCTGTGAGTTGATCTCAGCAACCACTGCGGTTGGAGGGCTTTAATTGGCCTCAGCACACTGGCTTGAGGAGGGGGAAAGATGAGCCTGAGTTTCCTCCCATGATCGCTATCCAGCAACCGCTACTGGAAGTTTACGTGTGTGAGCTTCAGTCGATAACGGGATCGGGCTCAGATTGAACGCTCATGGGGCAGACTTGGACAAGAGTAATGGTCACATCAGTGAGATGCTGAATGATGTGATCACAAACATCACTTTGCTAAACCGTGATGTGTCTGACTTCAGTACGTTTGGCTGCCAACCGCGGTGAAACTATTATACATTTCTGAGGCAGGGCAGTTAGTACAGTTACTCCTTGATCTAGCTTCCAGATAGCTCTAGAATTTATCATTGAACACATCTGAATTGGCAGAGTCCTGTGCAGTACAGTACTCAGTTATGGCCTAGTTTGAGCAATGGGACCGTACCCCAGCACGGAGTGGCAGAAGAGAAAATTGGTAAGGAGGAAAAACGTGTATTTTTCCTGCTCGTCTTCCCTTGGGTGTCACCGTCCCAGAGGAAATGGTATGATCTGCACCCAGGTTTCTGCCAGTGGCACTCTGGAAGGAGTATTCGTGAAGACTCGTCCTTCTCATTCTTAAATCTGTTAAGAAATGCCCAAGTTCTGTCCTGAAAACATGGAAACAATTGGTATAAAGTGGAGATTAATTGAGGGAATGAACTTGTGACCTCAACTTCTTGCGACCAATATACCGTCATCAAAAATTGTGAAATGTTGCAGTAGGGTCATTGGTCTCGGCAGAATGGCCACCTGGAACATGTTCAACAAGAACACACAGACCAAGGTACTTAAGAGCATGATTTACTATCAAGATTTTACTTAATGCCTTAATAATGTAATCACTTGGGACAATTCATCCAAAGTTTACATACTCCCCCAAGTGTTGATTAATTAGGCTTTTGTGTCAGGAGGTTGACATCTTGTTGCCACTTGGAACAGAGCGGTGATGAGCATTAATAAACAGCCAATCGGCTAAATCCACACGTCGGCCTTGTTAACAGGCCAAACGCAGAATGGCTGCGGCCGAGTATTTGAGCTGTCGGGGGCCCCAGCGCAAGAGCTTGCTTTGCATCACCAGTTGAATGAAGGGCCTGGAGTTGAGATTCCAGTTGACCCATATATCTTGCCACAGTTGGGGAAATCCAAGCCTGTCTCCAATGCTGGTTAACGGCAGTTAAGCATTTAACATTCTACATGTTGCAGAGCAGGTTTAAAAGCCAACCTGTTGAATGAGTAATTTATGGGACTTACAGCAGCGTAACAAGGGTCTTTGCATTCATGCCATCAACAACACAAAGAAATCCAAACTCGAGTACAACTTGTGCATCCTGCACTTGCAAAAGTATTCTTCCATCAGACCATTCATGCTGCAGATATACAAGGCAAACTCATTTAATTGTAGGCCCAACTATCCTAGTTCTACTCTCTACACATGTTAAAATGTGAATTTTGGTGTGCGCCGAACCAATAAAAAGTGGTCAAACTGTACTTTTTAAAAAAAAAAGGAAGATACTGATTATATAAAAAAGGACACTTTTTTGAATCTTAAGTTGGTTGGTTATTGGCCAAGACAGATTTACAATATTGTAAATGCCTTGCAACTGATTACCAGTGAAGAAGATTAAGATATTTTGGGAAAAGGCAGGTATCTGGAGTTAGGTCACAGATCAGCCATGATCTCATTGAATGGCAGAACAGGCTCGATGGGCGAAATGGCCGCCTCCTGTTCCTGTGTTCCTAAATTGGTCTATCTTGAAAATGTTGTTGTCTGTGTTTCCCCCCTTTTTAATAAGTGTTAGTTTTCATTCGGACAACTTATTTTCTTAACCTTTCCCCTCTTTGGTTGCAACTGCGCCCGACATCATTGCTCAACCGGGGACGTGAGTAAGACCTACTCCCAGCTTTCTCTGCTAATGCAGCTTTATAGAGTCACCTGCACCTTGGAGGTATAATCCTGAGTGGAGATAAGGAACTGTTTACTGCACACCCTTATTTGGTGTGTTAGTGTAGTAAGACCGGCCACCAGTGATTGGGAACACACCCGGTGATTATCTTGACTTAAATCGTCCCTGATTCTGTCCGATCCTACAGGGTGTATCTTGTTGAGTTCAATGCTAATTAAAACCAGTATATTTTATGTAACAATACAGGGAGTACTAGATATTCACAGACACAATGTTGAACCCACAAGATGGGGCAGTTCATCATCTGTACAGAAGCTTCATCAATTATTGGCTTGAGATCCCTCCTTGACGTTATTTGTCACGCATACTGCTCACGTTTTGTGCCCCTTTATTGATGGGGGCCAGTTAGTTCTGTCTCGGGCTGCCAGTGGTGGAACACCACCACCTCCAAATTCCCCTCCAAGTCACACAACATCCTGACTTGGAAGTATATCGCTGATCCTTCATCATCGCCGGGTCAAAACCCTGGAACTCCCTCCCTAACAGCACTGTGGGAGTACCTTCACCACACGGACTGCAGCGGTTCAAGAAGGCAGCTCACCACCACCTTCTCAAGGGCAACTAGGGATGGGCAATAAATGCTGGCCTTGCCAGCGAAGCCCACATCCCATAAACAAATAAAATAAAAAGTTGAGGTCAGTATCCGACACATGGTGATACTCGCACAATAAACCTTCCCCTCATGACCCCATCACGTTCTGTCCAAATGCTGACACGAATTGGAAAGAATCAAGCGGGCACCACTCCACACAAGTGACAGGAATAAGGAGATTATCTGTTGGCACATTAAATCGAGGTGAAACCTTTTAGAATCTATATAATTAACTTAGGATGTTGAACTCCTTGTTTAGAGAAATATTTCTACATTACCAGCTGTGGTCATGTTATGTCTTTTCATATTATCTCGAATTGGATTATGTTTCTGGTAACCTTGAGTTCATGTTTGTTGATTCAAAAGGGGTTTGAACGTGTTCAGTTTCCCAATAGCTCTTGGCTGACAGAACAAATCTTGTTACAAAGCATTATTGTATATCTATCGGTCAACAGTGGCAGAAGAAGGTTGGGAAAACAGACCTCATCAGGAGCTCAATGGACAAATACACTGCAAGTGACTTGGTCGATCCCAGTTCAATCCCTGGGACCAGTGTTCCCTTTCCTCCCTGGTGACCGTCAGTCAATGTTCTATATCCTAACTCGTGCTCCAAAACCCTGCTGGGAAGGGATTGGGTGCATGTGTTCTGATGATTGGATTGATTGTGATGTTTTCCCCCATTCCCTCCCACCAGTTAAGTCCCCCATTTGCCACTCTCACTGTGCAGTCTTCCCCCATGACTACCACATGAAGTGCCACAGCCAGACCCCAGCATGAGTCGCTACATTCAGGAGAGAAGGGGAGAAATTTGTCAAACTCAACCCCTGGACAGTATTGTCGTGAGACGTGCATTGTCCACTGCCCAGTTGTCCACCTTCCTGATTGTCGGCCATCATTTTCACAGGACGAAGCCTTCCATAAGCAGTATCCTCCTGCACAGTTTGCGCAGCATTTCTTCTGGTTTTATCTCACTTGCCTTCAGTCCTGTGCCTACAGTATTGCTGTATTATTGGCTAAGTCCAAATTTTGACGATGCCTTTTTGTACCTGACAGTTTTCATGATTCACCAGCGTGCTCCCCTCCATGACGGCAGATAACCGAAATTGTGATGCTGTACGAAGACTTGCTCGTGTAACATTGCGATTGGCAGAATGTTACACTTCCCACATTTTACTGAGAGCGCAGCCATAAAGCATAAAGCACTTTGTGTCTGCAGCTGATAACAGCGATTAAGGCTGGGAAAGGAAGCAGAAGTGAGAGAGACAGCATGCACATGTTTATGAAAAACTTCAGAACTACGCTTTCAGTTGCATGGCCATGACTTTGTCGGAAACAAGATAGCGAAGTCGGTTTGAAGGACTGAATTGACCAGGCTTGCCTTTCAGATAGCTGATATACTCTTGGTTCCTACTCTCAGTTCCCTCTCCTGTGTGTATGCTTTGGCTAAAACTGGTAGGGATATCGAGGGTAAGGTTCCCACAAGAGGTGAGAGTTGAACCTAAATGGTCTCCAAAATTGAAATACTTGGGAGCAGGAGGCAGAAAGAAAACAACAGACCAACTAAGCCAGTGCAGACCGGGAATTGAACTACGAGATCATAAAGACTTTGAGGTGTTAATTAAAAGTAGCATTTGAAATGCAGTCCCTTAGAGAGAGAATTTTAAGGCAAGCTACAGATACTCAAATATGCGTGGTATTTATGTATTGAACTGATGAATATACTGCAGTGCTCAAGTCTGACGGGCTGAACACTTCAAGCAGAATCACTAGATCGTGAACTCGAGCAGGATCCCTGGCTGATTCAAAAGTGCTTCACACTGCTGTGCCATTGGTGTCAGCACAGGCTGGGGATCCAACCTGGAACACTCTGGTCTCTTGTGGTCAAAAAAGGTTCCAAACAGCAAGCGCCTTCTCATCGTGGCAGCGCAGCCCAGCGAAACATGACCAAAACAAACCCCACACAGCTGTGATGAACCGCTCTCGGGGCCCCCTGTTGACCTGATCAGTGGATTGCTTTTATGTTGCAGGCACCCGCATTATTTATGACCGCAAATTCCTCATGGAATGCCGCAATTCCCCTGTGGCCAGGACTCCTCCCCGTGACCTTCCGAAAATCCCGGGTGTCACGAGTCCGAGTAAAACAGAGAAGGTGAAGCCGGCAGCCAACCACGTGAACAGCCATGAGGAGAAGGCAGCTGGTGGTAAGTAATGGTGGGAGCCGGAGTGTTACTCGTATTTCAGTGAAGGGCGCATTTGGGGGCAAGGGTGATGACGTAAGAAAACTACTAAGCACTTGATTTGAGTATAAAACAAGGCTTTAATCAACTGTTTCACAACCATGAGATTCTAGTTACATCACTAGTTCCTGGTTACAAAAACGTCCTGGGCAAGCTGGGCCCACGCCCGAGTATTTATACTCCTTGGACGGTGCCACCAGCTGGCCGCCCAGTGTTATTTCATGAGTTATTTCTTCATGAATGATAAGATTCAGGTGATAGTTTGTATTATCCGCTTAACACCAGCACTATTGTAGATTTAGTCTATCCAAACTGGAGGCACCACTGTATAACAGGAGGGTGAAGAACTGGTACCTTCAGCTCTGTCACCATCGGCATTAGCAACTTGAGGTGGTTAATGCAAGTTTCCTTTTCTGAGCACCTATTCTCAATCTCCTGTACCACACTGTCCACAACCAAGATGGATGTTGGCTGTGCTGCTTCCAAATCACAGCCAGTGCTGTTGTGAAATGTTCATGATCAGTGGATGACTCGGTCTCTATCTCCTTGTGTGGAAGCACCTGCTGCCCAACCTGGGCAGCATGGCTGAGGTTGGCAAGTGAATGTGTTTACAGGGGGCGGGGGGGGGGAAGAATCCTGGGCATAAATCTGTTTTGTTCCCAGTTTTTATGCCCAGGTTGTTAATTGGGCATATCATGACATAACCTTTTTTTCATGGTTACTAATTAATCCTGTGCACTCTGTATAAGTGTTGAAAAATAAAATGGAGATAATTTGGTTGAAGAAATTCCCTACCAGTGAAAATGCACCCAGGTATGTTGAAAATCTCCCTCTAACTCACCCAATGTCCGAGTGAGTAATGGTACCACCCAGTGCCCTACAAAGCCAATAGAAACATAGAAACATAGAAGATAGGAGCAGGAGTAGGCCATTCGGCCCTTCGAGCCTGCTCCGCCATTCAATGAGATCATGGCTGATCATCCAAATTCAGTACCCTGTCCCTGCCTTCTCCCCATATCCCTTGATCCCTTTAGCCTTAAGAAATATATCCAACTCTTTCTTGAATATACTTAATGAACTGGCCTCCACCGCCCTCTGTGGCAGAGAATTCCACAGGTTCACCACTCTCTGGGTGAAGAAATTCCTCCTCATTTCAGTCCTAAATGGCTTACCCCTTATCCTTAGACTATGACCCCTGGTTCTGGACTCCCCGGCCATCAGAAACATCCTTCCTGCATCTAGTCTGTCCAGGCCTGACAGAATTTTATAGGTTTCGATGAGATCCCCTCTCAATCTTCTAAACTCCAGTGAGTATAAGCCCAATCGACACAATCTCTCCTCATACGTCATTCCTGCCATCCCAGGTATCAGCCTGGTGAATCTTCGCTGCACTCCTTCCATGGCAAGAACGTCCTTCCTCAGGTAAGGTGACCAAAACTGCACACAATACTCAAGGTGTGGTCTCACCAAGGCCCTGTACAACTGCAGCAAGACATCCTTGTTCTTGTACTCAAACCCTCTCGCTACGAAGGCCAACATACCATTTGCCTTCTTAACCGCCTGCTGCACCTGCATGCTTACCTTCAGCGACTGGTGTACAAGAACACCCAGGTCTCTTTGCACTTCCCCTTCTCCCAATCTATTACCATTCAAATAATAATCTGCCTTCCTGTTTTTGCCACCAAAGTGGATAACCTCACATTTATCCACATTATAGTGCATTTGCCATGTTTCTGCCCAATCACCCAACCTGTCCAAATCGTGCTGGAGTTTCACGACATCCTCCTCACAGCATACCCTCCCACCCAGCTTTGTGTCGTCTGCAAATTTGAAGATATTACATCCAATTCCCTCGTCCAGATCATTAATATATATTGTGAACAGCTGGGGTCCTAGGACCGATCCTTGCGGTACCCCACTAGTCACTGCCTGCCACTCGGAAAACGACCCGTTTATTCCAACTCTTTGCTTTCTGTCCGCCAACCAGTTCTCTATCCAAGTCAATACCTTGCCCCCAATCCCATGTGCCTTAATTTTGCACACTAATCTCTTATGCGGGACCTTATCGAAAGCCTTCTGAAAGTCCAAATACACCACATCCACTGGTTCTCCCTTATCTATTTTACCAGTTACATCCTCAAAAAATTCCAGTAGATTAGTCAAGCATGATTTACCTTTTGTAAATCCGTTGACTTTGTCCGATCCTGTCACTGCTTACCAAGTGCTCTGCTATTACATCTTTTATAATGGACTCTAGCATTTTCCCCACTACCGATGTCAAGCTTACCAGTCTATAATTCCCTGTTTTCTCTACCACCTTTTTTGAATCGTGGGGTAACATTAGCTACCCGCCAATCCATGGGTACTGTTCCAGAGTCTATCGAGTTCTGGAAGATGACCAGCAATGCATCTACTATTTCTAGGGCCCATTGGTGAATTGGCTAATCCCATCCAGGACGCTGCGTTTGGCTTCAGTGTTGATGGGCTAACGAGGGGGAAAGTCAGTAGGGCTCGCAGTCAGGATGACCGTCCAGTAAAATGTGTGCGTGTGAGGAACGTGGAATCTGACTATGCTGCGGTGCTTCCTTCCTGGTTGAATGGGCAACCAAATTTGCCCTTGTGCTTCCCGAGAAGAACGAGAAATTCCATGAGGTATTGGAGGCTTGCACTGGCTTGTTGAACCAAAAGTGAGCACCACCTGAATAGATTGCGGGCGGGGCGGGGGGGGTGGGGGGCGGAAATGGAGGGAGTAGGGGGCAGGGAAACGACCGTCACCTGATTGTTGCTTGAACTTGGAGTCATTAAAAGGTCACTGAACACCTTTTGTTTTGCCTTAACAGGAGATGATGCCCAATTCGAGATGGACATTTAAGGCGCACCATATGGTTTACCCCAGAGTGAGAAACTTTGGTCCTGGAAGCTCTCCAGCTGGGCTTGTAGATCAGCCCATGTGTCTTCTCCAAGCCACCAGCTCTACTTAAAAAATAAATAAATATGCAAATATTTCCTGCCATTGATGGAATCCATCCACTTCTGTCCGGCTACAGACAGTGGCACCTTCTGCAAATGCTGTGAAAAGTGTAAGTGCCACGTGTTGTGCGTGGCGGAGCACCTACCGTTCTAGTTGGTGATGGGCATTGTAAAGAGGGGCCGTCTCTCGGGTTCTTGATCTGTTTAATCTGGTTTCAAATTTGTCCGCCTTTGGTAATCGAGGCTAAAGGTTAACCTTTCAGAGATGTAATTCTTGGTGGGAGAGAGAGAGAGAAAGCCAATAAATAAAATGAAATTAAGTAATTTGCAGTTGTTGCGTCTTGCCTCAAACAATTCACAACCTTCCCAGAATGTCTCCGAGTTTAGAGTTTGTTAATCAAGTACATTTGTGGTGTATAACTCTGGTCCATTGTACACATGACTAAAGCAACACACTCAGTCAAATAGAGCTTAGATTGGAGGTAAAACTGGCTTTCCCCTTTATTGTAATGACTTAGCTCTCACTTCTGATGCTGACGAACACCTCGCTGTCCAGTTAACTTTACTTCATGGCCTTTATCGATATCTTCTCTAAGCTGCTAACTATTGGGAGTCACCTGAGTACGCAAGAGTGCACCACCATCTCCTGCCAGTACTTGTGTTTGTTTTTTGTATCTTCACATTCTTCCCTTGGAGAGAATAGTGTGAAGTAGTGGAAGGACTTTCAGGCTGATTAACAGTCAATGCTCCTTCCATGGCCATAACCATCTTTATACAGGAAACTCTCGATTTACCGGCACCTAAATAACTGGAAATCTCCGTTAACCGGCAAAATTCAGGAGTAGGTTCAGGTAAGTTTTACTTCATATTAGTGGCCATTCCTGGATCTGTGGCTGTGTAACCGGGGTTCCTGCACCTGTTGCTAAGCAACGGGGACGCCTGGATCTTGTGGCCGGGGTTCCTGCACCTGTTGCTAAGCAACAGGGATGCCCGCATCTGTTGCTGTGTGCGGGGCTCTCGTACCTTTTAACTATACCTCTCTGTAAGCCGGACTTTTTGATAAACCGGCACCACGCTGGTCCCGTCGGTGCCGGATAAAAAAGAGTTTCCTGTACCAGCCGATAGGATGGCTAGTCCCAAATAACAGCGAGAGAGTTTCATGGGCTCCCACAACCCATATGATGAGATGGGGCCACCGACACCCACAGGCTGCCAGTATTCCTCTGGATGTCCTCACAGAATGTAGAGCCGATCTCCCCTCGCCAGGGCTGTCGGGAGCAGGCTTCGAACCCTGCACCTTCTGACTTGGGCGGGAATGTTGCCACGAAGCCAAAAGCTCGCTCTGCTACTTGCATTAACCGAACAAATTCAGTGCGATTTGTTGCATGAGCCACATTGAGATATCGCTCCCGAGTTCCGTTCTGCAAGTGTTTTCTTTGCTTCTATCAGGTCTACATTCCTCCAGTGACAATATTTGCTGCAGTACAGCTTAGTGCACTGAATCCATACGAGTCCAGGCACCTGAGGCATAGAGAAATATGAAAACTTAGTTTTCAAGATAAAGATGAAGTGTACTTTCAGCAGATTATCATCTTCACTTCTGTTCATGAGCACAGTCCAAATACCCAGGCTACTGCTGTAAATTCTATGCTCCCTTCACGCTTCAGAAGCTGATGTACAAAGATCGGGGAAGTCCCACGTTCAATCTTTGGTCTGCTGAATTGGCCGTAACTCAGCCATGGTGCGAGTGGCACGCTAAAGTTGGCCCCACTGTCCCGAAACAAGGATATGGGAGATCCCACTTCCCTCCCCTTCCAATATGGACTTCTGGGCATTGATCAGGAAACAAACCCTGCGGATATTTTCTTGTGTTTGATTTTCAGAAAGAGATGGGTGACTTGAGTCTGCAGACTTCCAAGATAAAGGTGTCTCATCTTTGTTACCACGTTCAAACTTTGCCTGATACTAAAGAGAGGTAACGGTGATCAGAACGGATTTACCTCTAACTGCTGGTGCAGTACTGAATCGTATCCATTAACCATGTACATGATGAGAGTTACTGAGACTCGTTGAAGATTTTTCCCGTTATCCTTTATCCTTTCTGCATGAGGGCAAGGCAAATAGCCACCTTCCTGAAGCCCAACAGAATACTGCTGACATTTGGCAATCAATAGCATGACCATAATGAGGTGCTGCATTTAGGCTGAAACATGGTTAAGGGGAGATTTAAATCAAAGTTTTCAAGATATTATGGGGAACAGATAGGGTAGATCGAGAGAAACTATTACCGCTGGTTGGGGAGTCTAGGAGTAGGGGCAAAGTCTAAAAATTAGAGCCAGACCTTTCAGGAGTGAAGTTAGGAAACACTTCTACACACAAAGGGTGGTAGAAGTTTGGAACTCTCTTCTGCAAACGGCAATTGATGCTGGATCAATTGTTAATTTTAAATCTGAGATTGATAGCCTTTTGTTAGCCGAGGGATATGGAGTTAGGTCAGAGCTAAGCCATGATCTCATTGAATGGCGGAACAGGCTCGAGGGGCTGAATGGCCTCCTGTTCCTGCCGCCTCCTGTTCCAACACGGTGATATTGGCAGAGGTTGTGGCTCAGTCTAACAGCCTGCTCTCATGTCTCTGGGAAGTGAGAGTGTGTGGTGAGAAAAGACTGAGGAAACAGGGAACATTCTGAAGTGGGTGAGAACAATTCGTAGGGAAAAACGTCACGCGTCACTTACCACCTGTGGGAACTGTTAAAAATAACTGAGTTGGGTCCAGTGTCCCAGGAAGTGAAAATATATTTGGAGTATTTAAATAATGGAAGTTTTTTTTTAATCTAAGAGCAAAATGGAATTTAGTTGAATTTGAAGCTCATGAAAGCATCCTGAGCAGGTTAACCATTCCACATTTAACAATCAGCGCTGTGGGGGCAATAGATTTTTAAGGAGGTCAATGAGTTGAAATGTGCTTGAGTGAAATCAAAGGCAGCGTGACAGTGTTTCCGATAGTACTTTTCAAAAAATGCTGCAACAAAGTTGTACCATTAAGTGTACAGCTATTTTTTTTTTGTTTGTCATGCGGGTGTACTTCAGATGACTGCACTAGATACAATGGGCTGTATTTTTCCCCAGAAGTTTTGCTTAACCACCCCCCATGTGTGTCGTGCATAGGAAGGAATTTTCCCTCCTGAAAATACTTTACCTGCACTGGGAGTCAACGGGACTAGCGGATTGATGTGTCCAAAACTGCAGACCAGGGGCCACATTACCTACGAGTCATAATTCTGGCTTCAGGTCTCGGTGGGGAGTGAGCAAGAGAGAGGGGGAGGGGGGAGATTAAGCATATGAGGCATTCAGAAAGAGGGAAAAAAAAAGAGACTGCAAAGGAAAGGCTTACACAAAGATTGGGAAACAAATGGCTAAAGAAATCACAGCGAGACAGGATCAAGTTTGGTTGTGGTGCCTCGTGCAGTTGAATAGCCCATTAATGCTTGTTCATGGATGAAGAAATGGGCACTTGAATGAGATACTGGAAGGCACCCAACTGCTGTGGGACCCAGCAGAAATCCGTGCCTTGAGGTTGGGAGCATTACTTTCCCCAAAAAAAATCCTTTTCACTCTTGGCATTACGAATCTCTTTTTCCCCTCTTTGTACCTTCAGGAAAACTCACCACCTGTGATATTTTTGCAGAGTGTTTGGAGGCAGCATTCAATAGAATTCGTGATCTAAAGTCCAAATTCTGGTCTGGATTTCAAGGTTTTCTCGATCGATTCAGCAAAGTTGTAACCATCAATCCTGATAAATGGGAAGTGCGGCTTGGATCCTTCCCATTCTAAATTTAATATTCTTATCTTGTCTATAAATCCCTTCACAATCTGCTCCACCTTATCTCCTGCAACGTTATAACCCCCTCCTGAACACACTGCTCCTCTGATTCCTACCTTCCCTCCCTTTGCCCCATGATGGTCCCTTCGTAATAGTCCTGCTTTGTGGGGGCTAGCTCTCGACATCCACCTTCCCTTCCACTTTTAATTTTTTTCCCAAAAGCCTATCCTTTCAGCCAACCTTTCCACCCGATTTCCTTTCTCTCTCTCCCTCTGGTTGGGATGAGAAAGGAGATATTCCTACATTACAACAGTAACTACACTTCGCTCCCCCCCACCCCAAAAAAAAGTATTTAATTGACTGTAACAACAGCAACTTGTATTTATACGGCACCTTTAACGTAGTAAAACGTCCCATGGCGCTTCACAGGAACGTTATCAAACAAAATGACACCGAGCCACATGAGATATTAGGACAGATGACCAAAAGCTTGGTCAAAGCGTTTTAAGGAGTGTCTTAAAGGAGGAGAGGTTTAGGGAGGGAATTCCAGAGCTTAGGGCCCAGGCAGCTGAAGGCACAGCCGCCAATGGTGGAGCGATGGAAATAGGGGATGTGCAAGAGGCCAGAATTGGAGGAGAGCAGAGATTTCAGAGGGTTGCAGAGGGCAGGAGCTTACAGAGATAGTGGGGTGGGGGGAGAGGGGCAGTGGAGGGCTTTTAAAACAAGAATGAGAATTTTAAAATTGAGAAATTTAAAATTAAAACACATTTGGGACATCACGAGCCCTTGAAAAGCATTATATAAATGCAAGTCTTGCACGTGATCAGAGTTCTCTGGCTGTCGTGGTACGAATGTGGAGGACGAGAAGGTGGATTGCGGGGGAATCAATTGTTGTTGGACTCGCTGTACAGCAGGCGGGCTGGCTGGGGATACCGGGAGTACCGGAAGCAACGGTGCAGTGTTCAACTGGAGCTCGGCACAATGGCTAAAGTAAGGTTGTACGAAGTTCCAGCTTGGAGGTCACAAGCTTAAAAAGACAAGCCCCAAACTCCAGATTCTTGTAATAACAACAGAAAACGCTGGAAACACTCAGCAGGCCAGGGCAGCATCCGTGGAGAGAGAAACAGAGTCAACGTTTCAGGTCGGTGACCCTTTGTCAGAACTGGAAAAAAGCAGGAAAGGGAACAGATTTTAAAGCAAGTTGGGGGCTGGGAAAAGGGGAAGGGGAATGAAAGAACAAAAGGGAAGGTCGGTGATGGTGTGAATGGCGCTGGCAGAATGATGGACAGCTGCCATGTGGGAGGGAAGAAAAAAGGCCAGACGAAAGTGTGGATTAAAAAAATAAATAATGATATATCTGTGATAGGGGCTGAGGTTATGATCTGAGTCCAGAGGGCTGTAGAGTGCCTAATCGAAAGATGAGGTGCTTTTCCTCGAGCTTGCGCTGAGCTTCCGTGGAACAATGGAAGAGGCCGAGGACGGTGAGGTCTGAGTGGGAGTGAAGCAGTAAATGAAAGTGACAGGCCACCGGGAGCTCGGGGCCCCCCTTACAGACTGAACGGAGGTGTTCCGCATTCTTGTACATTTATACCACATGCAAACTCCCAATAGCTATCTGCATAGTGGCCATAGCTGATTTCTGGGCACCAGCATTGGCTACATGCAGCATGGAGAACATGGTTCCTTGTTACATTCGTATATGCATATCGAATCATAGAATGTTACGGCACAGAAGGAGGCCAGTCGGTCCATTGTGTCCGTGCCGGCCGAAAAAGAGCTAACCAGCCTAATCCCACTTTCCAGCTCTTGGTCCGTAGCCCTGTAGGTTACGGCACTTCAAGTACATATCCGAGTAGTTTTTAAATGTGATGAGGGTTTCTGCCTCTACCACCCTTTCAGGCAGTGAGTTCCAGACCCCCACCACCCTCTGGGTGAATAAAGTTCTCCTCAACTCCCCTCTAATCCTTCTACCAATTACTTTAAATCTATGTCCCCTGGTTATTGACCTCAGTGCTAAGGGAAATAGGTCCTTCCTATCCACTGTTTCTAGGCCCCTCATAATTTATACACCTCAATCAAGTCTCCCCTCAGCCTCCTCCGTTCCAAAGAAAACAAACCCAGCCAATCCAATCTTTCCTCAGAGCTAAAATTCTGGCAACATCCTCATACATCTCCTCTGTACCCTCTCTAGTGCGATCACACCTTTCCTGTAATGTGGTGACCAGAACTGTATGCAGTAAAATATATATATTCAGCAAACACGTTGCATGCTTCACATTTTGTTACACTCTAGACGCAAAATAATGTTAAAAATACAAGAATGCTCGGTGCTTTGAATCTGCAGTCAAAATTCACAAAACAGCTTATAATCCACAAAGTTCCCTGCCAAAACAACAATTAAACTCTGAAAGGTCACATTTCGTGTTTACTTAACAACATTTGGATATTGTTTGCTTAAAGGGGTGCCAATGCACCTCACAGAGGTGTGCATTATGAGGTATAACACTCCTGTTATTATAAAACAGCATTGCCAGGAGCAATGTCATGGGAGAGCAGCTAGTGCATGCATTTGAAACAACAGGACTTTACATAGGATTATATAGGACAAACGGCACAGAAACAGGCCATTCGGCTCAACCAGTCCATGCCGGCGTTTATGCTCCACTCGAGCCTCCTCCTGTCTTTCCTCATCCAAATCTATCAGCAATAACCCTCTATTCCCTTCTCCCTCACATGCTTGTCCAGCCTCCTCTTAAATGCGTCTATACTATTCGCTTCAACCACTCCCTGTGGGAGCGAGTTCCACATTCTCACCACTCTCTGGGTAAAGAAGTTTCTTCTGAATTCCCTATTGGATTTCTTGGTGACTATCTTATATTGATGGCCTCTAGTTATGCTCTTCCCCACAAGTGGAAACATTCTCTCTGTATCCACTCTATCAAAATATCAAGACCTTTATTCAGTCACCCCTCAGCCTTCTCTTTTTCAAGAGAAAAGAGACCCAGCCTGTTCATCCTTTCCTGATATGTATCCCCTCGCATTTCTGGTATCATCCTTGTAAATCTTCTCTGCACCCTCTATAGCCCAGCTTTAGGATTGTGGGTACTGTTTTGCTCATTGTTTTAAAAATTTCCTTTGTAGCATTTCCCTTTAAGCGTCAGAAAGAGACCTGCTGTAGGTCCGCGGTGAAATTTCCTGTTATTTTTTTTTGGAAGATTATAAACTGCATTAATCAGATAGAAGCTGTTCGATGATACTGTTGTAGCACAGCATGACAGAACAACCCTGGCACTGTTTATATTAGCACTGCTTGGAATTTCTGGCTTGGCCTCTCCAGACAAACCACATGTGTTGAATTAATTTGTTTCAAACGAGTATTTAAGGAGCTGTATAAATGTATGCGGTAACTCCACAGAGTTGGTATACATGTATTTGAACATTGAACTTGATAGATGATGCTGGGTCTCTGCGTGATGGATGCATTAATTAACTAAAAACATCACATAAGGGGAGCCTGCAGTGCACAAGACAGCAGGGGAAAAAGAAACACAGACTTGCATTTATGTAGCGCCTTTCACGACCTCAGGACGTCCCAAAGTGCTTTACAGCCAATTAAGCACTTTTTGAAGTGTAGTCACTGTTGTAATGTAGGAAACGCGGCAGCCAATTTGTGCACAGCAAGCTCCCACAAACAGCAATGTGATAATGACCAGATAATCTGTGCTTTTTTTCAGTGATAAATATTGACACCGGGGAAAACTCCCCCGCTCTTCTTCAGAATAGTGCCATGGAATCTTTTACATCCACCTGAGAGAGCAGATGGGGCCTCGGTTTAACGTCTCATCCGAAAGACGGCACCTCTGACAGTGCAGCGCTCCCTCAGCACTGCACTGGGAGTGTCAGCCTGGATTACCGTGCTCAAGTCTCGTGGAGTGGGATTTGAACCCACAGACCTTCCTGACTCAAAGGTGAGCCACAGCTAACATAAGGAAAAGGAGGAACAAAACTGTGGTTACGAAAGAAAGAACTTCAATTCCTATAGCACATTTCACAACCTCAGGACGTCCCAAAACGGCCTTACAGCCAATGAAGTGCTTTTGAAGTGTAGTCACTGTTTGCTGGTGAAAAGCTGGGTTAAGTGGCTTAAAATATACAACAGAAAGAAAAGAAAGACTTGCATTTATATAGCGCCTTTAATGACCATGAATGTCCCAAAGCGCTTTACATCCATCCAATTGATGAAATTTTGAAGTGTAGTCAATGTTTTAATGTAGCACAGAGGCCTAGATTTTCAGTGTGCCGCAAGGCGGGCAGGGGGCAAAAATCCCGAATTCGGGGGTCCCAACACCATCCAGCCCAAAACCCACCTCCACGTAAGTTTCAGAGGAAGCGGGTACCCGCCCTGCACTGGGACCCGCCGACCCGAGGCGGGAAGGGATTAGTGCCAATGAACTGCCTGTTAACAGGTAGCTAACAGGCAGTTTTTAGCCTAATCCCTATTTTGAGGGGTGTCGTGTGGGATTCCCGACGGCTCCAAACCACGCCAGGTTAGAGCAGGCGGGCCGTCGGGTTGAAGGACTTGGAGGGGTCACGATGTCGGTGTTCAGGTGAGTGATGGGTGCATGAGTGCAAAGGTAAGTGTGTTTGGTGTGTCTAAAGTGTGTAAAGAAGTTTAAATTACCTGTACTTACCTTAACAGCCTTTCTTCCTGTAGGCATCGGGAGTCCATCACTCAGCTGGCACTGAAAGCTGAATGGCTGCGATCTGTCAAAAGTGACAGCCTTCAGCTTTTAGTGCCGGTGAGAGTTCTAACTGAGTCTGTGTAGAAGGACTCAGGTTAGAAGTCAGACTGTCAGTGTTTGACAGCTTCAAACAGCTGTGAAACACTGATATTTCATCTGTCAACACCTCTTGACAGATGAAATTTCAGTCTGTGACGTCACCTGTTGCCGGGTGGCCCTTAATTGGCCTGCTGAGCCCGCTGGGCGGGCACAACAAAGTCAATCAAGGGAAAATCACGTGGATTGGCTGAACGTCGATGTAGGCGGGACTAAAACCCGAAAGTTGTAGTCCCGCCTCCTTCCCGACAGCTTAATGAAAATCGACCCCAGAGTGTCTTGTGACAAATTCTGGTGCAATCAGTTGAAAATGTATTTGTCAGACCTATTGAACAGAGAACACATGTTCAGCTTTGGATCAACCGAGGTCCTGTCTGCCTGTTCAGATTGATGCAAAAGATCCCATGGTACATTTTCAAACAAGAACAGGGAGTTCTGCTGGTGTGCAATCGCATTGAGTTTAAGCAGACTTTGGTAAGTGGCAGAAAAAGTCTTTTAAGTGCATTTACTGAATTTTAGTGAGTAAAAAAGTGAATTATTTGAAGTAAGTTTAATTTTTTAGAGTAAATTAAGCTGTTGGGGAGTTGAAACCGGAAGTAGAATCCGGGTATAAAAAGGGGCGGGCTTAGTGCGGTAGCGCTGAGTGCGGTCGCATTGAGTGTAGGTAGAGTTTGGTAAGTGGCAGAGTTCGGGCAAGTGGGAGGTGAGGGGGTGCTTGTTGCTCTGTTTTGCTTCCCTCTCTCAGGCAAATCCAACACTGCGGACGTGGAGCAGTGAGACAATTCAACCGGACAGGTCCGCCAGACAGCTTCCACGAGGGAGGTTGGTGATCAGCTGGTTGGTAGGTTCTCTTCCTTCTCCTCTATACCTTTAAGTTGGTAAGTCCTATTAAATAGTGGTGTAATATTATCATCTATATCGGGGCAGAGGGTCTTCATAACTAATAATAAGAAATTTAATTAATTACACAGATATGGGTGAACAGGTGATGTGTCACTGTTGCGAAATGTGGGAGCTGGTGGACCCCATTGAGGCTCACGGTGATTACATTTGCGATAAGTGTTTGCTGCTAGAGGAACTCAAGCTCCATGTTAAAGAGTTTGAGACCGAGCTTCAGACACTGCGACACATCAGGGAGGGGGAGAAGTTCCTGGACTCTATGTTTCAGGAGGTGGTCACACCTATGAAATTAATTACTGCAGATGTAGTCCGTGGTCAGGACAGGACGGTGTGACTACGAGTGAGGAAGGTACAGGGATCCAGGATGTAGTGTTGAAGGAGCCGCAGCCCTTGCTCTTGTCAAGCAGGATTGAGATTCTTACTCCCTGTGAGGGCGGGAGCGGAGACTGCAGGGAGGACGAGCAACCTGGCCACAGCACCGTGGTACAGGGGGCCACTCAAGTGGAGGGAGTAAAAAGAAATGTTGTAGTGGTAGGGGATAATATCATTAGGGGGATAGATAGGGTTCTCTGCAGTCAAGAGCGGGAGTCCCGAAGGCTGTGTTGCCTGCCCGGTGCCAGGGTTAAGGATATCTCTTCTGGGCTGGAAAGAAAGTTGGAGTGGGAGGGGGAGGATCCAGTTGTCGTGGTCCATGTTGGTACAAACGACGTAGATAGGACAAGGAAGAAGGTTCTGTTAAAGGAGTATGAGCAGCTAGGGGTCAAATTAAAAAACAGAACCTCAAGGGTAATAATCTCTGGGTTATTACCTGAGCCACGAGCAAATTTGGCTAGGATAAATAAAATTAAAGAGTTAAATGCGTGGCTCAAAGACTGGTGTGGGAGAAATGGGTTTTGCTTCTTGGGACACTGGCACCAGTACTGGGACAGGAGGGAGCTGTTCCGTTGGGACGGACTCCACTTGGCCAGTGCTGGGACTAGAGTCCTGGCGAATCATATAACTAGGGCTGTAGAGAGGGCTTTAAACTAATTAGTGGGGGGAGGTTTCTGGAGAGCAAATAACAGAAATGACAACGGAGAAGGTCATAGACTTAGGTAGCAGTGGGGAAATTAAAAAACAGAACGTGTCAGGAAGGGACAGAAGGTATGGAGTAAAAGGGGAAAAAACAGGAACTAAGTGTCACAAAACATATTTGAAAGTTCTTTATCTGAATGCACGTAGCATTCGTAACAAAATGAATGAGTTAACGGCACAAATAACTACATATGGGTATGATCTTGTGGCCATTACAGAAACATGGCTGCAGGGTGACCATGACTGGGAATTAAACATACCAGGTTATTTAACAATCAGGAAGGACAGGCAGGAAGGGAGGGGAGGTGGGGTGGCTATGTTAATAAAGGAAGGAATCACTATAATACAGAGAAATGATATTGGGTCAAAGGAGCAGGATAGTGAAACAGTTTGGGTAGAGATAAGGAATAATAAGGGGAAAAAAACACTAGTGGGTGTAGTCTATAGGCCTCCGAACAGTTGCAACTCTTGGACGGAGTATTAATCAGGAAATAGTTGAGGCTTGTAATAAGGGAACAGCTATAATTATGGGGGATTTTAACGATCATATTAACTGGACAAATCAAACTGGGCAGAGCAGCCTTGAGGATGAGTTCATTGAGTGTATTAGGGATGGGTTTCTTGAGCAGTATGTAACTGAACCGACCAGGGGGCAAGCAACCTTAGATCTGGTCCTGTGTAATGAGACAGGATTAATTAAAAATGTCCTAGTAAAGGATCCCCTTGGAATGAGTGACCATAACATGGTTGAATTCCATATTCAAGTAGAGGGTGAGAAGGTTGGATCTCAAACAAGCGTGCTGAGCTTGAATAAAGGAGACTATGAAGGTATGAGAGCGGAATTGATTAGAGTGGACTGGGAAAATAGATTAAAGGGTAAGACGGTACATAATCAGTGGTGTACATTTAAGGAGTTGTTTTACAACTTCCAAAAAATATATATTCCACTGAGTAAAAAAGGGTGTAAAAGAAAAGATAGCCATCCGTGGCTAAGTAAAGTAATTAAGGATAGTATCCGACTAAAAACAAGGGCATATAAGGTAGCCAAATCTAGTGGGAGGATAGAAGATTGGGAAGTATTTAAAAGACAGCAAAAAATAACTAAAAGATTGATTAAGAAAGGGAAGATAGATTATGAAAGTAAATTCGCAAAAAATATAAAAACGGATAGCAAAAGTTTCTATAGTTATATAAAAAGAAAAAGGGTGGCTAAAGTAAATGTTGGTCCCTTAGAGGATGAGACTGGGAAATTAATGGTGGGAAACATGGAGATGGCAAAAACGCTGAACAAATATTTTGTATCAGTCTTTACGGTAGAGGACACTAAGAATATCCCAACACTGGACAAATAGGGGGCTCTAGGAGGAGAGGAGCTAAACACGATCAAAATCACTAAGGAAGTGGTACTTGGTAAAATAATGGGACTCGAGGCGGATAAATCCCCTGGACCTGATGGCTTGCATCCTAGGGTCTTGAGGGAAGTGGCGGTAGGGATTGTGGATGCATTGGTAATTATTTTCCAAAGCTCCCTGGACTCAGCAAAGGTCCCGGCAGATTGGAAAACTGCTAATGTAACACCCTTATTTAAAAAGGGTAGTAGGCAGAAGGCTGGAAACTATAGACCTGTTAGCCTAACATCTGTGGTTGGTAAAATGTTAGAGTCCATTATTAAGGAGACAGTAACGGGACATTTGGATAAACATAATTTAATAGGACCAACTCAGCATGGTTTCATGAAGGGGAAGTCGTGTTTGACAAATTTGCTTGAGTTTTTGAGGAAGTAACATACAAGGTGGATAAAGGAGAACCAGTGGACGTAGTATATTTAGACTTCCAAAAGGCATTTGACAAGCTGCCACACAAAAGATTATTGCTCAAGATAAAAAATCACGGGATTGGGGGTAATATTCTGGCATGGGTGGAGAATTGGCTCTCTAACAGAAAGCAGAGAGTTGGGATAAATGGTTTGTTCTCAGACTGGCAATCAGTAACTAGTGGTGTTCCGCAGGGGTCAGTGCTGGGTCCCCAACTCTTTACAATCTATATTAACGATTTGGAGGAGGGGACCGAGTGTAACATATCAAAGTTTGCAGATGATACAAAGATGGGAGGGAAAGTAGTGAGTGAGGAGGACATAAAAAACCTGCAAAGTGACATAGACAGGCTAAGTAAGTGGGCAGAGATTTGGCAGATGGAATACAGTACTGGAAAGTGTGAGGTTATGCACTTTGGTGGGAAAAATCATAGAGCAAGTTATTATCTTAATGGCAAGAAACTGGAAAGTACTGTAGTACAAAGGGATCTGGGGGTCCTGGTGCACGAAACTCAGAAAGTTAGTATGCAGGTGCAGCAAGTGATCAAGAAGGCCAATGGAATGTTGGCTTTTATTGCTAGGGGGATAGAATATAAAAACAGGGAGGTATTGCTGCAGTTATACAAGGTATTGGTGAGACCGCACCTGGAATACTGCATACAGTTTTGGTGTCCATACTTAAGAAAAGACATACTTGCTCTCGAGTCAGTACAAAGAAGGTTCACTCGGTTAATCCCGGGGATGAGGGGGTGGTCATATGAGGAGAGGTTGAGTAGATTGGGACTCTACTCATTGGAGTTCAGAAGAATGAGAGGCGATCTTATTGAAACATATAAGATTGTGAAGGGGCTTGATCGGGTGGATGCGGTGAGGATGTTCCCAATGATGGGTGAAACTAGAACTAGGGGGCATAATCTTAAAATAAGGGGCTGCTCTTTCAAATCTGAGATGAGGAGAAACTTCTTCACTCAGAGGGTGGTAGGTTTGTGGAATTTGCTGCCCCAGAAAGCTGTGGAAGCTACATCATTAAATAAGTTTAAAACAGAAATAGATAGTTTCCTAGAAGTAAAGGGAATTAAGGGTTGCGGGGAGCGGGCAGGAAATTGGACATGAGTCTAGGTTCGGAATGGTCATGGCCCTGTGGGTAGTGGAGTGGGCCCAGGGGCCGTGTAGCCTGGTTCTGCTCCTACTTCTTGTGTTCTAATTCTGTGTTAGATTTCAGGAGATGGTTTTATTCCTGTTCCTGGCTGGGGTGGAGATCGCCTTTACAGAAGGTAAGTACTGTAGAAAATATAGGGACAGAGTGATCTCCTGGACGAGTTTCGATCGCCTAGATGGGTCAGAGAGGAATTTCCCAGATTTTTTCTCCCAAATTGGCCATTGGGTTTTTTATCTGTTTTTTCGCCTCTCCCGGGAGATCACATGGGTTCGGGTGGGATGGAGAGTGAGGTTAGGATCAGATCAGCCATGATCTTATTGAATGGCGGAGCAGGCTCGAGGGGCCGATTGGCCTACTCCTGCTCCTATTTCTTATGTTCTTATGTGTCCTGGCCAACCTTCATCCCTCAACCAACGCCACCATAAAGGATTAACTGGCCATTTATTACACTGCTGTTTGTGGATCGTTGGGGTCTACAAATTGGCTTTTTGCTTTTGCCTACATTACAACAGTGACAACACTTCAAAAAGTCATTCATTGGCTACAAAGTGCTTTGGCACATCCTGAGCAAACAGCTCACAAAGGCCGCCTACCTCCACCTCTGTGATATCGCCTGTCTCCGACCCTGCCTCATCCCATCTGCTGTTGAAACCCTCATCCATGCTTTTGTTACCTCCAGACTCGACCCATCCAACGCTCTTCCAATGGCCTCCCATCTTCCACCCGCCATAAACCTGAGCTCATCCAAAACTCTGCCGCCCGTATCCTAACTCGCGTCAAGTCCGCTTCACCCATTGGCTCCCAGTCCACCAACGCCTCAATTTAAAAATTCTTATCCTTATGTTCAAATCCCTCCATGGCCTTGCCCCTCCCTATCTCTGGAACGTCCTTTAACACTACAGCCCTCCTCCAACTCTGGCCTCTTGCGCATTCCCCACTTCCTTAGCCCCACCATTAGTGGCCGTGCCTTCAGCCATCTAGCCCACAGCTCTGGAGTTCCCTCCCCAAACCTCTCCGCCTCTCCTCCTTTAAGATGCTGCTCAACACCTACCTCTTTGACCAAGCTTTTGGTCACCTGTCCTAATAGCTCCTAATTTAGCTCAGTGTCAGCTTTTCTCTTTATTACGCTCCTGTGAAGCGCCCCGGCAAGTTGCACTACCTTAAAGGTGCTATATGAATGCAAGTTGTTGTTGTTGAGATGATTGAACCATTAACCTGTTGCTGGTGGTCTAGATTGATGGATGAATGTTGGTCATGAAAGACGCTACATAAACGTAACTGTTTCTTCCTCCTGCCAATGTTTGGTGCTCAGCAACAGTGAGAAGCAGCAGCACATCTGTGAAAAAAATCAGGGCCTCCCTCGGCTGACTGCAACACGCTCGTCATAGCTACCAATAGTGCATTGATCTCCCAGCACTTAGCCTCCTCACTCAATGAATAGCTGCCGCACACATTGTGCATGTACAATGGCTCATCTCTTAGGCGGAACCGAGGATGACTTGCTTCCACATTAATAATGAGTTCTCAGGTGCCTGTTTCACGACGACGTGCAAGCCGTGATCCTGACCAACGGTTCCACCACAGCCCAATTCACATACGGACCGGGGTCAAGCAAGGCTGTGTCAGGCAGAGGATGGTGACAAACCTTTGAGGGCAGCCGAATTTGAGGAGGACACTCCATAATCCCTCGCGTTTGACGGTGTCGAAGGTCTTTGTGAGGTCAAAGAAGGCCATGCACAGCGGTTGGTGCTGTTCCCTGCATTTCTCTTGTAGTTGACGTGCGGTGAAGATCATGCCCATTGTGCCCCTTAGTGGGCGGAATCCGCATGGCGACTCTGGGAGGAGCTCTTCAGCCACTGGGAGAAGGTGATTGAGGAGGCTTTCTTGCGATGACTTTCCCTGTGGCAGACAGCAGGGAAACTCCACAATCGGGCTTGTCACCTTTCTTGAAGATGAAGACAATGGCTCGTAACCAAAGAAAGGATATCTGTATGTTGAGATTGCATTGAGAGCACCAAGGAGACGGTACTCCTTTCTGACAGCCACTTCTCACACAACTACTTGGTGAAAAGGTTGCTGAGGTTTTTATTTTGGAGAAAGCGATTGCTTGCACTGTATCTGCATAACTGGTCATTCTCCTCATTTGCTGTTTGTGGGATCTTGCTGTGTGCAAATTGGCTGCCACGTTTGCCTGCATTACAGCAGTGATTGCACTTCAAGAGCCCTTCGTTGGGTGCCAGGTGCTTTGGGGCACCGTGAATAACATGGCAATGCGCAATGCTTTCTTTCCCTGTTTCTCCCGGCTGGGGTGTCGAGAACCAGGGGTCACAGTCTCAGAATAAGGGGTCGGCCATTTAGGACTGAGATGAGGAGAAATTTCTTCACTCAGAGGGTGGTGAATCTTTGGAATTCTCTACCCCAGAGGGCTGTGGAGGCTCAGTCGTTGAGTATATTCAAGACCGAGATCGATAGATTTTTGAATATTAAGGGAATCAAGGGATATGGGGATAGTGCAGGAAAGTGGAGTTGAGGTAGAAGATCAGCCATGATCTTATTGAATGGCGGAGCAGGCTCGAGGGGCCGAGTGGCCGACTCCTGCTCCTATTTCTTATGTTCTTATGTTTCTAACATACCCAAAAGTTGCCAAGGAGCACGGGTGAAGTGGCTACGACCACGACTGGCAAAGTAGCAGGAACAGTCCCCAGGCGGGGTGTGAGAAACGAGATGGGAAAAAGCCCAAGGAGATTTAGAAAGGCAGATTTTCTTTCTCTGTACGGCAGTGTAGATAAATTGAATGGAAAGCTTCCTGCTGGAGAATGTAGTTCAGCTGCCCTCTGCTGGTGACTGTTTCTTTCCTCCTTTCTTTATTCCTTTCTCAAAAACATTTAGCATTGATCACAGTGGCAAATGACAGTGGTAGATTGCATACTGTTAAAGTAAAGACCTGGAAGCTATTACCTTGGCCAATGCTTGCCAATAAAACGTCAGATGCCTCTGCAACATTGCTTCAGAGTAAAGTGCCAACAGCCCTGAGTTACACTAAACAGAAAGAAGGACTTGCATTTATATAGCGCCTTTTACGACCTCAGGATGTCCCAAAGCACTTCACAGCCAATGAAGTACTTTTTGAAGTGGAGTCACTGTTGTAATGTAGGAAACACGGCAGCCAATTTGCGCACAGCAAGCTCCCACAAACAGCAATGTGATAATGACCAGATCATCTGTTTTTTCTTGTGTTGGTTGAGGGATAAATATTGGCCTAGGACACCGGGGAGAACTCCCCTGACGTTCTTTGAATAGTGTCAGGGAATCCTTTGCATCCACCCGAGAGGTGGACAGCTTGACTTTGCATCGTGCTTTCGGTGTAAACGTGTGCAGAGATTCTCTCACCAGGTCCAAATGCTGGTTGGGTTTGTTTCTGTTCATCTTACTTCTTAGGCAGTCCCTCGGAACCGAGGATGACTTGCTTCCACATTAAAAATGAGTTCTCAGGTGACTGATGAGTCCAATGCGGGACCTACAGTCTCTGTCACAGGTGGGGCAGATGGTGGTTGAAGGGGCGGGCGGGTGGGGTGCTTGGGTTGACGTGCGCTCCTTGCGCTGCCTGCGCTTGGCTTCCGCTTGCTCCCAGCGAAGAGACTCGAGGTGTTCGGCGCCTTCCCGGATGCTTCTCCTCCACTTTGTGCGGTCTTGGGCCAGGGATTCCCAGGTGTCGGTGGGGATGTTGCACTTTTTCAAGGAAGCTTTGAGGGTGTCCTTGAAGCGTTTCCTCTGCCCACCTGAGGCTCTTTTGCCGTGCCGGAACTCCGAGTAGAGCGCTTGTTTTGGGAGTCTCGTATCGGGCATGCGGTCAATATGACCCGTCCATCGGAGATGATTGAGCGTGGTCAAAGCTTCGATGCTGGGGATGTTGGCCTGAGCAAGAACACTGACGTTGGTGCGCCTATCCTGCCAATGGATTTGCAGGATCTTGCGGAGGCAGCGTTGGTGGTACCTCTCCAGTGCTTTGAGGTGCCTGCTGTACATGGTCCATGTCTCTGAGGCACACAGCAGGGCGGGTATCACTGCTGCTCTGTAGACCATGAGCTTAGTGCTGGGTTTGAGGTCCTGGTCTTCAAACACTCTCTTCCTCAGGCGACCGAAGACTGCACTGGCACACTGAAGGCGGTGTTGGACTTCGTCGTCGACGTCTGCCCTTGTTGACAGTAGGCTCCCGAGGTATGGAAAGTGGTCCACGTTGTCCAAGGCCTTGTCGTGGATATTGATAATTGGGGGGCAGTACTGTGTGGCGGGGGCAGGTTGGTAGAGGACCTTTGTCTTACGGATGTTTAGTGTAAGGCCCATGCTCTCGTATGCTTCGGTGAAGGTGTTGACGATGGTTTGGAGTTCGACCTCCGAGTGAGCACAGATGCAAGAGTCGTCTGCATACTGTAATTCGACGACAGAGGGTGGGACGACCGTGGATTTGGACTGAAGATGACGGAGGTTGAACAGTTTCCCCTTTGTTCTGTAAATTAGCTCCACTCCAGTGGGGAGCTTACTGAGGGTGAGATGGAGCATTGCAGCAAGGAAGATCGAGAAGAGCATTGGTGCGATGACACAGCCTTGCTTGACCCCGGTTCATGCCTTCTGTTCATGCAGAGCTGGTGGCATCGTCAGCTGTTCAGTAACAGCAGAAAATGTAAAGGTTGCAAAGTTTGGTTTGCACTGGATGTAGCCATTACATAGTGATATAAAGTCATTCTTAAATGTACAGCTACATCACATTGATGCAAAAACTGCCAAATAACCAAGCCTTTATTGTTAAAGTTAAAGACAGCAACAACAACTTTTATTTATATACTGTAGCATCTTTAACGTAGTGAAACATCCCAAGGCACTTCACGGAATGTTATAAAGCAAAATTTGACACCTAACCACATAAGGAGATATTAGGGCAGGTTGGTCAAAGAGGTGGGTTTTAAGGAGCGTCTTAAAGGAGGAGAGAGAGGCGGAGAGGTTTAGGGAGGGAATTCCAGAGCTTAGGACCCAGGCAGCTGAAGGCACGGCACACATACTTTAGTCCTGATGGGTAGATATCATCACCAGAGACCGCCCCCCCCCCCACAAACCCACCTACCCATTCACACAGTAATGTATCCCACTCAAAGCACGGGGCAAATTATCCAGCTCATTCGTAAGGCAATGACGAGGAACATTTTGCAAATGAGCTTGTGCTGCTCGCTATCTCCCTCATGCAGACTGATAATTGAAAGCTTTCTGGTGCGGGCTCCTTCCTCAGGCGGATTGTGAGGATGTGCAGTAATTGGCGGATTAATGTCTGTGCTGGTGATTAAATATCAATGATCCTGTAATGACTGCACGCAAATCTTCAATGAAAGAGAGAGCGTGATGGCTAATCGCACTTTGCATAGATTGTTCCGAGATTGTGTGATGGCCCCAGATAGCCAAGAGCTCCTGTAGTTGTCTACTGTCTGAATGCTTGCTCTGAGCAGAGCAGACTGTTTTTCTTTGGCCGCCTGGGATGCGAAGAACTAAGCTTCTTGTTGCTGTGAGAACCAGACAGACATTTGTTTATTCATTGTCCTTCTGAAGATGTTGATTGAGGCTAATCAGCCCGAATCAGGCTTGACTGAACATGTTCCCTCATTACCGGCTGCGGGAGGGGGTCGGGCGGAGGGGAGGGGAGGAGAGGATAGGGGAGGGAGTGACGTTGATGTTTCCAAGGTGCTGCGAGCTTTGATACTGGTTCATGTTAGTCTGGTTACATTCTCCTATTTTTTCTCTCTCTCTCTCGCTCCACCTCTGAGTTTCAAGCAGACTCCTCTCATGTGGTCATAATTCAGCTTCTGCACCGATGCCACGCAGTTATGTCCTGCTGATGCAAAGGCTGTGGTGTGACTCGGGGGGTGTACAACAACAACTTGCATTTCTACCGCGCCTTTAACGTTGTAAAACGTCCCAAGGTGCTTCACAGGAGCGTTTATAAAACAAAATTTGACACCGAGCCACATGAGGAGATATCAGGACAGGTGACCAAAAGATTGGTCAAAGAGAAAGATTTTAAGGAGCCTCTTAAAGGAGGAGAGAGAGAGGCGGAGAGGTTTAGGGAGGGACTTCCAGAGCTTAGGGCCCAGGCAGCTGAAGGCACGGCCGCCAATGGTGGAGCAATTAAAATCGGGGATGCCAGAATTAGAGGAGCGCGGATATCTCTGGGGGGGGGGTTGTGGGGCTGAAGGAGATTACAGAGATAGGGAGGGGTGCGGCCATGGAGGGATTTGAAAATAAGGATGAGAATTTTGAAATCGAGGCGCTGCTTAATCGGGAGCCAATGTAGGTCAGCGAGCACAGGGGTGATGGGCGAACAGGACTTGGTGCGAGTTAGTACACGGGCAGCCGAGTTTTAGATGACCTCAAGTTTACGTAGGGTGGAATGTGGGAGGCCAGCCAGGAGTGCGTTGGAATAGTCAAGTCTAGAGGTAACAAAGGCATGGATGAGGGTTTCAGCAGCGGATGAGCTGAGGCAAGGGCGGAGACGGGCGATGTTACGGAGATGGAAGTAGGCGGTCTTAGTTATGCCACAGATATGTGGTCGGAAGCTCATTTCAGGGTCAAATATGACACCAAGGTTGCGAACAGTGTGGTTCCGCTTCAGACAGATGTTAGGGAGAGGGATGGAGTCAGTGGCTAGGGAACGGAGTTTGTGGCGGGGACCGAGAACAATGGCTTCGGTCTTCCCAATATTTAATTGTTAAACTGACAGTGCATCATGTTGTGACAAGCGGCGAGAGACCACCTCGAGTCGCTACTCCCACATCACATCAGCTTGGCAGAGCGGCTGTCAAGCAAACTTCATAAAGTGTTAAATCTTTACTTCAAGTGTTAAGAAAAGCCTTTGGGACAGCTGCCTCTTTGCTCACGTTAAAGAAAGAAAGACTTGCATTTATACAGCAGGTCCCTTCACGACCTCAGGATGTCTCAAAGCGCTTTATCGCCAATGAGGTACTTTTAAAGTGTAGTCACTATTATAATGGGCAAATGTAAGGAGTTTGCGGGGGAGCAGTGGGTTTAGATACAGGCCTTTTCTGGGATCTGTGTCCAAATCCAGCCGAGACTGACGGCATCTTGTGTCTGCTGGCTGTTAGGATTCTATATGAAATGAGGTCGGGCAGGCTTAATCCAGATCCTAGGGATACTGATAAATCTGACCAAGTAGGGAAATGGAAAAAATGGCACATTGGTTCTGTCGACAGTGCTCAGCTGAAGTTAGAAGAGCGTAGAGGGAGCGTTACTCTGCATCTCGCTGTGCTGTACCTGGCCTGTAGGTGTTTAATGTTGACAATGGGTGTCTGAAATATAAAGTCTCACATTCCCCAGGACTGATAACTCACTCTGAGGACCATTTTTCTTTTTAAAATGCTCCTGGTGTTCGCATACTGGTGAGTTGATTTCTCCGACAGTGCGGCGCTTTCTCAGTACTGCCCTTCCGACAGTTCAGCGCTCCCTCAGTACTGCCCCTCCGACAGTGCAGCACTCCCTCAGTACTGCCCCTCCGACAGTGCAGCACTCCCTCAGTACTGCCCCTCCGACAGTGCGGCGCTCCCTCAGTACTGCCCCTCCGACAGTGCAGCGCTCCCTCAGAACTGCCCCTCCAACAGTGCAGCGCTCCCTCAGTACTGCCCCTCCGACAATACAGCGCTCCCGCAGTACTGCCCTTCCGACAGTGCGGCGCTCCCTCAGTACTGCCCCTCCGACAGTGCAGCACTCCCTCAGTACTGCCCCTCCGACAGTGCGGCGCTCCCTCAGTACTGCCCCTCCAACAGTGCAGCGCTCCCTCAGTACTGCCCCTCCGACAGTGCAGCGCTCCCTCAGTACTGCCCCTCCGACAATACAGCACTCCCGCAGTACTGCCCTTCTGACAGTGCGGCGCTCCCTCAGTACTGCCCCTCCCGCAGTGCAGTGCTCCCTCAGTACTGCCCCTCCTCCCGACAGTGCAGCGTCCCCTCAGTACTGCCCCTTCAACAGTGCAGCGCTCCCTCAGTACTGCCCCTCCGACAGTGCAGTGCTCCCTCAGTACTGCCCCTCCGACAGTGCAGTGCTCCCTCAGTACTGCCGCTCCGACAGTGCATTGCTCCCTCATCACTGCCCCTCCGACAGTGCAGCGCTCCCTCAGTACTGCCCCTCCGACAGTGCGGCGCTCCCTCAGTACTGCCCCTCCGACAGTGCGGCGCTCCCTCGGTACTGCCCCTCCGACAGTGCGGCGCTCCCACAGTACTGCCCCTCTGACAGTGCGGCGCTCCCACAGCACTGCCCCTCCGACAGTGCAGCGCTCCCTCAGTACTGCCCCTCCGACAGTGCAGCGCTCCCTCAGTACTGCCCCTCCGACAGTGCGGCGCACCCTCAGTACTGCCCCTCCGACAGTGCGGCACTCCCTCAGTGCTGACACTCCGACAGTGGGGCGCTCCCTCAGTACTGCCCCTCCGACAGTGTGGCGCTCCCACAGTACTGCCCCTCCGACAGTGCGGCGCTCCCTCAGTACTGCCCATCCGACAGTGCGGCGCTCCCTCAGTCCTGCCCCTCCGACAGTGCGGCGCTCCCTCAGTACTGCCCCTCTGACAGTGCAGCGCTCCCTCAGTCCTGCCCCTCCGACAGTGCGGCGCTCCCTCAGAACTGCCCCACCGACAGTGCGGCGCTCCCTCAGTACTGCCCCTCCGACAGTGCGGCGCTCCCTCAGTACTGCCCCTCCGACAGTGCGGCGCTCCCTCAGTACCGCCCCTCCGACAGTGCAGCACTCCCTCAGTACTGCCCCTCCGACAGTGCGGCGCTCCCTCGGTACTGCCCATCCGACAGTGCGGCGCTCCCTCAGTACTGCCCATCCAACAGTGCGGCGCTCCCTCAGTCCTGCCCCTCCGAAAGCGCGGCGCTCCCTCAGTACTGCCCCTCCGACAGTGCAGCGCTCCCTCAGTACCGCCCCTCCGACAGTGCAGCGCTCCCTCAGCACTGCGCTGGAGTGTCAGCCTGGATTTTGTGCTCAAGACTCTGGAGTGGGGCTGTGAACCCACAGGGAGTGTTCTGAAACCAGATATTAATTTCTTGAAATTGAACATTGAAAGCAATTCCCTGCGATGGGCAATGAAAAGGGTTTTGTCAGTGTCACCCACATCCCGAGAATAGAGAAAAAGAAAAGGTGACTTAGCGGGGACCCTATTCAGGTTTGTTGAGGTGTCAGCTGTTGTTCATTGGGTAGCACTGCCGCCTCTGAGACAGAAGGTTGTGGGTTCGAGTCCCACTCCAGAGACTTGAGCACATCTTCTTCTTAGGCAGTCCCTCGGAACCGAGGATGACTTGCTTCCACATTAAAAATGAGTTCTCAGGTGACTGATGAGTCCAGTGCGGGACCTACAGTCTCTGTCACAGGTGGGGCAAACGTTGGTTGAAGGGTCGGGTGGGTGGGGTGCTTGGGTTGACGTGCACTCCTTCCGCTGCCTGCGCTTGGCCTCCGCTTGCTCCCGGCGAAGAGACTCGAGGTGTTCAGCGCCTTCCCGGATGCTTCTCCTCCACTTTGTACGGTCTTGGGGCCAGGGATTCCCAGGTGTCGGTGGGGATGTTACACTTTTTCAAGGAGGCTTTGAGGGAGCACAAAGCTAGGCTGATGCTCCAGTGCAGTGCTGAGGGAGTGCCGCACTGTCGGAGGTGCCGTCTTTCGGATGAGACGTTAAACCGAGGGATTTAAGCACTAAGATGAGAATTTTAAATTCGAGGCGTTGCCGGACCGGGGGCCAATGTGGGTCAGCAAGCATAGGCCAGGTGGAGGGGGGGGATGAGGGGCGAACGGGACTCGGTGCGAGTTAGGACACGGGGGCAGCAGAGTTTTGGGCGAGCTGGAGTTTACAGAGGGTGGAAGGTGGTAGGCCGGCCGGGAGAGCGGTGGAATAGTCGGAGTCTGGAGGTGACAAAGGGCGCGGATCAGGGTTTAACATGTTGCTGCTGATCTTGTAACAAAAACAGATGTGAGCGGGAAGCACTCGGAGGACAAGTGGCAGCTTCTCCTGCCGGGGCTGATGTGGATTGAACTAATCTCCATTAGTCTGAACAAACAAATAGGTGTCTGGCTTCGGAGGAAAGCGGAGAGCATGTTTATACTGGGGCTGGCCGAACCAGTCCTTCTGTTGCTGTTGTTGAGGAATAAGATTGTGATACAACAACAACAACTTGTATTTATATAGCGCCTTTAACGTAGTAAAGCATCCCAGGGTGCTTCACGGGGAGCGTAATCAGACAACATTTGACACCGAGCCACATAAGGAGATATTAGGACAGGTGACCAAAAGCTTGGTCAAAGAGGTCGGTTTTAAGGAGCAATTTAAAGGAGGAGAGGCTGAGAGGTTTAGGGAGGGAATTCCAGAGCTCGGGGCCCAGGCAGCTGAAGGCACGGCCGCCAATGGTGGAGCGATGGGAATCGGGGATGCGCAAGAGGCCAGAATTGGAGGAACGCAGAGATCTCGGAGGGTTGTAGGGCTGGAGGAGGCTACAGAGATAGGGAGGAGGCGAGGCCGTGGAGGGATTTGAAAAAGGGAGTCAATGTTGGTCAGCGAGCACAGGGGTGATGGGTGAGCGAGACTTGTTGCGAGCCAGGATGGGCAAAGCTTAGAATATTTAATTCAACACTGCAAGGGTTTAAAAACTATAGCAGAAGTACACTCAAGTCTTTTATCTGAGGGATGACCCAGATAAGGGTAGGAGTGTGAACAGACTGATACAAGTGTCGTATTTAGAGCCGGGAATTACATTCAGATGCGTGAGCTACGGCTCATAATATAAAAATGGGGGAAGATTCCCTTCGTGTCATCAGATCACCAGCCTGTTCTTTATAAACAAGCTCATGAAGGGGCCAGTGATGGGAAAGGTGTCTTGAGATACTCGGACTGATTGCACCAGAGCAGAGAGACTGCGAGGAGATTTACAGCAGGTTTTTAAGATGATGAAAAGATCCGATAGTGTGAACAAGGAAAGATTATTTCCTCTCGTTGAGAAGTCGGTGACGAGGGAGTCATCTGGGGAGAGTGTGGGATTTGTTTAGGATTGATACAGGGCTATGGGGAGCGAGGGGGACAGTGGGATTAGTTTGGGATTGATACAGGGCTATGGGGAGAGAGCAGGGCAGTGGGATTAGTTTGGGATTGACACAGGGCTATGGGGAGAGAGCAGGCAGTGGGATTAGTTTGGGATTGATACAGGGCAATGGAGAGCGAGGGGGACAGTGGGATTAGTTTGGGGTTGATACAGGGCTATGGGGAGAGAGCAGGGCAGTGGGATTAGTTTGGGATTGACACAGGGCTATGGGGAGAGAGCAGGCAGTGGGATTAGTTTGGGATTGATACAGGGCAATGGAGAGCGAGGGGGACAGTGGGATTAGTTTGGGGTTGATACAGGGCTATGGGGAGCGAGCGGGATAGTGGGATTAGTTTGGGATTGATACAGGGCTATCAGGAGAGAACGGGGCAGGAGGATTAGTTTGGGATTGATACAGGGCTATGGGGAGAGAGCGGGGCAGTGGGATTAGTTTGGGATTGACACAGGGCTATGGGGAGAGAGCGGGGCAGTGGGATTAGTTTGGGATTGATACAGGGCTATGGGGAGAGAGCGGGGCAGTGGGATTAGTTTGGGATTAATACAGGGCAATGGGGAGAGAACGGGGTAGTGGGGTTAGTTTGAGATTGATACAGGTCTATGGAGAGAGAGCGGGGCAGTGGGGTTAGTTTGGGATTTATACAGGGCTATGGGGAGAGAGCGGGGCAGTGGGATTAGTTTGGGATTGATACAGGGCGATGGGGAGAGAGCGAGGCAGTGGGGTTAGTTTGGAATTGATACAGGGCTATGGGGAGAGAGCGGGGCAGTGGGGTTAGTTTGGGATTACTCTCGCAAAGAGCTGGCACAGACACGATGGACCGAATGGCCTTGTTCCATACTGTAAACTTCTCCTTTTCTATTTATTGCACATCAATGTAAGTTTTGAGAGGCCTGCATTAGGTGGAGGGGCATGGCTCGTCACCCACGTATGCCCAAAAACCACGGGCACCCTGCCCAGGAATGTCCAGCCATTGGTCTCGCACACTGCTGGGGCCTTGCACTGTTACCCCATAAAAGGCAACAAAAGGACATCTCCCACAGAGGGCAGTTTTTGACTTCACCTCACTGTGGTAAGTCAAACTCCTCACATCCATCTGGAGTTAGCCTCAGTACCTCCGGTAAAACCAGGCGGAGCTCCTGCTCTTTGATGACTGACTGAAAAGCTCGTGGAGACCAATTGCGAAGCCCTTGCTTGGTTGAATAGCCTGCCGCCATTCGCTGTCTGCATCCATGCACTAGTAACAGAGATTGGGTGAAGTGCCACGGAGTCAGTGCCACAGCCAGAGGTGGCACCTTCAGGAGTAGGGGGCGAGGGGGGACAAGGAGGGGGTTGTTTTGAAAACCTGCGGCTCAGAAAAGCAGTAATTTTCTTTCCCGAGAGTACTGGGATGAAGGTTTATTCAGAACAACAACAACTTGCGTTTACGTAGCCCCTTTAACCGCAGTAAAACACTCCCGGGGCGCTCCACGGGAGCGTAAAGGTCTCGCTCACCCTGACCTCTAACGGCCCCTGGTCAGGCTCTTCCCACGTGCAGACCACTCAGTCACGGCTACTCTCTGGCTGAAGACCCCTGTTCCATTTAGGTAAAGGCCTCTCTGTCAGAGAACATCGCTCCCTCCCCTGCAGCAGAGGACGTGCCCGTGGTTTCAAACACCACGTGCTACCTGGGCTTGAGCCCTGGCCCGCACGAGGCATCCAAGACCAAGACGGGCGACCAGATAATCTGTTTTGGTTGAGGGAGGAATGTTGGCTGGGACACTGGGAGAACTCTCTTGCTCTTCTCCAAGTAGTGGCGTGGGATCTTTACCTGTACCTCAATAGGCCAATGGAGCCTCAGTTTAAGCTCCTGAAGAGCAGCTCTCCCTCAGTAATGTGCTCGTGTCAAACTAGGTTAGACGCTGGAGTCCGGGAGCAGGGCTTGAGTCCACAACCCGCTGAGTTGAAGGCGAGAGTGCTACCAGCTGAGCCAAGCTGTAGGGAGAGTCTCAGCTGGATATGAACCCAGACCTGTCTGCACGTCATTAGTGACGGGTTTGATGAGTGCGGCCAGGTTCCGGGGCAGGGTAACATGATCTGCCTTCCCCCTAACGTAAATACAGCTCACGACAGCTGAACACAGAGCAACAGGTGTCAGCCAGTGGCTCAGTGGGCAGCACTCCCGCCTCTGCAGAAGGTTGTGGGTTCGAGTCCCACTCCAGAGACTTAAGCGCAAAAATCCAGGCTGACGCTCCCAGTGCAGTACTGAGGGAGCGCCGCACTGTCGGAGGTACCGACTTTCTCTTGAGATGTTAAACCAAGGCCCCATCTGTCCTCTCAGGTGGACGTAAAAGATCCCACGGCAGTTTTGGAAGAAGAGCAGGGGAGTTCTCCCCGGTGTCCTGGCCAATATTTGTACTTCAACCAACTAAAACAGATTATCGGGTCATCATCTCATTGCTGTTTGTGGGAGCTTGCTGTGCACAAATTGGCTGCCGCGTTTCCTACATTACAACAGTGACTCCACTTCAAAAAGTACTTAAAGCACTTTGTGACGGCCTGAGGTCGTGAAAGGCGTTATAGAAATGCAAGCGCTTTCTCGGTGATTGAAGGAGGAATCCTTAGAGAACAGCGCCAGGCATACAACAGACAGGGCGATGAATGCAACAAGTGAGATATTGCTGAGGTGCAGTGAGCAGAATGTGTGAAAGGCGGCAGGAGAGACAAGCACTTCATCAGACCGCTGACTGTCACACACTGCCCATAGACACACAAACACACCCACACACACCCACTCACACACTGACCCAGACACGCAGACACAAACACACCCACACACAGACACACACTGCCCACAGACACACACCCACTCACACACAGACCCAGACACGCACACACAAACACACCCACACACAGACACACACTGCCCACAGACACACACCCACTCACACACTGACCCAGACACGCAGACACACACCCACTCACACACTGACCCAGACACGCAGACACACACCCACTCACACACTGACCCCGACACGCAGACACACACCCACTCACACACTGACCCAGACACGCAGACACACACACAGACACACACAGACCCAGACACGCACACCCACACACACCCACTCACACACTGACCCAGACACGCACCCACACAGACACACACACAGACGCAGACACACCCACACACAGACACACACCCACACCGACCCAGACATGCACCCACACACACACAGACACACACCCACACACAGACACATTTCTCTTAGGCAGTTCCTCGGAACCGAGGATGACTTGCTTCCACATTAAAAATGAGTTCTCAGGTGACTGATGAGTCCAATGCGGGACCTACAGTCTCTGTCACAGGTGGGGCAGACGGTGGTTGAAGGGGCGGGTGGGTGGGGTGCTTGGGTTGACGTGCGCTCCTTGCGCTGCCTGCGCTTGGCTTCCGCTTGCTCCCAGCGAAGAGACTCGAGGTGTTCGGCGTCTTCCCGGATGCTTCTCCTCCACTTTGTGCGGTCTTGGGCCAGGGATTCCCAGGTGTCGGTGGGGATGTAACACTTTTTCAAGGAGGCTTTGAGGGCGTCCTTGAAGCGTTTCCTCTGCCCACCTGGGCAGACACACACCCACGCAGACACAGACGCACGGCTCCCTCTCGCCAGCTGGGAAGGAAACAATTTAGCCGCACATGGAACAAAGTATTCTCAGTGTCAGGGACGAAATGGCTGAATTTGCCTCTCCCCATGACCCCCCACCCCCCGTTCTCTCACATCAACTCCTTCAACTGTCCCAGTGGCCTTGGGCAGACACAAGCCTTTAAGTTTCTGGTTTCGTTCTGCACTTCCTATTTGCATGCACTTCCTCTTTCTCCTTTGGAACTATATTGCCATGTTCTTTGAGTCAGTGCTGAGGAGAATGGGACATTCGCAGTTTCAGAACAGGCAGCGACACTGCTCAAGCACTCGCTGGTCAGTTTGGGGATGGTTGAGTTGCAGAGTAAAGCTCCGTCTTCACCACCCCCACCGCCCCACCTCCCGATCCCAGAGACACCCTCAGAGGACCACATACACTAACCCCACCCGCGGGGCAATGGCCGACTCCCATCTCCCGCATCAGCCTCCGTCACTATGTGGGGCGGACGTGGATTTCAGGCAGTCTCAGGCTCTAAGCCGAGTGAGGCCTGTGTAGCTGCCATTGTGCAACAGGCTTACCTGACCACGCATGCACGGGTACAGACACAGGCAACGAATGGAAGCATTAACTCCCCGCGGACGACTGTCATTAGCAGGAAAGAGAAAGCCACACTGATTCCGTTCTCCGACAGATGTTAGTTATCTCCTCCGGTCTGTGATGTCTGAAACAAGTTAAATGAATAGGGGACTGGGTGGTGCACTGGGTTGGACGCTGACCTTTCACCCTGGGCCCTGCGATTGAACTGACTCGGACAGAGTCGTGTGATGAAAGTTTCTCCTGATCTATGTTGACTCGATTTTAAAATTCCCATCCTTGTTTTCAAATCCCTCCATGGCCTCGCACCCGCCTCCCTATCTCTGTAACCTCCTCCAGTCCCTACAACCCTCCATGATCTCTGCACTCCTCCAATTCTGGCCTCTTGCACGTCGAGGATTTTAATCGCTCCGCCATTGGCGGCCGTGCCTTCAGCTTCTGAGGCCTTAAGCTCGGGAATTTTCTCCCTGAACCTCTCCGCCTCTCTCTCCTCCTTTAAGACATTTCTTTAAAGCCCACCCCTTTGACCAAGCTTTTGGTCACCTGTCCTAATATCTCCTTATGTGGCTCGGTGTCAATTTTTGTTTGATTACGTTCCTGTGAAGCGCCGTGGGACGTTTTACTACGTTAAAGGCGCTATATAAATGTAAGCTGTTGTTGTTGTCTGTAAGGGTGTAACGTGGAATGAGTGTGGGTGGTCTCAATCCAGCTCTGAGTGCGTGTTAGTCATGGAAATGATCTTCACCGCGCGCCAATTACAAGAGAAATGCAGGGAACAGCACCAACCGCTGTACATGGCCTTCTTTGATCTCACAAAGGCCTTCGACACCGTCAACCGTGAGGGATTATGGAGTGTCCTCCTCAAATTCGGCTGCCCTCAAAAGTTTGTCACCATCCTCCGCCTGCTTCACAACGACATGCAAGCCGTGAGCCTGACCAACGGTTCCACCACAGACCCAATTCACGTACGGACCGGGGTCAAGCAAGGCTGTGTCATCGCACCAACGCTCTTCTCGATCTTCCTTGCTGCAATGCTCCATCTCGCCCTCAGTAAGCTCCCCGCTGGAGTGGAGCTAATTTACAGAACAAACGGGAAACTGTTCAACCTCCGTCGCCTCCAGTCCAGATCCAAGGTCGTCCCACCCTCTGTCGTCGAATTACAGTATGCAGATGATGCTTGCGTCTGCGTTCACTCGGAGGTCGAACTCCAAACCATCGTTAACACCTTCACCGAAGCGTACAAGAGCATAGGCCTTACACTAAACATCCGTAAGACAAAGGCCCTCTACCAACCTGCCCCCGCCACACAGTACTGCCACTCGATTATCAAAATCCACGACAAGGCCTTGGACAACGTGGACCACTTTCCATACCTCGGGAGCTTACTGTCAACGAGCAGACGTCGATGACAAAGTCCAACACCGCCTTCAGTGTGCCAGTGCAGTCTTCGGTCACCTGAGGAAGAGAGTGTTTGAAGACCAGGACCTCAAACCCGGCACCAAGCTCATGGTCTACAGGGCAGCAGTGATACCCGCCCTGCTGTATGCCTCAGAGATACCTTCCTTAGGTAAGGAGACCAAAACTCCAAGTGTGGTCTTACCAGGGCCCTGTATAATTGCAGTAAGACGTCTTTACTCTTATACTCAAATCCTCTTGTAATAAAGGCCAGTCCTGGTCTTCAAACAACCGGACCTCAAACCCAGCACTAAGCTCATGGTCTACAGAGTAGCAGTAATACCCACTCTGCTGTATACCTCAGAGACATGGACCATGTACAGCAGGCACCTCAAAGCACTGGAGAGGCACCACCAACGCTGCCTCCGCAAGATCCTGCAAATCCATTGGCAGGATAGGCGCACCAACGTTAGTGTTCTTGCTCAGGCCAACATCCCCAGCATCGAAGCTCTGACCACGCTGAATGAGCTCCGATGGATGGGTCACATCGTCTGCATGCCCGATATGAGACTCCCAAAACAAGTGCTCTACTCGGAGCTCCGACACGGCAAGAGAGCCCCAGGTGGGCAGAGGAAACGCTTCAAGGACACCCTCAAAGCCTCCTTGAAAAAGTGCAAACATCCCCACCGACACCTGGGAAACCCTGGCCCAAGATCGTACAAAGTGGAGGAGAAGCAGCCGGGAAGGCGTCGAACACCTCGAGTCTCTTCGCCGGGAGCAAGCGGAAGCCAAGCGCAGGCAGCGCAAGGAGCGCACGTCAACCCAAGCACCCCACCCACCCGCCCCTTCAACCACCGTCTGCCCCACCTGTGACAGAGACTGTAGGTCCCGCATTGGACTCATCGGTCACCTGTGGAAGCAAGTCATCCTCGGTTCCGAGGGACTGCCTAAGAAGAAAAAGTAACTTGGAATGAGTGTGGGCGGTCTCAGTCCAGCTCTGAGTGCGTGTTAGCCTGCAACCGTACGTTGCCATTAGTTGGCAGTAGAGAAACTGCAGACTAGCCAGTGTAGGAATTAGAGACATGTTCCACTTTGGTGCTGATATAAATGTACTGTGGAGGGGTGCAGGATTAATCGGAGCCGGGATATGGCGAGCCCTATCATTCCTGAAACAATGGGGGCTCTTACGCTGTTTCTATCTGGGATGCTGCACGTCGCAGAGCCAAATACCACAGCGGAGGCAGGGCTAGGGGTGGGCGGAAGGCTTCAACCAAGTCAACTGTGGGGGGGCTTCCCGCTGAAATTAACCGTGCAGGGCTACAACCCTCCCACATTCACTCTGCTACAACAAGGCAGCGTGCGCCCAAGAGTCCCAGCGCACGGGTATCAGACGCACGGCGGCAGCGCCAGTTCCGGGCGGGGGGGGATGGGCGGTGCCAGGGCGACACGAAAGCAGCGTCAACCCGCCAGCAATGTTGTTCGACCCACACCTGCGTCCCCTTCGGTATTGGCTGGTTGACACTGTGCGGGGTGGAGGGTGGGGGTAGGAGCTGTGCGTCTGCGCCCCCTCCCCGTGGCTCCCGCCGGCTCTCGACTCCGCAGCTGCGGTGTAGCTCCTTTCGGACGAGACGTCAAACCGAGGCCCCGTCTTCCCTCAGCAACAACAACGACTTGCATTTATATAGCGCCTTTAATTAGCAAATGTCCCGAGACGCTTCACAGGAGCGTTGCAAAAACAAAATCTCTCAGGTGGATGTTAAACAGCTCACGGCACTATTTCGAAGAAGTGCTATCCCCGGTGTCCTGGGGCCAATATTTATTCCTCAACCAACTTCACTTAAAAAAACATTATCTGGACATTTTCATATTGCTGTATGTGGGAGCTTGCTGTGCACAAATTGGCTGCCATGTTTCCTGCATCACAACAGTGACTCCACTTCAAAAAAAATACTTCATTGACTGTAAAGCGCTTTGACTGATACCTGGGATGGCAGGAATGACGTATGAGGAGAGATTGGGTCGATTGGGCTTATACTCGCTAGAGTTTAGAAGAATGAGAGGGGATCTCATTGAAACTTATAAAATTCTAACAGGACTAGACAGACTAGATGCAGGAAGGATGTTCCCGATGGCGGGGGAGTCCAGAACCAGGGCTCACAGTCTAAGGATAAGGGGTAAGCCATTTAGGACAGAGATGAGGAAGAATTTCTTCACCCAGAGAGTGGTGAACCTGTGGAATTCTCTACCACAGAAGGCAGTTGAGGCCAATTCATTAAATATATTCAAGAAGGAGTTAGATATATTTCTTAAGGCTAAAGGGATCAAGGGATATGGGGAGAAAGTAGGGACCGGGTACTGAATTTGGATGATCAGCCATGATCACATTAAATGGCGGAGCAGACTCGAGGGACCGAATGGCCTACTCCTGCTCCTATCTTCTATGTTTCTATGTTGACGTTGTGAAAGATGCTATATAAAGGCAAGTTCTGTCTTTCTAACGCACGCACACACGAAGAGCGGCTCTGAATGTTTTGCCCGCCCCGTCCCCACTACGTCACTGATGGCGACACATTCCTAAGAATTGGTCTTTTTTTTAAGGCATTTGTTGTGGTGACTTTGGGGATTTCCTGCAGATTCCTGTTGTGACTGCTAAATAAACACATGTTCCCAGACAGCCAGACAGATAGAGGGAGGGAGGGCGGAGAGAAAGGGCACGACCTCTTGCAGCAATGGCAGGAGATTGCAGACGGGCATCATCAACACTACATGGACTGCTGGATCCACTGACAGGACCAGACACCGATTATAAGGCAAATCACCACCTGTTTCATCTCTGAATGTTGTTTGCAGAGTGTTTACCAGCTCCCTCTCAATGGGCGCCCTGTAAACTAATAGATTAGCCTACTTAAAGCTGCAAGAACTAACATTTCCATCAGATGATGGGACCCTACCTGACCAAAGCCTTTGCGTAAATAACAACAACTTGCGTTTGTCTCCTTCAATGTTGAGAAAAAGTCGCCCAGGGTGCTTCGCGGAGGCATAGGAAGAAAAACGGAGGTTGAGGCAAAGAAGGAGATATGAGGAGGGGTGACTGGGTCGTAGAGGTGGGTTTTAACGAGGCTCTTAAAGGAGAGGTGGAGGGGTTTAGAGAATGAATTCCAGAGCGTGGGGGGGCTTTGGTGGCGAAAGGCACGACGCCAATGGTGGGGCAAAGGGAGGGGGGAGAGATGCACAAGAGGCCAGAGTCAGAGGGATAAAGAGGAGGGCCGAGAAAGAACTCGCATTTCTATCGCACCTTTCATAAGCTCAGGACGTCCCAAAGCACTTCACAGCCAATTAAGTACTTTTTTTTAAGCGTAGTCGCTGTTATAATGTGGAAAACATGGCAGCCAATTAGTGCAAAGCATGATCCCACACACAGCAATGAAATAACGACAAAATAATCTATTTTAGCGATGTTAGTTGAGGGATAAATGTTGACCAGGACACCGGGGAGAACTCCCCTTGCTCTTCTTTGAAATAGCGCCGTGGGATCTTTTACATCCACCACAGAGGACGGATGGGGCCTTGGTTTAACATCTCATCCTAAAGTGGTGTTCCACCAGGATCAGTGCTGGGACCACTGTTGTTCACAATTTATATTAATGATTTAGACTTTGGAATCAAAAACACAATTTCTACATTTGCGGATGATACCAAATTGGAGGGGATAGTCAATACTGAGGAGGACTGCAACAAATTACAGGACGACATTAATAAACTTGCAGAATGGGCATATAATTGGCAAATGAATTTCAACACAGATAAATGTGAGGTATTACATTTTGGTAGGAAGAATAAGGAGGTCACTTATTACTTGGAGGGTGTGAGTCTGGGTGGGGTAGAGGAACAAAGGGATCTCGGAGTACAAATACACAAATCACTAAAAGTAGCGACACAGGTTAGAAAGGCCATAAAACAAGCAAACCAAGCACTAGGGTTTATTTCTAGAGGGATAGAATTGAAAAGTAGGGAAGTTATACTAAACTTGTATCGAACCTTGGTTAGACCACACCTGGAGCACTGCGTGCAGTTCTGGTCGCCATATTATAAAAAGGATATCGAGGCACTGGAGAGGGTGCAGAGAAGATTTACCAGGATGATACCAGCAATGCGAGGGTTTACATATCAGGAAAGGATGAACAGGCTGGGTCTCTTTTCTCTTGAAAAAAGGCTGAGGGGTGACCTAATAAAGGTCTTTAAAATTATGAAAGGTTTTGATAGAGTGGATACAGAGAGAGAATGTTTCCACTTGTGGGGAAGAGCATAACTAGAGGTCATCAATATAAGATAGTCACCAAAAAACCCAAAAGAAAGTCCTTTACCCAGAGAGTGGTGAGAATGTGGAACTCGCTACCACAGGGAGTGGTTGAGGTGAATAGTATGGATGCATTTAAGGGGAGGCTAGAGGGAGAAGGGAATAGAGGGTTATGCTGATAGATTTAGATGAGGAAAGACGGGAGGAGGCTCGAGTGGAGCATAAATGCCGGCGTGGACTGGTTGGGCCGAATGGCCAGTTTCTGTATAAAGACAGCACCTCTGACAGTGCAGCACTCCACTGGGAGTGTTAGCATGGATTTTGTGCTTGAGTCGCCGGAGTGGGACTTGAACCCACAATCTTTTGACTCAGAGGTGAGAGTGCTACCCACTGAGCCACAGCTGACACCCTTTGGGCTGAAGGATGAGAATTTTAAACTTGAGGCACTGGGGACCAGAAGTGAGCACTCAGGTGGCTGGGGCTTTGTGCAGGGCAGCAGAGTTTTGGATGAGCTGAGGTTTGCGGAGAGTGGTGGATGGCAGGCCAGCCAGGGGAGCGTTGGAATAGTCGAGTCTGGAGGTGACAAATGCGACGGAGGAGGATCTCAACGGTGAGAGACTGGCTCGCTTTATATTCTCATCTCCTGAAGACCCTGAATCCCACTGAACTATTCTCCCAACCCCTACAGTCCCGCAGCCAACTGGCTGCTCTACATGGGTGAGCGCAGGCAGTGAATGTCAGCAGGCTGTTCGACCAAGGTTGACATCACCTCCGTCCTGTTCTCGCCTGATGGGAAGCTTGGCTGGTTTCCCGACCTCTCCCCTCACTAGCCCGTGGTGCCCTGACTGCTGCACCTGTCTGAGACGTGGGCCTTTATGGACTGCACTGACTCACTAAACCAGGGGGGGACACTGGCCTGCGTGTATACTGCACTAACCTACAGCCCCGCCAGCACTGGCACCTCTGGCCATTGTATCAACAGAGACCCAAGGGGCCACCAGCGACCATAAACCGATTGGTGCCAGTGGAGTTGGGCACTGCACAAGTGCCGTTATGCTCTGGCCTCAAGAGATGTGAGCTCCCAGCCGCCTGTGGAATCTGAATATGACGTTCCCCAACGACTTGTCCAAGTTCACACCTCTAAACGCTATCCAACGTCAGTGTGTGTGTGTGTGGACATCACAGTCGAATAGCCTGTGATAGCCGGCACCAGCCCAGTCAAGGCTCGCTCTTCAATAATGGCCCGCTTGAGCGATTAGCCAAAGGCCGCTGCTCCCCCCAGCGAGAATCAACTCCTTCAGGGGATAAGGGGAGGAAGTTGCCAAGAAAGAAAAGATTATGTGTGTGTGTTTGTGTGTTCCTTTAGAATTTATTTAAAATTCGGCTGGTTCTGCAAAATTGTTCTCCATTTTGATAGTTTCCGTAACTCTATCTGGACACAGAGAGAAGACATGTTCACTGCCGGGCAGAGTTGTATAGAACCCACAGCACAGAAACAGGCCATTTGGCCCAACTGGCCTGTGTTGGTATTTATCCTCCACATGAGCCTCCTCCCACCCGGCTTACCATATGGTTCTTCTGTAGTGTATAACCCTTATAGCACAGAAAGAGGCCATTCAGCCCATCGTGGCTGTGGCGGCCCTTTGAAAGAGCCACAGCCTAGATTTTGTGCTCGTCCCTTGACTGGGACTTAAACCCACAACCCTCTGACTCAAAAGCAAGCGTGCTACCCACAGCTTACCCCTTAATAGATTCAGCCTGACACCGTTAACCCAATGGCACTCTATCTCACAATGCAGTCGAGTGCCAGCATGGGACTGCCCTCTCCAAACCCCTCCACCCCGCTCTCCTCCTTTAAGCCCCTCGTTGACCATGCATGTGGTTAATGTCAGGTGAGGGCAGGATTGGGCTCCGCCATGATGCCCCCCTCGGTTGATAGTCAGACAACATTCCATGTCAAAGTTCACGTGGGAATAATGGCCACTTGGGCAAGGGGTCAAAGGTTGTTACCTGGTGCTCATAAAACGATGGTGGAATATAAGAAAAAAGGTGCAAAATTGAGCTTAAAGAAGGGCAAACCGCCAGTTCCTTTAAGTTCCCTTTGTTTTTCACCCAGTGTGAGTCGGGCAGTGAAAAATACAAATAAATTCAAAGGTGACCAACAGCGGATCAACCTCATAATTGGCGTCACCCCTCCCCCGTCCCCTCAGAGCGTTTGACTATTCCAACGCACTCCTGGCTGGCCTCCCACATTCCACCCTACATAAACTTGAGGTCATCCAAAACTTGTCTGCCCGTGTCCTCACTCGCACCAAGTCCCGTTCGCCCATCCCCCTGTGCTCGCTGACCTACATTGGCTCCCAGTTAAGCAACGCCTCGATTTCAAAATTCTCATCCTTGTTTTTAAATCCCTCCATGGCCTCGCCCCTCCCTATCTCTGTAATCTCCTTCAGCCCTACAACCCCCCGAGATCACTGCGCTCCTCTAAATCTGCCCTCTTGAGCATCCCCGATTATAATCACTCAACCATTGGTGGCCGTGCCTTCTGTTGCCGAGGCCCTAAGCTCTGGAATTCCCTCCCTAAACCTCTCCGCCTCGCTACCTCTCTTTCCTTCTTTGAGATGCTCCTTAAAACCTACCTCTTTGACCAAGCTTTTGGTCACCTGCCTAATTTCTCCTTATTGGCTCAGTGTCAAATTTTTTGTCTTGTAGCACTCCTGTGAAACATAGAAATATAGAAGATAGGAGCAGGAGTAGGCCATTCGGCCCCTCGAGCCTGCTCCGCCATTCAATGAGATCATGGCTGATCATCCAAACTCAGTACCCTGTCCCTGCCTTCTCCCCACATCCCTTGATCCCCTTAGCCTTAAGAAATATATCTAACTCCTTCTTGAATATATTTAATGAATTGGCCTCAACTGCCTTCTGTGGTAGAGAATTCCACGGGTTCACCACTCTCTGGGTGAAGAAATTCCTCATCTCTGTCCTAAATGGCTTACCCCTTATCCTTAGACTGTGACCCCAAGGTCTGGACTCCCCCGCCATCAGGAACATCCTTCCTGCATCTAGTCTGTCTAGTCCTGTTAGAATTTTATAAGTTTCAATGAGATCCCCTCTCAGTCTTCTAAACTCTAGCGAATATAAGCCTAATCGACCCAATCTCTCTTCATACGTCATTGAGTGAAGCGCCTTGAGACATTTTACTACGTTAAAGGCGCTATATAAATACAAGTTGTTGTTGTTGTTTTTCAACGCTGCGCAAATGCCAATTATTGCTCGCGGTTTGTCATGTGAAAGGTTCCTGATCTCCGCGTTGTCACGGGGAGGGGCAGGAGATCGGGAGGAAGGCAGTGAGCAAAGCGCGGACTCACCTTCCCCCCGCAATGCAACCTGGGTGAGGTGGGGTGAGGGAACAGTGCAGCCTGGTCTCGACACTCACTGCCGGAGGATCTTAGGCGCATGGGGTGAGGGGACAGTGCAGCCTGGTCTCGACACTCAATACAATACAATACAATACAAATCGCTTTATTGGCATGATAAGGTACATCTTATGTTGCCAAAGCATCAAAATACATTTATGGTTGAACACATAAACGCGGTTCCATTCATACAGTGTATAAACAGGTATATCCCTGAGTTTATAAATATATTTTCGCCTTGTTTATATATACTCTTGTCTTAGTTTACTGGTTGTCCCTCTGTTCATGGCAGGCTGTAACATAGTGTGCCGCCAGTGTTACACAGCTTCTCTCCTCCCCCAGTAGGAATGGGAGTTTTTGGTTGTCAGTCAGATTTCTGAATTCAGGGCATATTTGTGAGAATTTTTGATAGAAATTCTCTCTGATGCCCTGATATTTTCCACAGGCTGTGAGGAAGTGCATCTCTGTCTCAACTACTCCCTGACTGCAGTGAGAGCATATCCTGTCTTCTCTTGGCAGCCTGTGTCTGCCTTTTTCGATCGCTAGGCTATGTTCGCTAAGTCTGTACCTTGTCAAGGTTCTTCTCAGTTTGTTATCCTTTACCATGGTCAGGTAATCAGCTATGTTGTATTGTCTGTTTAGGGCCAAGTAGCAATTGAGTTTGCTTTGGGTTTTTGTTGTTTCTGCCCAATATGACAGATATTTTTCCTTTTGCTTAGCGACGATTGTGTTGGGTCGAATTCTTTGTGTTACCCTGTCACTGTCCTGGGGCTGGTTATTGTTAGTATTGTTATTAGTTACTTTATTGAGTCCCAGGACTAGTTGACTGAGGGTATTCTTCTTTATGGTCAGCTCTTGGCATTTCAGGGCGTTGTAGTGATAGCATTGGGGGTTGCTCATTTGTAGGTGATTCCAAAATTTGGTGGCTCTTTTTTGGATAGTGATTATTAATGGGTATTGGCCTAGTTCCGCCCTGCATGCGTTGTTTACTGTTTTCCTTTGAGTCCGGAGGATACTTTTACAGAATTCCGCATGTAGGATCTCAATTGGGTGTTTGTCCCATTTTGCAAAATCTTGTTGTGTTAGTGGTCCCCAGACCTCACTGCCATAGAGTGCAATTGGTTCAATTACTGATTTGAAAATTTTGAGCCAAATGCTAATTGGGATTTCTATTTGGATTGATTTTTTGATGGCATAGAAAGCCCTTCTTGCTTTCTCTTTCAGTTCATTCACAGCCGGAGGATCTTAGGTGCATGGGGTGAGGGGACAGTGCAGCCTGGTCTCGACACTCACTGCCGGAGGATCTTAGGCGCATGGGGTGAGGGGACAGTGCAGCCTGGTCTCGACACTCACTGCCGGAGGATCTTAGGCGCATGGTGTGAGGGGACAGTGCAGCCTGGTGTCGACACTCACTGCCGGAGGATCTTAGGCGCATGGGGTGAGGGGACAGTGCAGTCTGGTCTCGACACTCACTGCCGGAGCATCTTAGGCGCATGGGGTGAGGGGACAGTGCAGCCTGGTCTTGACACTCACTTCCCGAGCATCTTAGGCGCATGGGGTGAGGGGACAGTGCAGCCTGGTCTCGACACTCACTGCCGGAGGATCTTAGGCGCATGGGGTGAGGGGACAGTGCAGCCTGGTCTCAACACTCACTGCCGGAGGATCTTAGGCGCATGGGGTGAGGGGACAGTGCAGCCTGGTCTCAACACTCACTGCCGGAGGATCTTAGGCGCCGACGTCGCAGCAGATCCGAACCAAGGGCACGAGTTGTTTGAGAAGAGCCAAGACGGTCAGAAAAAATATTCTTTCAATTGAGTAATAATGAAACTGGGAGTGAGACAGGCTTCCGTCTCGTTTTGTTTCAGCATCAATCTCAGCGTCAAGGTGGAGTGAGCATCCAGGGAGAACTTGTTTTTGCCCATAGGATAATTTCACCCAGTGTTAAAACCCTACCCGAAACCAGTGGGTGCCGGGGGGACTGGAGTGCATCATCACCCCGGCCAATGTGATTTTAATTTAATTTGATAAGTTTAAAAAATAAATTTAAGTTTTTTAAGTTTCTTTACAGTCCATTTGTTCGGCCGGGAGAGCGGGAGGCTCCACTCGGCGATGCAGAGAGCTCTGTGGATGGAGAAGAATGTCAACCAGAGTCTGCTGGATCTGCATAAACCCTCCACTGGGAGCGCCGACCCTCATCTGTGTGAATTCCTGGGGACCCACTATCTGGATGAACAAGTGAAGATGATCAAGAAGCTTGGAGATCACATCACCAACTTGAAGAGACGGGGACCCCTGCCTTGCAGGGAATGATGGCTTGTGACTTTGTACAAAGAGCTGAGCCCGAGCTCATTAACTGTAAATAAAATGTTCAAATTTTAAATAAAATAAAACCCTAACCCTAATCCAACCCAAGTGCGCACACAGTGGGGTTTCAGTCTGACGTTTGATGTGTTAGTTTACAAACTGCAAGATACGGCACCCCATCAACAGAACAGTTTAAATTAACTGAGGGGTGGGATAAAAAAGCAACTTGCATGACAAGTGATCATAGAATGATACCGAACAGGAGGCCATTTGGCCCATCGTGCCTGTGCCAGCTCTTTGAACAAGCTCTCCAATTAGTCCTAGTTCCCCCTGCTCTTTCCCCATAGCCCTTGCAAATTTTCCCCCCTCAAGTATGGCCCAAATGGCCTCGATCTGTGCTAGAATTCTATCCTGAGATCTTCTTCCATGTGGTAGTACCAATGCAAGTCAGATATCCAGGCCAAAGCTTGCGGTGTAACAACGTGAATATCTTGTAGGCTGCCTGCGAATTTCCTCTGAGGGCAGTGCTCAATGATATGCTCCAGGGTCTGACCAGGAGCTCCACAGTCGCATGATGGGGATGCTTTAATCTTCCATCTATGGAGAAGCTGGCAGCATCTACCATGACCCATTCTGAGGCGGTTGATGGTTGTCCACTGTTTGCGAGGAAGGTTTGATCCTTCAGGTTGTAGTGTGGGGTCCTCTATAACGAATCAATTCCGTATGCCGCAGTTTTTCCAAGCATACTGAGATATGGAACCAAGGCAGGTAAATGAAGTTGAGGTACAGATCAGCCACGATCTAATTGAATGGCGGAACAGGACCGAGGGGCTGAACGGCCACCTCCTGTTCCTCAAGTACAGATCATATCTCAATTTATTGACATACAGCGGTTCACTCAGCACAGTAAAGACATTTTTATGTCACATTTATTCAGCGTTTATATAAAAATATATCATTTTGTATTCTATATATTGCATTTAATTATTTACTTTACACAATTTTTTTTAAATGGAAAAGTCATCTGTCTGTTCTCGGTTGTGGGGCTCGGACAGTTTTTTCGCTCAGTGACACCCGCACTCCTCCACGATCATGTCCTTGTGATGACTCAACACCACCTCCCAGTCCTTGTAGTAGAGCATGGACAAGGGGCTCATCTTAACCGGCACACAGGACGTGCAGGGCACGCGTTCCGGGTGGAAGGATTTCAGCAAACTCTGCAAAAACAGAAATAGCGAGCGAGAGAGATCAGCACAAGTTACTTCAGCAGCGAGGGCACAACCTCGAAAGGCAGCAACGACAACTTGATCATTTTTTTTTTCGAGGGAGAGATAATGAAATAACCCGAGAAGACATCTCCTTAGAGCAGAAAAAGGTTACGGGAAGATTTAACAGAGGTGTTCAAAAGTTATGAAGGGGTTTTGCTAAGAGTAGATAGGGAGAGATTGGTTCCACTGGCTGGAGGGTCAGTAACCAGAGGACACAGATTGAAGATAATTGGCAAAAGAACCAGAGGGGACGTGAAGAGAATTTGTTTTACGCAGCGAGTTGTTGTGATCTGGACTGCGCTGCCTGAAAGGGCGGCGGAAGCAGATTCAATGGTAACTTTCAAAAGGGAATTGGATAAATACTTGAAGAGGAAAAATTTGCAGGGCAATGGGGAAAGAGCAGGGGGGAGTGGGACTAATTGGAGAGCTCATTCAAAGAGCCGGCACAGGCGCGATGGGCCGAATGGCTTCCTTCTGTGCTGTAAGAAGACGACGACAATTCTGTGATTCACAGGTAATAAGGGAACGTGACAGCGAGCAGGGAAAGGGGAGATTCGGAGGCGTGTCCAGAAGTGTGGTTGAAGAGATGAGTTTTGAGAAGCTTTTTAAAGGAGGAGCGAGGGGTGTGGATTGGGGTGGTGTGAGGGGGTGAAGAGGTTTAGCGATGAATCCTAGTGAAGGGATCGAAGATGTGGACGACCAGTGTTGGGGTAAAGGGATGGCGGGGATGCACAAAAGGCCAGAGTGATTTGATCGGAGTGTTCGGAAGGATTGTAGGGCTACAGAAGACTCTTGAAACGGCGGGGCTGGGCCGTGGAGGGATTTGAAGATGAGGACGAGGATTTAAAATTCATTGCGTTGGGGGACAATGTAGGACAGCGAGTACAGGGGGCAAAGGGCAAGCGGGACTTTGTGTGGGACAAGACTCGAGTTTGGGACAAGCTGGGAGTTTATGGAGGGTGAAGGACAGGAGACTGGCCAAGAGCGCATTGGAGTAGCCAGGCCTAGAGTGAGAAAGGCAGCTCAGTACAAGGGCTTCACTGGTGAAGGGGCTGAGGTTGGGGAGGAGGCAGCAATGCTGCTGTGGTGATCTCTGAGAAGATTATAAAATATTAAATGGGGCAGATAGGATAGGCCCGGGATATTATTTCAAAATAAAGCTGCTTTGATACTGAATTTCACTTCTGATTCTGGGAGACTGGTGTCGGCTGGACTGTTTACACATCTGATTCCAGCTCCCTTATTTTTTTTAAATTCATTTTCGGGATGTGGGCGTCGCTGGTGAGGCCAGCATTTATTGCCCGTCCAAAACTGCCTTTGAGAAGGTGGTGGTGAGCTGCCTTCTTGAACCGCTGCAGTCCGTGTGGTGAAGGTGCTCCCACAGTGCTGTTAGGGAGGGAGTTCCAGGATTTTGACCCAGCGACGATGAAGGATCGGCCGATATAGTTCCTATTCAGGATGGTGTGTGACTTGGAGGGGAACTTGGAGGTGGTGGTGTTCCCCTGCGCCTGCTGCCCTTGTCCTTCTAGTTGGTGGAGGCCGCGGGTTTGGGAGGTGCTGCCAAAGAAGCCTTGGTGAGTTGCTGCAGTGCATCTTGTAGATGGTACACACTGCAGCCACGGTGCGCCGGTGATGGAGGGAGTGAATGTTTAAGGTGGTGGATGGGGTGCTAATCAAGCGGGCTGCTTTGTCCTGGATGGTGTTGAGCTTCTTGAGTGTTGTTGGAGCTGCACTCATCCATGCAAGTGGAATCATAGATCCAGTTTCTCACTTGCCTATGGGTCTACGCCAGGATCAGGGAGCTAGATCTAGGAGTCCGAACTAAAATGGTTCCTGTGTGAACCCATCTGGAGTGCAGGACTAGGGGACTTAGAACTAAATTAGTGGAGCAATGGTTCTAACACAAGGATTAGGGAAGACTTGGTCATTGCAAGAGTGGCGAATGTTTGGAATAATCTGCCAGGTGGGAATGTTTGCAATTAGGCCGTATATATTGATGGGAGAGCGAGGGAACTTCAATGGGCCGAATGGCCTCTTCCCTTCCTTGACTTTTCTCACAGCATCAGTTAGAACCTCGACATTCCTTTTGGAGCAGCAGATAGAGAATCAGTGAATCAATATCAGTAGGAAACTTGGTACCACATTACAAGACGGCAGCACGGAGATGCAGCTCTAACCAAACCAAACTCCCACATTATTGGGAGCAAATCTTTTACTGTTATTCATTCTCGGGATGTGGGCATCGCTGGCAAGGCCAGCATTTATTGCCCATCTCCTGAGATGATGGTGGTGGTGGTGGGCCTTCTTATTGAACCGCTAGTCGCGGTTTGATACAACTGGGTGACATGCTCGGCCACTTCAGAGGGCAGTTAAGAGTCAACCACACTGGTGTGGGACTGGAGTCACATATAGGCCAGACTGGGTAAGGACGGCAGGGTTCCTTTCCTAAAGGACGTGAGTGAACCAGTTGGGTTATTAATCTAAGGGCTGATCTGAAGAGCCCTGACCGCTCTTGCCCATCGTTGGGTTCTTACTGGGTGTTTGGTTGGAAAACTATGGCAGCACCAGCTGGCAGCTAGCCTGCCTCCTCGCCAACACGGTGAAATCGGCCCTCGCAAACAGTCAGCTTTGCACACACCAGCATGCTTTGAGCGCAAGAACGTTCAATGATAGAAGTGACAGGAAGCCCCCTCTACCTCGCCTGTCAACAGACCCCAAACTCCGGAGCTACAGCAAGCGACCTGGACTCACAGTAAAGGCCTCGAGCGTTTCACATGGAGAAACGGACGGTGTGAGGAGATGGAGGCAAGGTGAGCGAAAGCACAATTCAAGGGACAGGTTTTGGCGAGGTCCATCATTAAAAGAGGAGAGAGAGAGAGAGAGAAAGGCAGAAGGGTTTCGGGAGGGAGTTTAAGAGAGTCAAACAAAGGCAGATTTGGTTTATAACCTTTTGGGCAGCCTGAGTGAGTTATCTTGTCCGAGCTCGGCAGTCTCCAGAGATCTCGACATGGTTGGCTTTTGAATCAAGTTTTTGCAAAGTCGATTCCACCTCTAATGGGGATGTGGGAGACTCAGAAATAGAGCATTGAGTCCATAGATTGTGTGGGGGAGCACGGGCCGGAGGGGGCAGTGAATGTAAAGCATCAAAATAGTAAGAGAAACATGAGGAAGAGGGATTGTGGGGAAGTAAGAGCACCGTGGGAACACCTTCACCACATGGACTGCAGCAGTTCAAGAAGGCGGCTCACCACCACCTTGTCAAGGGCAATTAGGGATGGGCACTAAATGCTGGCTTTGCCAGCGACGCCCACATCCCGTGAATGAATAAAAAGAGGTATTCATTTTTACTTTTCATTTAAAAACATTTTCAAAGTAATAAATAAAAACCGAAAATGCTGGAAAGACTCAGCAGGTCAGGCAGCATCCGTGGAGAGAGAAACAGAGTTAACGTTTCAGGTCGATGACCCATCATCAGAACTGGAAAAAGTTGGAGCTGTAACAGGTTTTTAAGCCAGCCCCTACACTTGCATAAAACCCTGTTACATCTCCAACTTTTTCCAGTTCTGACGAAGGGTCATCGACCCGAAACGTTAACCCTGTTTCTCTCTCCACAGATGCTGTCCGACCTGCTGAATATTCCCAGTATTTTCTGTTCTTAGTTCAGATTTCCAGCATCCGCAGTACGCTTTTGTTCAAAGTAATAAAGTTATTTCTGACATTTATTCCAGTGATATTTGTGTCAGTTTCAGTTTTACAATGGGTGAGCTGAAAATTTAAAGGGGTTCATGTTAATTTTGGCCGTTAGTGTAAAGTGGGCGATATCGGATTAGACACCTCAGGAGAGATGTATAATGGGCGGCTGATACGACATTGCCCATTTTACACTGTCACCCAAAGTCACAATGACCCCCACAAGGGACCTCCTTCCTGATTCTTCCGGACAAATTGCCCTCACGGTGAAGTGAGGGAACATGCTACTGCTCACCTGCATGTACGCATGGTTGGTTGGCATGTAAGTCTCGTCCACCGGTGATGGGCATTCCCCGCCACATCTGTAGGCATTGAAGGTTTTGGGATAAATGACCCATTGTCCCCAGCCGATGTGGTCAAAGTTCACCTCCATGTCCATCCGACGACACAGGGACTGGTCTCTCCTCAACACCAAAGAGCTGTTGCCCATGTTGAGTCTTTCCTTCCTGTTCCTCTTGTGCCTCTTGCTGTTGGTGTCCTCGTTGCCCTTGGCAGCCGGTTGGAACTTTGACTGTTCCACGGTCCTCAGGAGGGTGGAGTAGGCCCCTCCTGCCTCCGAGCCATTCCTCTTGAAGAACACCACCATCATGATCTGGTTGGCGCTCCTGAGAGGAGGCTTGCCCCAACTGCCCGCCAGTGCCGGCCTGGCAAACCTCTCCCGTGGGCGCTGCCGGCGCTCCTCGCTTTCCTGGCAGTCTTCGGTGGGAGGCTGGTGAAGATCCTGCTGCCCGGGCGCCTCATGCGGAGGAAACTCCCGGCTCAGCCAGCTGTTGAGGAGGCCGGTGATGTTGAAGACTGTCCAGCCCGATCTGGCGGTGGAAGGGTTCGCGGTGAAGGAGCCAAGAGCCAAGTGATCGTGGCACGTCCTGGTGCCGTTGCATTTGTAGCCATGGCTGTGGTTGAGGACAACTGTGGTGTTGTGACAGGCAGAGAACAGGGGCAGACGGATTCTGAGCTCCGCAAACTGCACGGTGTCATGGGCAGCAATGGAGGTCACGTCGAAATCGATACTCCAACTGTCTCCACTGTGATTCCAACCTGAAAGAGGTAGAGTTATAAGAGTTAGAGAAACTTAAGTTGACCATTCAGCCCAGTGTGCCTGCGCTGGCTCTTTGAAAGAGCAGTCATGCTAAGCCCCATAGCCCATTTTTTTGTCCATCGCCATGTAAGTTCCACAAGTAGATAAAAGAATTACTCAACGAAAATAGACCAAGCTCGATCTAGTTCACCTTCTACAATCCTGCTAGTGGCATGATACGACAATGGCGTCATTGACTTACTCATGGCGATCAACCTCCATCAATTAGTCTGCAACAGAAACCCTCAGTGGTGGAGAGCTTTGGGATCCAGAGGTCCAGAGTCACTTGTTCCTCCCAAGCTCCGCCGCGATGCCCCCCTCGGTTGATGGTCATAGGGACAGCCAACATTCCGTGTCAAAGTTCACGTGTGAATAATTGCCACTTGGGCAAGGGGTCAAGGGTTGCCCGGTGCGCATAAAGCCCAACGATGGAGGAAGATAAGAAAATAGAAACAAAATTGAGCTTAAAGAAGGGCAAATGGCCGGCTCCTTCAAGTTCCCTCTGCTGTGTTTCACCCACTGAGTCAGGCAGTAAAAAATTACAAATGAATTCAAAGATGTTAAAGATCAGAGCGCCATTCAGGAGAAATACCAATTGACTAGAAATCTGTGCTATTTCTTAAATGAGCATCTGTTTGAAGTTTGGGCTCTGCCTGGGGTTTAGGGGGTTAAATTGTGAGGACAGGTTGCATACACTAGGCTTGTATTCCCGAGTTTAGAAAATTGAGGGCTGTGATCTGATCGAGGTGTTTAAAATGTTAAAAGGGTTCGAGAGGGTAGATACGGAGAAACTATTTCCTCTGGTGGGGGAATCCAGAGCGAGGGGACATAACCTTAAAATTAGAGCCAGGCTTTTTAGGAGTGAAATCAGGAAGCAATTCTTCACACAAAGGGCAGTAGGAATCAGGAACCCTCTCCCCCAAAAGGCTGTGGGTCCTGGGGCAGAATTGGAGCTTAAGACTGAGGTCGATAGATTTTTGTTGGGTAAGAGTATCAAGGGTAATGGAACCAAGGCGAGTAGATGGAGTTAAGATCAGTCATGACCTGAATGGTGGAACAATCTCGAGGGGCTGAATGGCCTCCTCCTGTTCCTATATGTGGCAGCACGGTGGCATAGTGGTTAGCACTGTTGCCTCACAGCGCCAGGGACCCGGGTTCAAATCCGGCCTCGGGTGACTGTCTGTGTGGAGTTTGCACATTCTCCCCGTGTTTGCGTGGGTTTTCTCCGGGTGCTCCGGTTTCCTCCCACAGTCCAAAGACGTGCGGGTTAGGTTGATTGGCCATGATAAAAAAATTGACCCTTAGTGTTAGGGGGGATTAAATACGTGGGGTTACGGGGATAGGGCTTGGGTGGGATGGCTGTCGGTGTAGGGACCGGGTGCTAGGGTTTGGATGATCAGCCATGATCTCGTTGAATGGCGGAGCAGGCTCGAAGGGCCGAATGGCCTACTCCTGCTCCTATCTTCTATGTTTCTATGTTTCTATATTCAGCTCCGGTGCCATTCTCACTGTTAAAAGTATTTCAACTGTTTTGAAAATGAGTTGGAGTGGTGTGTCAGATTTATACTGGTGCTGCCATTATCTCGACTGACACTCCGGTGCAGTGCTGAGGGAGCATTGCACTGTCGGAGGGCCAGTACTGAGGGAGCTCCGCACTGTTGGTGGGGCAGTACTGAGGGAGCACTGCACTGTCGGTGGGGCAGTACTGAGGGAGCGCCGCACTGTCGGAGGGGTAGTACTGAGGGAGCTCCGCACTGTCGGAGGGGCAGTGCTGAGGGAGCGCCGCACTGTCGGAGGGGCAGTGCTGAGGGAGCACTGCACTGACAGAGGGGCAGTACTGAGGGAGCACTGCACTGACAGAGGGGCAGTACTGAGGGAGCGCCGCACTGACAGAGGGGCAGTACTGAGGGAGCGCCGCACTGACGGAGGGGCAGTACTGAGGGAGCACCGCACTGTCGGAGGGGCAGCACTGAGGGAGCGCCGCACTGTCGGAGGGGCAGTGCTGAGGGAGCGCCGCACTGCCGGAGGGGCAGTGCTGAGGGAGCGCCGCACTGCCGGAGGGGCAGTGCTGAGGGAGCCTCGCACTGCCGGAGGGGCAGTGCTGAGGGAGCACCGCACTGCCGGAGGGGCAGTCCTGAGAGAGTGCTGCACTGTCAGAGGTGCCGTCTTTCAGATGGGATGTTAAAACGAGGCCCTGTCTGCCCTTTCAGGTGGCTGTAAAAGATCCCAGGGCACTATTGGAAGAAGAGCAGGGGGAGTCCTCCCACGTGTCCTGGGTCAATGTTTATCCCTCAACCAACATCACTAAAAACAGATGATCTGGTCATTATCACATTGTTGCTTCAGAATCACAGAAACCCCACAGTGCAGATAGAGGCCATTCGGCCCATCGAGCCTGCACCGACACATATCCCACCCAATCCCCGTAACCCCTACACGAACACATATCCCACTCTATCCCCGTAACCCCACGTATTTAATCCCCCTAACACTAAGGGTCAATTTATCATAGCCAATCAACCTAACCCGCCCATCTTTGGACTGTGGGAGGAAACCGGAGCACCCAGAGGAAACCCACGCAAACACGGGGAGAATGTGCAAACTCCACAGACAGTCACCTGAGGCCAGATTCGAACCCAGGTCCCTGGCGCTGTGAGGCAACAGTGCTAACCACTATGCCACCGTTGCTGTGCACAATTGGCTGCAGGGTTTCCTACATTACAACCACACTTCCAAAAAGTATTTCATTGTCTGTGAAGCACTGTGGGACATTCGGAGGTCGTGAAAGGCGCTATATAAATGCAATTTTTTTCTTCTAAGGCGCCGGTCAGTTCTGAATAATGGCCCTGACGGAACCTCTCCAGAGACACCAACAGATCTGCCGCATGTCTGCAGCCTTTACTACTCCAGTTAGTTCTCTTGGAGAGGGATTTAATCTAAGTCTGGCAGGTCAGAGGGGGACATTACATCCCACCACCGCTGATTGCATATCCGGATTTTATTCGGAGGGGTGGATTTGGGATGTGGCCAAGACGCTGTCGCAGGATCTGCCCCCAATCGGGGCAGGGAAGGGGGTCAGAAATCACAACTGGGGAATACAACCATTGGCTGGTCCCTTCGACCTGAACTCCTGGGGTCAGGTCCGATGTGAGCGAATAGATTCTGCTCCACACGGATGAGGGCCTCTTGTGTTTTGCTGGATGTTCGCCAACAGATGCTGCTGACAGCTCACGGAAGACCGTCCCGAACAGCCCCCCCTCTCCTGCCCATATGTCAAAACATTGGCGGAGTGTGTACTCAACCCTAATGGGAACACCTGTAAAAACATCTGGCCACCTGGGGGATGGGGGCAAAGAGCCCTGTCTGGGATCCCAAGTGAAATTTCACCAGGGTGGGAGCGAATAAGAAAGGAATGAATCGAGACTCACCCCTGGCCATCAGACTGACCACTTGGTCCGCCTCTTGTAGGGCCGCCTGCTCTTGAATCGGGATGCCCCGACTGCTCCTTCCCGTCACCGCCTTGTACAGCTGGATCATGTACAGGGGGTACCCCTGATGGGGGGTATCTCCGTGCCCGGGGCTCGGTGCCCCCTGGCTGCTGGGCTCCGGCTGAGCTTTGCCCTGCATGTGGCGCAGGGAATTGGGTTCCAGTTCCCGGCTTCTCTCCCCACTCGGAGCCCCGAGGACCGGGACACAGAAGAACATCGCCGCCGCGGGCAGAAGCAGGGCGGCCATCTGGGCTCGGGATCCGTGGGTCGCTGTAAGTCCTGGGCGGTGGGGAATGTGCAAGAAACTGAAGTGTGTGGTGTGAGTGATGGGCCTCTTATAGATAAGGACACGGCTTTGATCTCGCCGCCTCTTTAGTTCCTCCTGATACCCACAGACCTAATTTCCTTCTGCTCAATACACACAAGTTCACTGTCCCACAGAAGGAAGGGACCCGCTTCATTTCAGATGAACAGCCCGCCCTGTGATCATCACTTATTTTAAAAAGACTTAATTTTGTTTCAGCCACTGCTTCTGGTTTCAGTCGCAATAAATATGCTAAATGCATGTTCGGGAAAGTAAGAAGTTTGGAGAAATCCTGCCCCAGATGAAATACCAATCAGGAGGGGGACGAAATGCAGCGGAACTGATAAAGTCGACAGTTAAACCGGGACAGTGAGATAGAAATGTTTTTGGAACTTTGTTTTACAAGTAGATCTTAAAACCGTTCTGAGCAGAGGGACTGGGACGAGTTGAAGGGATTTATCTGGTGTGTTTTCAATGAGATTAGGGATTTGTGACAATCACTCCGATCCAAGATATTGTTGAATTGTTTCTGGATAAATTCACTCATTTTTTTTGTAGGGGTGAGGGTGATGTTTTAAACTGGATGTTCCAAACTCCCCCCTCCTGTTTAATCCCTCATTGACCGGGGCAGCAAGCTCTCGAAGGAATCTTGACTTCTTTAATCATTGGGGCGGGACCTCTGAATTTAACAGGCTCATCTCAAACAGTCGCTAATGTCGGGGGATGATCAGATCAGCTTTCTCCAGACGAGATCAGCATTTCAAAAAAAAAAGAGCCGCTCTATTCAGATTCAGCCCACAATCCGTCCCAACTACCCGACCTTATACCACCCACCCACCATCTCCAACCCCGGGAGCCTTGCGATATTATATCATCTCAACAATGATGAATCTAGTCACAAACCTCCCTTCCCCCTAAACAGAGCGGAAATGACCGGCCTGACTCGTTAAGTCAAAATGATTCCTCGTTAAACTAGTAAATTCTCTTGAGTGGATTGAAGGTCCCAGCACAGGCACTGTTTTGGGGGGGGAAAGAGAGATTTGAGGGCAGGTTCTGCCAGCAAGGTGTGAAATTGGGAGTGGAAAACGAACTGCTAATGGCTCAAATACCATCGAGACTTCATTTAATTATCTGCCCATTTCTCTCTGCAACAGGACAGCTGAGGTCAGTTACATTGTAGAATTCCCCTCTCATCAGATCCCCCTCCCCTCCTAAAATCAGGGTCAGGGATTGAATCACAAGCCCCTGGACGCCAGGCGGAGAGTGGAGTTTAAGATCCATTTCGACGCACAAGCTCCAATTATTACCATGAGGACCCTTGATTGAAAGGGGGTCAGTGATGTTGCTGCAGCAGTCAGTGCTCCTCAAGAGGGGGCGGGGCAGCCTGCCTTGTTTCTTTAAATCACCCCCACCCCCCTCTCCAGACGACCAAGGAGCTTGGAGATCACATCAGCAACTTGTAGAGACTGGGACCCCTGCCTTGCAGGCATGAGGGCTTGTGACGTTGTACAAAGAGCTGAGACTTGAGCTCTGTAAATCTGATTTACTGTAAAATGTCCATAGGAGTTGTCAACCCGTCCAGGATTACATTGATCAATTTGCTTTTAATATATATTTTCATCATATCATTACCTAGAGTAATTTACCAAGCAATATAAAAACATTAGGAGCGGGAGTCGGCCATTCGGCCCCTCGAGCCTGTTCCGCCATTCAATAAGATCATGGCTGATCTTCTACCTCAACTCCACTTTCCCGCCCGATCTCCATATCCCTCGATTCCCCTAGAGTTCAAAAATCTATCGCTCTCAGCCTTGAATATACTCAACGACCGAGCCTCCACAGCCCCCTGGGGTAGAGAATTCCAAAGATTCACCACCCTCTGAGTGAAGAAATTTCTCCTCATCTCAGTCCTAAATGGCTGACTCCTTATTCTGAGACAGTGACCCCTGGTTCTAGACTCTCAAGTCTGGGGAAACACCCTCCCTGCAAATATCCTGCCAAGCCCTGTAAGAATTTTGTATGTTTCAATGAGATCACTCGTGTGTTATTCCAGCTTCCCCTTAAATGTACCTGTGCTATTTGCCTCAACCACTCCCTGTGGTAGCGAGTTCCACATTCTCCCCACTCTCTGGGTAAAGAAGCTTCTCCTAGATTCTTAATTGGACTTATTAGTGACTATCTTATATTTATGATCCTTAGGTTTGGATTCCCCCACAAGTGGAAACATCTTTATGTTTAAGGAGTCTCGATTCTAAAGACTAGTGTGGGCACATCACACGTGCCAAAATCATATTCAAAACCTGCAAGAGTTTTGTGGTCCCAGAAACCAGGGTGTGCTGAGTGGGTAAGTGACTCCACAGTCCTGAAAAAATGAAAGATTAAATTATGATTTTGTCATTGGAAAATTGCCAGTCTCGGTGTTATAAAAAAATAGTCAGAGGCTTACCGCCAAGGCCCAAAGTGCTGATGTTTTTGAGGTCCTGCTGTATTGCACTGAATTAGTTGGATTATGACAAACCTGACACTTCTTTAATAAAAAAAAATTAAACGCATTAATTTGACTGACCCTTTAAAGGGTTAAGCCCTATGATTTGATCTTTTCTTTGACTGGATATTGTGTGGTTTTTCTTTTCTCCGAGAGTAGTGAGCCCCTGGAACAGGTTGTGGGCTGGTGTGGCGGGCGCTGACTCTCTGCCTTCAAGAGGGAGCTGGGCCGGTTCCTGACTGGAGCAGAGGTCGCATCATAGAGAAGGCAACTGGATTAACAGTTGACCAACACATGGTCCACGTGACCTCCTGGTCTGGTTTCCATCGCCTAAGGGGGTTGGAGAGGAATTTTCCACAGTTTTTTTTTCCCTTATTGGCCTCGGGTTTTTGCTTCTTCTGGGAGATTAGATGGCGGGGGGATGGGAGAGGGGTGGGGGGGTGCTTGTGTTCAAATCCCTCGTGGCCTCGCCCCTCTCCCTCGCTCTGTAACCTCCTCCAGCCCACCAACCCGAAGAGATATCCATGCTCCTCCAAATATGGCCTCTTGATTTTAGGTCCTAAGCTCTGGAATTTCCTTCCTAAACCTCTCCGTCTCGCGACCTCTCTCTCCCATACATACATAAGAACATAAGACGTAGGAGCAGGAGGAGGTCATTCGGCCCCTCGAGCCTGCTCCGCCATTCAATAAGATCATGGCTGATCCAATCTTGGCCTCAACTCCACTTCCCTGCCCGCTCCCCATAACCCTCGACTCCCTTATCGTTCAAAAATCTGTCTATCTCCACCTTAAATATATTCAATGACCCAGCCTCCACTGCTCTCTCGGGAAGAGAATTCCAAAGATTCACGACCCTCTGAGAAGAAATTCCTCCTCATTTCCGATTTAAATGGGTGCCCCCTTATTCTGAAACTATGCCCCCGAGTTCTAGATTCCCCCACGAGGGGAAACATCTTCTCAGCATCTACCCTGTCGAGCCCCCTCAGAACCTTATGTTTCAATAAGATCCCCTCTCATTCTTCTAAACTCCAATGAGTATAGGCCCAACCTGCTCAACCTTTCCTCATAAGACAACCCCCTTCATCTCTGGAATCAACCTCGTGAACCTTCTCTGAACTGCCTCTAATGCAAATATATCTTTCCTTAAATAAGGAGACCAAAACTGTACGCAGTACTCCAGGTGTGGTACACTACTCCAGGTGTGATGCACAGTCCTCCCCTCCTTAAAACTTACTTATTTGACCAAGTTGTTAGTCATCAGTCCTAATATCCCTTTTCTTTTCATTCCTGAGATGTGGGCGTCGCTGGCGAGGCTGGCATTTATTGACCGTCCCTAATCGCCCACGAGAAGGTGGCTCGGTGTCACATTTTGTCCGATTCCGCTCCTGTGAGACAGCGTGGGACGATTTATTCTGTTAAAGGCGCAGTATAAATACAAGTTGTTGTTGCTGCCCGTCATTTTGGTATGTTCGTACGTGGGCGTTGGCAGCTTAGCAGATCCTTGCCCAAGTGGGCACTCGGCAATGGCGGGTGGGGGGGAGAGGAAACATCACAATGATTCCATTCCTGTCCTCACCCAGTGTTCACACACACACACACACACACACACACTCACACTCACACTCACTCTCACACTCTCTCACACTCACACTAGTGGTAGATATAGTGATAGATAGAGATATACATATATATACAGAGAGAGAGATAGTGATAGATATATATAGATATAGTGATTGGTAGTGGGGAAAATGCTAGAGTCCATTATAAAAGATGTAATAGCAGAGCACTTGGAAAACAGTGACCGGATCGGACAAAGTCAACATGGATTTACAAAAGGTAAATCGTGCTTGACTAATCTACTGGAATTTTTTGAGGATATAACTAGTAAAATAGATAAGGGAGAACCAGTGGATGTGATGTATTTGGACTTTCAAAAGGCTTTCGATAAGGTCCCACATAAGAGATTAGCGTGTAAAGTTAAGGAACATGGGATTGGGGGCAAGGTATTGACTTGGATAGAGAACTGGTTGGCAGACAGAAAGCAAAGAGTTGGAATAAACGGCTCTTTTTCCAAGTGGCAGGCAGTGACTAGTGGGGTACCGCAGGGATCGGTCCTTGGACCCCAGCTATTCACAATATATATCAATGATCTGGACAAGGGAACTAGATGTAATATCTCCAAGTTTGCAGACGACACAAAGCTGGGTGGGCGTGTGTGCTGTGAGGAGGATGCCGAGAAACTCCAGTATGATTTGGACAGGTTGGGTGATTGGGCAGAAGCATGGCAGATGCAATATAATGTGGATAAATGCAAGGTTATCCACTTTGGTGTCAAAAACAAGAAGGCAGATTATTATCTGAATGGCAATAGATTGGGAGAAGGGGAAGTGCAATGAGACCTGGGCGTCCTTGTGCACCAGTCGCTGAAGGTAAGCATGCAGGTGCAGCAGGCGGTTAAGAGGCAAATGGTATGTTGGCCTTCGTAGCGAGAGGGTTTGAGTACAGGAACAAGGATGTCCTGCTGCAGTTGTACAGGGCCTTGGTGAGACCACATCTTGAGTATTGTGTGCAGTTTTGGTTGCCTTATCTGAGGAAGGATGTTCTTGCCATGGAAGGAGTGCAGCGAAGATTCACCAGGCTGATACCTGGGATGGCAGGAATGACGTATGAGGAGAGATTGGGTCGATTGGGCTTATACTCGCTGGAGTTTAGAAGAATGAGAGGGGATCACATCGAAATTTATAACCTTCTAACAGGACTAGACAGACTAGATGCAGGAAGGATGTTCCCGATGGTCGGGGAGTCCAGAACCAGGGGTCACAGTCTAAGGATAAGGGGTAAGCCATTTAGGACAGAGATGAGGAGGAATTTCTTCACCCAGAGAGTGGTGAACCTGTGGAATTCTCTACCACAGAAGGCAGTAGAGGTCAATTCATTAAATATATTCAAGAAGGAGTTGGATATATTTCTTAAGGCTAAACATAGAAACATAGAAGATAGGAGCAGGAGTAGGCCATTCGGCCCTTCGAGCCTGCTCCGCCATTCAATGTGATCATGGCTGATCATCCAAATTCAGTACCCTGTCCCTGCCTTTTCCCCATATCCCTTGATCCCTTTAGCCTCAAGAAATATATCCAACTCTTTCTTGAATATATTTAATGAACTAGCCTCCACCGCCCTCTGTGGCAGAGAATTCCACAGGTTCACCACTCTCTGGGTGAAGAACTTCCTCCTCATTTCAGTCCTAAATGGCTTACCCCTTATCCTTAGACTATGACCCCTGGTTCTGGACTCCCCGGCCATCAGAAACATCCTTCCTGCATCTAGTCTGTCCAGACCTGACAGAATTTTATAGGTTTCGATGCGATCCCCTCTCAATCTCCTAAACTCCAGTGAGTATAAGCCCAATCGACACAATCTCTCCTCATACGTCATTCCTGCCATCCCAGGTATCAGCCTGGTGAATCTTCGCTGCACTCCCTCCATGGCAAGAACGTCCTTCCTCAGGTAAGGTGACCAAAACTGCACACAATACTCAAGGTGCGGTCTCACCAAGGCCCTGTACAACTGTAGCAAGACATCCTTGTTCCTGTACTCGAACCCTCTTGCTACGAAGGCCAACATACCATTTGCCTTCTTAACCGCCTGCTGCACCTGCATGCTTACCTTCAGCGACTGGTGCACAAGAACACCCAGGTCTCTTTGCACTTCCCCTTCTCCCAATCTATTACCATTCAAATAATAATCTGCCGCCTTGTTTTTGCCACCAAAGTGGATAACCTCACATTTATCCACATTATAGTGCATTTGCCATGTTTCTGCCCAATCACCCAACCTGTCCAAATCGTACTGGAGTTTCCCGACATCCTCCTCGCAGCTTACCCTCCCGCCCAGCTTTGTGTCGTCTGCAAATTTGGAGATATTACATCCAATTCCCTCGTCCAGATCATTAATATATATTGTGAACAGCTGGAGCCCTAGGACTGTTCCTTGCGGTACCCCACTAGTCACTGCCTGCCACTCGGAAAACGACCCGTTTATTCCAACTCTTTGCTTTCTGTCCGCCAACCAGTTCTCTATCCAAGTCAATACCTTGCCCCCAATCCCATGTGCCTTAATTTTGCATGCTAATCTCTTGTGTGGGACCTTATCGAAAGCCTTCTGAAAGTCCAAATAAACCACATCCACTGGTTCTCCCTTATCTATTTTACCAGTTACATCCTCAAAAAATTCCAGTAGATTAGTCAAGCATGATTTACCTTTTGTAAATCCATGTTGACTTTGTCCGATCCTGTCACTGCTTTCCAAGTGCTCTGCTATTACATCTTTTATAATAGGTTCTAGCATTTTCCCCACTACCGATGTCAGGCTTACCGGTCTATAATTCCCCACTTTTTCTCTACCACCTTTTTTGAATAGTGGGGTAACATTAGCTACCCTCCAATCCATGGGTACCGTTCCAGAGTCTATCGAGTTCTGGAAGATGACCAGCAATGCATCTACTATCTCTCGGGCCACTTCCTTAAGTACCCTGGGATGTAGACCATCAGGCCCTGGGGATTTATCGGCCTTCAGTCCCATCAATTTTCCTAACACCATTTTCCTACAAATACTGATTTCTTTCAGTTCCTCTCTTTCATCAGACCCTATGTTCCCCGGCATCTCTGGGAGGTTATTTGTGTCCTCCTTTGCGAAGACAGAACCAAAGTATGTATTTAGTTGGCCTGCCATTTCCTTGTTTCCCATTATAAATTCCCCTGATTCTGACTGTAAGGGACCTACGCTTGACTTCACCAATCTTTTTCTCTTCACATATCTATATAAGCTTTTACAGTCAGTTTTTATGTTCCCTGCTAGCTTACTCTCATATTCTATTTTCCCTTTCTTAATTAATCCCTTTGTCCTCCTTTGTTGACTCCTAAACTGCTCCCAATCCTCAGGATTATTGCTTTTTCTAGCCAATTTATATGTCCTCTCCTTGGATCTTATGCTATCCCTAATTTCCCTTGTTAGCCACGGTTGAGTCACCTTTTTTGTTTTATTAAAGGGATCAAGGGATATGGGGAGAAAGCAGGGACAGGGTACTGAATTTGGATGATCAGGCATGATCTCATTAAATGGCGGAGCAGGCTCGAGGGGCCGAATGGCCTACTCCTGCTCCTATCTTCTATGTTTCTATATATATATATATAGATATAGTGATAGATATAGATATAGTGAGAGATAGATAGAGATATAGTGAGAGATATATATAGATAGAAATATATATATATATATAGTGATATATACACACACACTCGATATGAACTCAGAAGGCATTCAATAAGGTGCCACACAAGAGGTTATTAAACAGGATTGGGGCTCATGGGATTGGGGGTAATATACTAGCATGGATTGAGGATTGGTTAACGGACAGAAAACAGAGTAGGAATAAACGGGTCATTTTCGGGTTGGCAGGCTGTAACTAGTGGGGTACCGCAAGGATCAGTGCTTGGGCCTCCGCTATTCACAATCTACATCAATGATTTGGATGAGGAGACCAAATGCAATATATCCAAGTTTGCTGATGATACAAAGCTGGGTGGGAATGTAAGTTGTGAGGAGGATGCAAAGAGGCTTCAAGGGGATATAGACAGGCTAAGTGATTGGGCAAGAACATGGTAAATGGAATATAATGTGGAGAAATGTGAAGTTATCCACTTTGGTAGGAAAAATAGAAAAGCAGAGTATTTTTTAAATGGTGAGAGATTGGGAAATGTTGGTTTTCAGAGGGACCTGGGTGTCCTTGTACACGAATCACTGAAAGTTAACATGCAGGTACAGCAAGTTATTAGGAAAGCAAATGGTATGTTGGCCTTTAATACAAGAGGATTTGAGTATAAGAGTAAAGACGTCTTACTGCAATTATATAGCACCCTGGTGAGACCACACCTGGAGTATTGTGTACAGTTTTGGTCTCCTTACCTAAGGAAGGATATACTTGCCATAGAGAGAGTGCAACGAAGGTTCACCAGACTGATTCCTGGGATGGGGGGGATTGTCCTATGAGGAGAGATTGAGTAGACTAGGCCTATATTCTCGAGATTTAAGAAGAATGAGAGGTGACCTCATTGAAACATACAAAATTCTTACAGGGCTTGACAGGGTAGATGCAGGGAGGATGTTTCCCCTGGCTGGGGAGTCTAGAACCAGGGGTCACAGGCTCAGAATAAGGGGTCGGCCATTTAGGACTGAGATGAGGAGAAATTTCTTCACTCAGAGGGTGGTGAATCTTTGGAATTCTCTACCCCAGAGGGCTGTGGAGGCTCAGTTGTTGAGTATATTCAAGACAGAGAGCGATAGATTTTTGAATATTAAGGGAATCCAGGGATATGGGGATAGTGCAGGAAAGTGGAAACGAGGTAGAAGATCAGCCATGATCTTATTGAATGGCGGAGCAGGCTCAAAGGGCCAAATGGCCGACTCCTGCTCCTATTTCTTATGTTCACACAGGCACATACCGACACAGACACAAATACACATTGCCTACACTTCAAAAGTACTTAATTGGCTGTAAAGCGCTTAGGGACGTCCTGAGGTTGGGAAAGGTGCTGGAGAAATGCAACTTCTGTCTTTAAATCCTTGCAAAATGTCGCCACCATCTGGTGAACAGTAGGAGCAGCAATTCCTTTAAAAAAGAGTGAAAATTCAGACTGGGAGGTATGTTTGTTTTTGACTCTGTTGTCGTAACTGGATACAGAAAAAAGACTCCCGAATCTTGAAGGGACATTGCTGCCACGGTTTGTCATTTTGTCAGACACTGTTAACAGGAAGAAGAAAGATTTAAATAATCAAAACTGCTGTCAGAAAACAGTTCGGTAGAGACTGCATAGTCACATCCCCAGACGACCAGCATGGGTAATGTCACACTAATCCAGCGAGGGAGCTTTGTTTCAAGATGTTAACACTGAAAACTCCCCTTTAACAGTACTTTGTCGAGTCTATCCTCTGGTCACCGCTCCCATTCCCAATTTCTTTTGTTTTCCAGATCCTAACTCGCATCAAGTCCCGTTTACCCCATCGCTGACCTACATTGACTCCCGGTCCAGCAACGACTCAAATTTAAAATTCTCATCCTGGTGTTCAAATCCCTCCATGGCCTCGCCCTTCCCTATCTCAACATCCTCCAGCCCCACAACCCTCCGAGATCTCTGCGCTCCTCCAATTCTGGCCTTGTGCACATCCCCGATTTTAATCGCTCCACCCCTGGTGGCCGTGGTGGCATTATGTGAGGAAGGATGTTCTTGCCATGGAGGGAGTGCAGCGAAGATTCACCAGACTGATACCTGGGATGGCAGGAAGGCAGGAATGACATATGAGGAGAGATTGGGTCGATTAGGCTTATATTCGCTAGAGTTTAGAAGAATGAGAGGGGATCTCATTGAAACTTATAAAATTCTAACAGTTCTAGACAGACTAGATGCAGGAAGGATGTTCCTGATGACGGGGGAGTCCAGAACCAGGGGTCACAGTCTAAGGATAAGGGGTAAGCCATTTAGGAGTGAGATGAGGAGGAATTCTTCACCCAGAGAGTGGTGAACCTGTGGAATTCTCTGCCACACAAGGCAGTTGAGGCCAATTCATTAAATATATTCAAGAAGGAGTTGGATATATTTCTTAAGGCTAAAGGGATCAAGGGATATGGGGAGAAGGCAGGGACAGGGTACTGAGTTTGGATGATCAGCCATGATCTCATTAAATGGCGGAGCGGGCTCGAGGGGCCGAATGGCCTACTCCTGTTCCTATCTGCTATGTATCTATGTTATGTGTCTTCAGCTGCCTGGGCCCTAAGCTCTGGAATTCCCTCCCTAAATCTCCTCGTCCATTTCTCCTCCTTCAAAATGCTTCTTAAAACCTACCTCTTTGGCCAAGATTTTTGTCAGCTGTCCCTAATATCTCCTTATGTGGCTCGGTGTCAAATTCTGTTTGATAATCGCTCCTGTGAAGCACCTTGGGACATTTTACTACATTAAAGGCACTATATAAATGCAAGTTGTTGCTGCCAGTTGTACACCCGGCCTGATATTCAGTTCCATTGGAGTCAGTGGCAGTGAATGTCGGGCAGGGTGTATAATGGGTGCCGCTCATTTTGTGACCCTGTCCAAGTCGAATTTCACCCCCAAGATTTTCTGGAAAATTGGAAAGAAAAGAAAGTCTTGCATTTCTATAGCGCCTTTCATGACCACTGGACGTCCCAAAGTGCTTTACAGCCAATGAAGTACTTTTGAAGTGTAGTCACTGTTGTCATGTGGGAAACACGGCAGCCAATTTGCGCACAGCAAGATCCCACAAACAGCAATGTGATAACCAAATAATCTTTTTTTTCTGTTATGTTGATTGAGGGATAAATATTGGCCGCAGGACGCTGGGGATAGCTCCCCTGCTCTTCTTCAAAACAGTGGCCCTGGGATACTTTACATCCACCTGAGAGAGCAGATGGGGCCTCGGTTTAACGCCGCATCTGACAGACGATTAAATCAAATTACTCTTTGAAATTATTATCGAGTATAAAGGTTGTAGGGTGGAGGGGCAAAGGTTGCAAGCGGTGGGGCAGAGGGGGAGCACTCCTTCATATACCCCACTTTAAGCCCGTTCCGTGAGTGAGTGGTGCTTCAATTGGGGCAGAGCCACTTTTAGACCACGCTGCCACCTTGTGGCCATTTAGGAGAAGTCACACAGGGCAAGTTGTCAACAGGACCCATCATCCAAACAGCTGACAGTGTCCCGTCAATCAGTGGGATCAGACTGTGCACTTTATTTGCACCATGGCTTTTGGTACTGAGGCGAATTTAAAGGCAACCTGCAGAAATAATTGATCAAATAATCCTGTCTGATGGATGAATCAACCCTTCCAGAATTGAAAACTGAAGGGTCTCTCACATACTGCACTGAATGCAGACAGACACATTTACAAAACCTAAAGATGACAAACCATCCTGTCGTTAATTAATTACTGGTTACCATTGCACAAACTCCCACTGCTGTTGGTCTTGTTACTTCTTCTTAGGCAGTCCCTCGGAACCGAGGATGACTTGCTTCCACATTAAAAATGAGTTCTCAGGTGACTGATGAGTCCAAGGCGGGACCTACAGTCTCTGTCACAGGTGGGGCAGACGGTGGTTGAAGGGGCGGGTGGGTGGGGTGCTTGGGTTGACATGCGCTCCTTGCGCTGCCTGCGCTTGGCTTCCGCTTGCTCCCGGCGAAGAGACTCGAGGTGTTCGGCGCCTTCCCGGATGCTTCTCCTCCACTTTGTGCGGTCTTGGGCCAGGGATTCCCAGGTGTCGGTGGGGATGTTGCACTTTTTCAAGGAGGCTTTGAGGGTGTCCTTGAAGCATTTCCTCTGCCCACCTGGGGCTCTCTTGACGTGTCGGAGCTCCGAGTAGAGCGCTTGTTTTGGGAGTCTCGTATCGGGCATGCGGACGATGTGGCCCGTCCATCGGAGCTGATCGAGTGTGGTCAAAGCTTCAATCCTGTTACTGACTCTCCAAACAGAGGAAATAGTCACCGCAACATAGTTAACAACAGATTCATTTAACTTCCCGTAAAGATGCAAAGTTTTTCTTTGAAAAAGATCATTCAATCTCGGTGATGCTTACACTCAGACCCTTGATTCTCGGTGATGTCCTGCAATGAAGACCTCAGTTCTTCACCTAAATTCCTAAATATCGATAAGATGGCCATTTGAGACAGATTTGTAAACTGTGTGGTCACCGTTTGAGGATTGAGTGCGTCAATTCAAAGTCACCAACCATGCTCCTCCATTGTTAACTCAAGGCTGCACTTTAGGACTCCCCGTGGTCGTGAAAGCTTCTACATGAAAACAAACGGCAAAAGCAAGATACTGCGGATGTTTGCAAAAACTGAAATAAGAGCAGAAAATGCTGGGAACACACAGTGGGTCTGGCAGCATCTGCGAAGAGAGTGAATAGACACTGGTGGACATCCCAGAAATAGAGAGGGAGAAGTCGAGGAAGGGAAGAGCTGGAGAGGGACAATGCGAAGATCAGGGAAGGGGTGAAAGTTGGAAGCAAAATTGATGAAAGTTTCCAGTTCAGGGCAAGAGCTGGAAGCGGTACCATATCTGGACGGGGCCTGACCCGCTCTCCACAGGTGCTGTCTGACCTGTGGTGTATGTAACCTGTACCACCTTAAGAGACTACCTTAAGAGATGGACTACTTCTCTTGGCTACTGTATATTGTAGTACCGGTGGTGACCACACCGGTATATAAACTCTGTGTAGTAATTTGCTAAGCAGTTCAGCCCTGACCTTCGATTAGTAAAGACCTGTTTAAGTTATTCTTGTTGTCTGTGTCCAGTGATTTAGAATAAGCATATCTGGGACACTCAGACTCAACATGACCCACTGAGTGTTTCGAGCATTTTCTGTTATTCTATATAAAAACAACCTCTTTGTTCTTTATACAAAAGCAAAATACTGTGGATCCTGGAAATCTGAAATATAATCAGAAAGTGCTGGGAATACTCAGCAAGTCAGGCAGCATCTCTCCTCTTCCCTCATTCCTCTCTCTCACACCTCTTCCCCTCACTCCTCTCCCTGTCTCTCTCCTCTCCTTCTCTCCCCTCTTCCCTCTCTTTCTCTCTTCACAGATGCTGCCTGACACGCTGAGTATTTCAGCAATTTCCTCTTTTTATATCTTCGGGTTTGGCTTTTTTCTTTAATCAGTGGGGCTCCTTTAAAGTGGGGGCAGGGGAGGATTTGTAATACTGGTGGATTTGCTTTTATTAAACAGTTCAGCAAGTGGGTTGCGGCCCCTTTAAGACCAATGGTTGCGGCCCTTTAAGAGCAATGATTGCGGCCCCTTTAAGAGCAATGGTTGCGGCCCTTTAAGAGCGGAGGGTCTGATTTTGAAACCGCCGACAGAAAACCGCCTTCAAAAGCCGCGTCTTCTCGCGAGAGCGGGCGGGCAGCAAGATGCGGCGGCGGAGACAACAGGGTGAGAGAAGAGAGTTTGAGTGAGAGGGGGAGAGAGTGAGTGAGAGAGAGTGTGAGTGAGTGAGAGAGAGTGTGAGTGAGAGAGAGAGTGTGTGAGTGTGAGTGAGAGAGTGAGTGAGAGAGAGTGTGAGTGAGAGAGAGTGTGAGTGAGAGAGAGAGAGAGAGAGAGTGTGAGTGTGAGTGAGAGAGAGTGAGAGAGTGTGTGAGTGAGAGAGTGTGTGAGTGAGTGAGAGTGAGTGAGAGAGAGAGTGTGAGTGAGAGAGAGAGAGAGAGTGTGAGTGAAAGAGAGAGAGTGTGAGTGAAAGAGGAGAGTGTGAGTGAAAGAGAGAGAGTGTGAGTGAAAGAGAGAGAGTGTGAGTGAAAGAGAGAGAGTGTGAGTGAAAGAGAGAGAGTGTGAGTGAAAGAGAGAGAGTGTGAGTGAAAGAGAGAGAGTGTGAGTTGAAAGAGAGAGAGTGTGAGTGAAAGAGGAGAGAGTGTGAGTGAAAGAGAGAGAGTGATTGTGTATGTGAGGAAAGAGAG
>NC_141016.1:6302735-6530235 GCF_052327205.1 Somniosus microcephalus
GAGTGAGAGTGTGAGTGAGAGAGAGAGAGTGAGAGTGTGAGTGAGAGAGAGGGGGGTGTGAGTGAGAGAGAGGGTGTGAGTGAGAGGGTGTGAGAGTGAGAGAGAGAGGGTGTGAGAGAGAGAGGGTTGTGAGTGAGAGAGAGAGAGAGGGTGTGTGTGAGAGAGAGAGAGAGGGTGTGAGAGAGAGAGAGAGAGAGGGTGGTGAGTGAGAGAGAGAGAGAGGGTGTGAGTGAGAGAGAGAGAGAGGGTGTGAGTGAGGGTGTGAGTGTGAGTTGTTGAAAATCTGCGTGTCTTTTCATGGGACGATTTCCCTTCCTCTTGCTGAGGTCCTCCCTGGACGCGAGCTGTGTTTGCTTCCTCCTTTCCCTCACCTTCTGTTCCTCCCACCCCAGTCGTTTCAGGAGTGCTGCTCTTCTTCCTGCTGTTCCTGGACCCCTGTTGTTTCGAGCATGACCTACTCTGCCGATGTGGGCAATCCTGCCTGCTCCGTGCAGCCCCACTGCTGACAGGCAAGCACCTGGAGGTTCTCTGCTAACTTGCCAGCGAGGTGTTCTTCATTCCCAGGCCGAGAACCAGGCCCAACTAGTTGACCACCCAGTGTGGGCCCTAACCGTCCGACTCCCTGCCCATGTTTCCCCACCCTTCCTTATTACACCTTCATATCTTTTTGCAACAGGGAGACCTTATACCTGCAAATAGGCATACAGCTCAGAGCCAAATTCCACCCACTCATCTCTGCCAACCCAGACCCCAGCTCCCACTGTGTTGCACCCTTGAAACAGTAAGAGGCATCTACAAGGCACAAGTCAGGAGTGTGATGGAATACTCTCCACTTGCCTGGATGAGTGCAGCTCCAACAACACTCAAGAAGCTCGACACTATCCAGGACAAAGCAGCCCGCTTGATTGGCACCCCATCCACCACCTTAAACATTCACTCCCTCCACCACCGGCGCACCGTGGCTGCAGTGTGTACCATCTACAAGATGCACTGCAGCAACTCGCCAAGGCTTCTTCGGCAGCACCTCCCAAACCCGCGACCTCTTCCACCTAGAAGGACAAGGGCAGCAGGCGCATGGGAACACCACCACCTCCAAGTTCCCCAAGTCACACACCATCCCGACTAGGAAATATATCAGCTGTTCCTTCATCGTCGCTGGGTCAAAATCCTGGAACTCCCTCCCTAACAGCACTGTGGGAGCACCTTCACCACACGGACTGCAGCAGTTCAAGAAGGCGGCTCACCACCACCTTCTCAAGGGGAAACTCGGGATGGGCAATAAATGCTGGCCTTGCCAGCGATGCCCACATCCCGTGAACGAATATTAAAAAAAACTTGCATTTGCTCAGCATCTTATGTTCTCGGGACTCCCACAGTTTTTTCATAGAATGATACAGCTCAGAAGGAGGCTATTCGGCCCATCGTGCCTGAGCTGGCTCTTTGAAAGAGCTCTCCAGTTAGTCCCGCTCACTTGCTCTTTCGCTATAGCCGTATAAATTTTTCCTTTACGGTTTATCCAATTCCCTTTTGAAAGTTACTATTGAATCTGTTTCCACCGCCCTTTCAGGCAGCGCGTTCCAGATCACAACAACTCGCTGTGTTTATAAAAATAATCTCATCTCTGGTTCTCTTGCCAATTACCTTCAATCTGTGTCCTCTGCTTACTGACCCTCCTGCCACTGGAAGCAGTAGACAGGGAGAAACTATCAAAGCCATTAATAATTTTGAACACCTCTACTTAACCTTCTCTGCTCCGAGAACAATCCCAGTTTCTCTAGTCTCTCTACAGAAGTGAAGTCCCTCAACCCTGGTACCATTCGAGTAAATCTCCCCTGCACCCTCTCCAAGGCCTTGACATCCTTCCTAAAGCCCAGAATTGGACACAGCACTCCAGCTAAGGCCTAACGGGTGATTTATAAAGGTTTAGCATAATCAGCATGTTGCAGACATTAGGTTCATGTCACCAGCGATGTGCAGAATTTGTACCAAGAAAATATTTTCAGTGATCACAGCTGAATAACGGCTGTCACGTAATGTCAGTGTTCAATAATACTTTTCTTATTCCAGTGATTCTGCAATGGCCGACATACCTGTTACTATGGATACGGAGTCCTCTGGTGGCAAAGATATTGTAAGTATCGGAGTGCTTTTGGTGCGGGTGTGACCAGGGGAGCCCCTGAGCTCGAGCTCTGTTCTGTCTGTAGCTGAGGTGCTTTTTGTGGGGGGCTGCAATTGGGGCCTCGGCACTCTGGGTCGGGTTGGGGAAACTGGCCAGGGTTCACTCTCCTGATCGCAGACCTTGGACCCCCTGGTGGACAGTGCTTGGTGATTGGACGGCGGGTGAGGATAGGCTTGAGGCTGGCTCTCGAATCACCTTCGAATACCTGTCTCGGCTGACGTGCCCAGTAGCCTACTCAGTCAAATATAGCTTAGACAGTCCCACTACTGCAATGCATATAAAATAAAAGTGAAGCTCGCACCTCTTTTTAATTCATTCTTGGTCTATGAGCATCGTTGGCCAGACTGGCATTTATTCCCCATCCCTAGTTACCCTCGAAGGTAGTGGTGGTGGGCCGCCTTCTTGAACCGCTGCAGTCCGTGTGGTGAAGGTGTTGCCACGGTGCTGTAAGGTAGGGAGTTGCAGGATTTTGACCCAATGACAGTGAAGGAACGATGATGCATGTCCAGGTCGGGTTGGTGTTTGAGTTGGAGGCTGTGTTCCCATGCACGGGCTGCCCTTGTCCTTCTAGGTGGTAGAGGGTCGCGGGTTTGGGAGGTGCTGTCGAAGAAGCCTTGGCGAGTTGTTGCAGTGCAGCCACGGTGGTGGAGAGAGCGAATGTTTAAGGTGCTAGATGGCATCAAGGGGTATGGGGAGAGAGGGGGATTATGGTATTGAGATAGAGGATCAGCCATGATCATATTGAATGGTGGAGCTTGAATTGCCGACTCCTGCTCCTATTTTTCTATGTTTCGATGATGGGCTGCTGATCAAGCAGACTACTTTGTCCTGGATGGTGTCGAGCTTTGTTGCAGTTGCACCCATCCAGGTAAGTGGAGTAGCCCATCACACTCAATTGCCAAGTGATTGAGATACTCGGCACCCTCCTAATCGCACCTCAGCCAAGAGGCAGTACCTGCAGGAGAGGAGTGGGCAGAGAAAGGGCGAGGGGTCCTGAGTTCTGTTGGTACAGTACTGCCGTGAACGTTTATTCCAGTTGCAGCATTTGGCTCCCTGTTTTTATTTTGAAAAGTTGCCACCTCTGGTTGCTGATGGGACATTAGCGAGCTGCAGACCTCTCGTAACATCGAACACTGAATCTTCTGGTGCATCGCGTCTTCAAGAGAGAGTTCACCTGGCTGCTTAACTGCAGATGCTGGCCAAGTGAAGGCTAGGTCGCTCCAGCCCGCCCAGCCCAGCCCGGCTCGCCCCGCTCTGCGACAATATCCACGCACTTTTTTGAGAAGCATAAGTTCCTTTGGGGCGCTCTCCCGTGGGTGACGTCTCACTCTCCACTGCTCTGCCCGGGAGGTGGGTGCTCCAGGTGTTTATTCACATACCAGTGCTTGGCAGCGTGCAACCATTCTTTGCTTTACTGCTTTCCTAAGCCAAGGTAGTTTCAACTCTCTAAGCAGCTGCCCAGTAGCTCGGCATTGCCTGGGAATCGAACCTGCTCCCTATGCACAACTTACCTGTTTTATAGAGTACTTGTGCCTGGGATGCTGTCTGTGCATTTCTAATGTTGCTTTGAGCGTTCCCCTCCCTGACCAGCTCCAATAGGGCGAGTGTATCCACTCTCGGTGGGGAAATGAGCAGGATGTCTGCTCCCAAGCCTCTGTCACTGCTGCCTTTTTGTCAGCTGGTCAGACGTCGATGACCGCAAAGTGCTGATGATTGATTCTTGGGATTCCTTCACCCCCCCCACCCCCCCGACCATAAGGTTCTCTCCATAGCAACGTGGTTGTGATGGGTTGCTCAATGCGGAGTCTTATCTTGAGTGCTTTGGTAATTAATTTGGACCTTTTTTTAAGAAACAAGAGCTGAATTGTCGCAGTCTTGTTGTGGTTCGACTGACACACTTCCTGCTGACGCGGGCCGAATGGGAAGGTGTTGCCGCTCGTTTCCGTGTCTGATGCCCGAATTGTACGTTGTTTTTCCAGGAGGTGTCCGGCGACAGCACTGAAGCCACCGACGCTCAGCAGGCGGGGGCGATGGAGGAAGAATCTGTGCGGCACCTCGGTGGAGTGGAGCTCCAGTGTGGCATCTGCGTGAAATGGTTCTCGGCAGACACGTTTGGCCTTGATACAACGTACGTAATTCGCCCCTTGCGCTGTACGCGGGTCACCGGGGTTCATTCAGTCTGAGAGGACTACCGCCCGCGTCGACGCATTATATTCTGTTACTCGTGTATCGAATATGTTGACATTTCGAGGACAATTTTAATCTAAATCTGCTCGACCGAACTCCTGCCCTTTGTAGCTGAACGGGTTCGGTGAAAGTTACCCCCTCAGTGTAATGCTCAAAGCAATAGATTTGAAAAGCAGGGATGTTATGTTAAATACATATCGAACCTTGGTTAGACCACACTTGGAGTACTGTGCACAGTTCTCTCCATATTATAAAAAGAATATAGAGGCACTGGAGAAGGTACAAAACAAATTAATAAGGATGGTACCAGAAATGCAAGGTTATACCTATTGGGAAAGATTGAACAGACTGGGGTTCTTTTCTCTAGAAAAGATAAGGCTGAGGGTGACCTGATAGAGGTCTTTAAGATAATGCATGGGTTTGATAGGGTAGACGTGGAGATAGGGGTCATAAATATAAGACAGTCGCTAATAAATCTAAGGGAATTCAGGAGAAAGTTCTTTACCCAGAGAGTGGTGAGAATGTGGAACTCGCTCCCACAGGGAGTGGTTGAGGCGAATAGCGCAGCTGCATTTAAGGGGAAACATAGAAACATAGAAGATAGGAGCAGGAGTCGGCCATTCGGCCCCTCTAGCCTGCTCCACCATTCAATGAGATCATGGCTGATCATCCAAATTCAGTACCCTGTCCCTGCCTTCTCCCCATATCCCTTGATCCCTTTAGCCTTAAGAAATATATCTAACTCCTTCTTGAATATATTTAATGAATTGGCCTCAACTGCCTTCTGTGGTAGAGAATTCCACAGGTTCACCACTCTCTGGGTGAAGAAATTCCTCATCTCATCTCAGTCCTAAATGGCTTACCCCTTATCCTTAGACTGTGACCCCTGGTTCTGGACTCCCCGACCATCGGGAACATCCTTCCTGCATCTAGTCTGTCTAGTCCTGTTAGAATTTTATAAGTTTCAATGAGATCCCCTCTCATTCTTCTAAACTCCAGCGAGTATAAGCCCAATCGACCCAATCTCTCCTCATACGTCATTCCTGCCATCCCAGGGAAGCCGGATAAGCACATGAGGGAGAAAGGAATAGAAGGATATGCTGATCGGGTGAAGTAGGGATGGGAGGCGGCTCGTGTGGAGCATAAACACCAGCATGGACCAGTGGGGCCGAATGGCCTGTTTCTGTGCTGTAGACTTATTGTAACTCGATGCTTGAATGGCACAGTGGGGAAGGAGAAGAGGCCTTCACATTGTGGCTTAAGTCAGAAAGTATTTGTTCTTCCCACTCGTCTTTCTCCCTCCTTCTCTCGAAGGCGCTGATTACTGCAGAAGGGTTGCGGAGGGTGGATGCTGAGAGCCTCTGGTACATCACCCGGCTGGTCAATCTTGACTGGTTCGCTGAGTGCCGAGTGTAGGTAATACTGTTTGACCACTGGATGACGACACCGCCGCACCGATTTCCTGTCCTCACCCAATGCCTCGATACGGGGTGGCGATCAGCGCAGGAACCCTAGCTGGTGATTTCATTTCTTCCTCGGCCTCCTCCCGCCCCCCGCCCCCGTCCTCTGGGGTGTTTGAGGTCGACTGAGATCGTCCTTGGGATTCAGTGAGCGAAGCTCCAATAGGTTGTTGCTGTTCAGTTTTGACACATTTTATTCCTTGTAGACAGCTAGACCACAGTGTTCTTGTGTGTTTTTTTAATATACACTCTCCGGGATGTGTTTTTCACTCTCTGGACGAGCAATCGCCGGAAAGCCGGGATTTATTGCCCATCCGTAGTTTCCCCAAATAAACTAATTGTCTTGCTAGGCCATTTCAGAGCGCAGTTAAAAGCCGACCACATTGGTGGGACTGGAGTCACATACAGGCCCAGACTGGGTAAGGATGGCAGGTTTCCTTCCCATGAGTCAACCAGCTGGGTTTTTAATGACAATCCGACAGCTTCACGGTCACTTTTACTGACACCAGCTTTTTATATCCAAATTTTAAAAAAAACTGAATTCAAATTCTCAAACTGCCGTGGCGGGATTTGAACTTGCAAATGAGTCCAGTAACTCGCCAACTCCGCTCTCGCGTGATTTTTTTCGATTCGCGTTCACTGAAGTTACCCAGATGTACTTGCTGCAGGTGGATTCATGGGCTGTACCTAATTCTGATGGCTGGCTTTCTTGTTTGCAGCTCATGCCTCCCGTTCATGACCAACTACATCTTTCACTGCAACATGTGTCACCACAGCGGGAACACCTACTTCCTCCGAAAACAAGCAAGTAAGATTACTGATCACGTGCAGCGCCTGCCTTTGATCGTCGATGAGCTTAATGCCCTTTGTGAAAACATCGTGATTAGAGATGATGACTTTGCATCGTAAAGGTTAACGGCCATGAACATAAGAAATGGGAGCAGGAGTCGGCCATTCGGCCCCTCGAGCCTGCTCCGCCATTCAATGAGATCATGGCTGATCTTCTACCTCAATTCCACCTTCCCGCCCTATCCCCATATCCCTTGATTTCTTTCGAATCTAAAAATCTATCCAAGTCTTGAATATACTCAACGATTGAACATCCACAGCCTTCTGGGGCAGAGAATTCCAAAGATTCACAACCCTCCGAGTGAATACATTTCTCTCAACTCAGTCTTAAATGGCCGACCCCTTATTCTGAGACTGTGACCCCTGGTTCTAGACTCTCTGCTGGGGAAACAGCCTCTCTGCATCTACCCTGTCAATCCCCTTTAAGAATTTTATATGTTTCAATGAGATCACCTCTCATTCTTCTAAACTCTAGAGAATATAGGCCTAGTCTGCTCAATCTCTCCTCATAGGACAATCCCCCCATCCCAGGAATCGGTCTGGTGAACCTTCATTGCACTCTCTCTCTCCGGCAAATATATCCTTCCTTAGGTAAGGAGCCTGATTCTGTCCTCCTCCAGCAAGGTGGAACCTATGAAGGAACATAGGACCAGGAGGAGGCCATTCAGCCCCTGAAGCCTGTTGCGCCATTCAGTTAGATGATGGCTGATTTGTATCTTAACTCCATCTACCCGCCTTGGTTACCCTTGCCTAACAAAAATCTATCCCATCTCAGTTTTGAAATTCTCAGTTGAGCCCCCCGGCCTCAAGAGCTTTTTGGGGGAGAGAGTTCCAGATTTCCACCACCCTTTGTGTGAAGAAGTGCTTCCTGACATCACCCCTGAACGGCCTGGCTCTAATTTTAAGGTTCTGGAACCCCCCCCCCCACCAGAGGAAATAGTTTCTCTCTACCCTCTCAAAACCTTTTAATCATAAATACCTCCATTAGAGCACCCCTTAATCTTTTATATTGGAAAAGGAATACAGGCCTAGTCTGTGCAACCTGTCTTTGTAACTTAACCCTTTTAGCCCCGGAAACGCAGTATTTTTTCTTCTCTCCCGCCTCCACTTCGGGTTGAGGGGTGGGGGGGGGGGGGTGGTGGATAATTGAGACCGATTCCAGCACCAGCCCTCCAGACGTCGGCTGACTGCAGTGATGGAACCTGAGACCAGAGGCTGAGTGCACCAGCTGGGGCATTAATCGGCCAATGATCCAAACAACATGCCCTTTAAAGGGCTGACTGGAAGTGGGTTTAGATGAACAACAGCTGCCACTTGTTGGTCTCCTCTGAAAGTCTGTGGCGGGGGAGTTGTTGAGGGTCAGTGCATCAAAGCCCTGTCCCCGTGCTTTGTCGCGTGTGCTGCAGAGAACATCTATTAATAGGAAAGCTTTCGTTCATCCAGAATCTCTTTCCAGACTTCTCTGTACTGAGGGAGTGCTGCACTGTCGGAGATGCCGGCTTTCTGATGAGACGTTATGTAGTGTATGTACTTTGAAGAAGGAACTATATTCTGCAGCCCCTGTATACTGCAGTACCAGTAGTGACCACCCCGGTATATAAGCCTGTGAAGTAACTTTGTATAGTAGTTCCAGTTTTGTCTCCATTCAGTAAACACCTGTTATAACCAACTCCTGCAGTCCGTGTCTCAATTACACACGGACGTTACACCGTCTGCTCTCTCAGCTGGACCTACAAGATTGCATAGCATATAGGGCACAGAAACAGGCCATTCGGCCCAACCAGTCCATGCCGGTGTTTATGCTCCACTCGAGCCTCCTCCCGTCTTTCCTCATCTAAATCTATCAGCGTAACCCTCTATTCCCTCCTCCCTCATGTGCTTGTCCAGCCTCCCCTTAAATCCATCTACACTATTCGCTTCAACCACTCCCTGTGGTGGCGAGTTCCACATTCTCACCACTCGCTGGGGAAAGAAGTTTCTTCTGAATTCCCTATTGGATTTCTTGGTGACTATCTTATATTGATGGCCTCTAGTTATGCTCTTCCCCACAAGTGGGAACATTCTCTATCCACTTTATCAAAACCTTTCATGATTTTAAAGACCTCTATTAGGTCACCCTCAGTCTTTTTTCAAGAGAAAAGAGACCCAGCCTGTTCATCCTTTCCTGATTGGTATACCCTCGGCACTATTCTGAAGAGCAGGGGAGTTCTCCCCGGTGTCCTGGCCATATTTATCCCTCAATCCAACATCACTAAAACAGATTATTTGGTCATTGTCATGTTGCTGTTTGTGGGATCTTGCTGTGTGGGACTTGGTTGCGGTGTTTCCTACACTTGCAAGAGTGACGGCATGTCAAAAGTACTTCATTGGCCGTAAAGTGATTTGGGACATCCCGAAGTTGGGAAAGGAGCTGTACAACTGCAAGTTCTTTTCTTTTTCCCTGCAGACTTGAAGGAAATGTGCCTCACTGGTCTCGCTAACCTGACCTGGCGCTCCCGGACCCAGGATGAACATCCCAAAACCATGTTTTCAAAGGATAAGGTAAGGTGTTGGGGGATTGTGTCCAAGCGGCCTCAGAGAGAGTTCATCCCAAATATAATGTAGCTGCTCAGCCGCGAAGATTTTATGAATGTTAGTCCGAAGAGTTCTCCCCGTGCAGCACTGATGGGCAAAACTAACCTTGTCATGGTTCCCAAACCCTAAATCACAAAGGAACAGCTTCATCTTTGAGCTGTTTAAATTTGCTTGACTCCTGCAAAATCTTAAAGCTCTTGGGTAAGGAGTTGGACAGGCATAAATTTTTTCTGCTGTGCTTCTGAAAGGAAGTCTTTGTGGCCGGATGTCACCAATCCCTCCCTCCAAATCGACTGATTGCTGGTTTAATCCCCCAAACTCTCCCCTTTTCAATTCATGGGATGTGGGCGTCGCTGGCAAGGCCACTATTTATTGCCCATCCCTAATTGCCCTCGAGAAGGTGAGCCGCTGCAGTCCGTGTGGTGAAGGTACTCCCACAGTGCTGTTAGGGAGGGAGTTCCAGGAGTCCCAGCGATGATGAAGGATCAGCGATATATTTCCAAGTCAGGATGGTGTGTGACTTGGAGGGGAACTTGGAGGTGGTGGTGTTCCCATGCGCCTGCTGCCCTTGTCCTTCTAGGCGGTAGAGGTCACGGGTTCCGAAGAAGCCTTGGCGAGTTGCTGCAGAGCTTTTTGTAGATGGTGCACACTGCAGCCACGGTGCGCCGAGAGGGGAAGGCAGGATGGTTTGGCCTGCATCTCGAGGCGCTTGCAGTGTTGTTCCTTACGTGCCCTTGCAAGAGGCTGCGGTAATTTCACACGGGCTGCTTAACGCGAGAACTTTTTCCCCTTTGATTTCCCCCGCCTGTATTCCTTGTTTTGATGGAACTGGCTTCCCGCGGTCGGTTCACCCAAGCGCCTGTTCTTCATCCGTGACTCCAGACGGTGAGTGTCAGCAGGCTGCTCGGCTACGTGAGGCGTCACAGTGGAGCCTCTTCTGACGCTTGTAAGTTTGCCTTTTTGGGGGGGTGGGTGTGTGCGGGAGAGGAGGCGAGAGGGGCGGTCTCGTAACTATAGGTTGATCCAGAGTGGGATACGGAGCTAACTTCTCGGGGATCCCATGTAGCGCTCTCACTGTGGACTTGCTGCGGTAAGCTGTCTCTGCTATGATGAGGATTGAACCTGGGCCACTCTTGGTCCGAAGGGCTGGGTGCAGCACGACAGTCTGTTTGCTTGCCAGTGGCAGAGCGGTGCTATCAAGCAGCACTTACTGACCAATAACCTGCTCACTGATGCCCAGTTTGGGTTCCGCCAAGACCACCCAGCTCCCGACCTCATTACAGCCTTGGTCCAAACATGGACAAAGGAGCTGAATTCCAGAGGTGACGTGAGAGTGACTGCCCTTTACATCAAGGCAGCATTTGACCTAGTGTGGCATCGAGGAGCCCTAGTAAAACTGAAGTCAATGGGAATCGGGGAAAACACTCCACTGGCTGGAGCCATACCTAGCACAAAGGAAGATGGTTGTGGTGGTTGAAGATCAATCATCACAGCCCCAGGGCATCGCTGCAGGTGTTCCTCAGGGCAGTGTCCTCGGCCCAACCATCTTCAGCTACTTCATCAATGACCTTCCCTCCAACATAAGGTCAGAAATGGGGATGTTCGCTGATGCCTGCACAGTGTTCAGTGCCATTCACAACTCCTCAGATAATGAAGCAGTCCATGCCCGCATGCAACAAGACCTGGACGACGTTCAGGCTTGGGCTGATAAGTGGCAGGTAACATTCGCGCCACAGAAGTGCAAGGCAATGACTATCTCCAACAAGCAAGAGTCTAACCACCGCCCCTTGACATTCAGTGGCATTACCATCGCCGAATCCCCCACCATCAACATCCTGGGGGTCACCATTGACCAGAAACTTAACTGGACCAGCCACATAAATACTGTGGCAACAAGAGCAGGTCAGAGACTAGGTATTCTGCAGCGAGTGTCTCACCTCCTGACTCCCCAAAGCCTTTCCACCATCTACAAGGCACATGTAAGGAGTGTGATGGAATACTCTCCACTTGCCTGGATGAGTGCAGCTCCAACAACACTCAAGAAGCTCGACACCATCCAGGACAAAGCAGCCTGCTTGATTGGCACCCCATCCACCACCTTAAACATTCCCTCCACCACTGGCCGACTGTGGCTGCAGTGTGTACCATCTACAAGATGCACTGCAGCAACTCGCCAAGGCTTCTTCGGCAGCACCTTCCAAACCCGCGACCTCTTCCGCCTAGAAAGACAAGGGCAGCAGGCGCATGGGAACACCACCACCTCCAAGTTCCCCTCCAAGTCCCACACCATCCTGATTTGGAAATAAATCGCCATTCCTTCATCGTCGCTGGGTCAAAATCCTGAAACTCCCTCCCTAACAACACTGGGAATTCCTTCACCACACGGACTGCAGCGGTTCAAGAAGGCGGCTCACCACCACCTTCTCGAGGGCAATTGGGGATGGGCAATAAATGCCGGCCTTGCCCAGCGACGACCACATCCCAGGAACGAATTAAAAAAAAAAGCCACTTGCAGTCAGCTGGGGGCGCTTCAAGAAGTGTTATTGCTGTGGTATTCAAGAGAGGGGGAGATTTGAAGCAGGTCTTGTCATGGCCCCCTTGCCGGTATCATTACTCCTGAAGAACCCCTCTCCCAACTTCTGAACGGTGTTTTTTTGGTTATCCCAAGTTCCTGCAGTGTCAACAACAACTGGCATTTATATAGCGCCTTTAACATAGTAAAACGTCCCAAGGTGCTTCACGGGCATGTTATCAAACAAAATTTGACAACCAGCCACATAAGATATTAGGACAGGGGAGAGTTGGGCTTTAAGGAGTGTCTTGAAGGAGCGGGGAACGGTGGAGAGGCGGAGAAGTTTAGGGAGGGAATCCCAGAGCTCGGGGCCCAGGCAGCTGAAGGCACGGCCGCCAATGGTGGAGCGATTAAAATCGAGGATGCACAAGAGGCCAGAATTGGAGGAGCGCAGAGATCTCGGAGGGATGCAAGTTTGGAGGAGGTTACATAGAGAGGGAGGGGCGAGGCCATGGAGTGTCTTGGGAGTTTAACCTTTTTATTGGTGCTAGAATTAACCGTATCAGTTGGAGCTCGATTCCTGTAACTCTGGTCGCGGAATCATGATGGTGAGCTGTAAATCTGATTGCGGGATCACCTCCCAATCCCCACCATCCCAGGGTTCAGGGACACCAGTTTGAAAGACTTTCAAGCAGCAGGGTGCCAAAAAATGACACATGCTGATTTGAAATCAGCAGTTGTCAGCCGTGGCTCAGTGGGCAGCACGCTCGCCTCTGAATCAGAAGGTTGTGGGTTCAAGTCCCGCTCCAGGGACTGGAGCACATAAAGCTAGGACTGACGCTCCAGGGCAGTGCTGAGGGAGCTCTGCACTGTCGGAGGTGCCGTCTTTCGGATGAGACGTTAAACCGAGGCCCCGTCTGCTCTCTCGGGTGGACTTGAGGATCCTGCTGCACTATTTCGAAGAAGAGCAGGGGAGTTCTCCCCAGTGTCCTGGGGCCAATGTTTATCCCTCAACCAATATAACAAAAACAGATGATCTGGTCGTTATCACATTGCTGTTTGTGGGAACTTGCTGTACACAAACTGGCTGCCGCGTTTTCCCGCATTACAACGGTGACTACACTTCAAAAGTACTTCATTGGCTGTAAAGCGCTCTGAGACATCCGGTGGTCGTGAGAAAGGCGCTATATAAATGCAAGTCTTTCTTTAAAATGGTCACCTTTCATTTGATAGCCTGACTAGGCGGGGGAGGAGAGGGGGAAGGTGCAGGTGCAGGACTTGCTCCTGACGCGCTCTGTTCCAGGCTTGCCGTGGTGACACGTCACCTCAGAGCAGCTGCACCTTAAGGCCACAAGGGGCCTGACCTACTTTGACAGGCAAGTTGCCCTACAGAGACTGCGGGGCACAGTAGCTGACTCGGGAGAGGAGGTGAGTTGGTTTGCCAGTAAAATTACAAATCCTCTCGTCGTAGATTTTGAAATGTAATATTCCGTGCTTTCCTTGCGTGGTGTATGATCAGCAGTTGCGAGGTGTCAGTTTGAGCCCATTTTCTTTCCTCTCACCCTGTTGTTTTCCTGCAGGATATCATACCTTTTATTGACAAATACTGGGAATGTTTGACTACCCGACAGCGACCCAGCAAAATCACTTGGCCAAACAACATTGTGAAGACGATGGTGAGTGACTTCCCCTCAGAATACGGTCAACATTTCCGCCGTGGATTATTTTTAAAAAAGCAAGAGCAGTGATAGCCAGTACTGAAAAGTTTTCTTCTTCCTGCATGTTACACTTGCCAGGCTGTTCACCTGCCCTGCAATGAAGGTTAAGACATGTTGGAACAATAACACGTAGCATGATTGTCACTGGGATCTCAGTAATGCTACAGAAACAACATTGCATTTACTTAGCGCCTTTAATCTGGTAGTAAAACGTCGCAGGGTGCTTCACAGGAGCGTTATCAAACAAAATTTGACACCGAGCCACATAAGATATTGGGGCAGATGACCAAAAACTTGGTCAAAGAGGTGGATTTTAAAGAGCGTCTTAAAGGAGGAGAGAGAGGTGGCGAGGCAGAGGTGTTTAGGGATGGAATTCCAGAGGTTCGGGCCTCGGCAGCTGAAAGCACGGCCGCCAATGGTGGGGAGATTAAAATCGGGACGCGCAAAAGGCCAGAATTGGAGGAGCGCAGAGATCTCTGAGAAAGCTGAGTCTTGAGAAATGTTTGTGTTATGTCCATTTGAGTTGTGACGATGCCCAGCAGGATAGTTTTGTCCTTCCGAGTTAACTTGCCTGAAACCACATGAGGGCCCAGGAAAAATATCGGCAAAACATTGAGTCAGTGGGAAGGCTGTGGGTTCAAGTCCCACTCCAGGGACTTGAGCACAAAAAGCTCGGCTGACACTCCCAGTGCAGTGCTGGGGGAGTGCTGCACCGTCGGAGGTGCCGTCTTTCAGATAAGACGTTAAACTGAGGCCCCATCTGCTCTCTCTGGTGGACGTAAAAGATCCCATGGCGCTATTTTGAAGAAGAGCACGGGAGTTCTCCCCGCGTCCTGGCCAATTTTTAAACCTCAATTAACATCACTTTTAAAATAAAAACCCAGATTATCTGGTCATTATCACATTGCCATTTGTCGGCGTTTACTGTGCGTGAATTGGCTGCTGCATTTCCTACATTAAAACAGTTACTACACTTCAAAAGTGCTTAGTTGACTGTAAAGCGCTTTGGGATGTCAGGAGGTCGTGAACGGAGCTGTCTAAATGCAAGTCTTTTATTATTGGCTTGAGGAATGAACCAAACTCAGGGTGAGGTCAGAGCTTGGGGGCTGTCTAATTGATTGTGTGACCCCTCACACTGTCCCACCCTCTTTCCCCACCCTAGCAATGCTGTGTGCTGGGAGAGGCGAAGGGAAACCGCCTCTTGGAGCTTGTAGCTGCTAATATACTTTCCCACTAACCGCACTGGTGGCAGTGGGAGACTGGTAGAGTAGAAACGTGCTCCCTTGCTGCCCTGCACCCCAGAATAAAGATTTAACACCTTCAGGTTAGTTGGAAGTGGTGCTTGGAGAATGACAAAGGACCAGCGTAGCAAAAGTATCGAGTGAGAATGTGACTAGTTCAAAAATAAATGGTAATTTTTTTGTCTGGGGAACGGAGGAGGGGTGATTTTTACCCTCGCCACCTGGGCTAGAGCTCACCCGCCCATTGCAGACCTCAACCCCGTTTGCATCCCGACGGTTTCAGCGGGCTGGAAATTGGGCAGGTTCTACAATGAGCGGGCGATCCTCGCTCCTCCAGGGTACCGCCTGCACAGTGAAATTTACCCCGCAGCCTTTTCGACATGTGTCGGTGGTTTGGGGAAGCCAGCTGCCCTTAGCATTTCTGTTCATTCATTCAACGTTTCCTCAGCTGTTGCCCACATTTACTGTGCGTTACCTGCATTTCAGCTGTCCAACATTCCGTGGAATCGCAGTTCAGAGGAGGGATGTGTGTTTCCTCCCCGAGAGCATGAATTCCTATTTGGGGCCACTGACTGTAAGACACCAGTGCAGATCATTATTGAGCTTCCGGCTGTCACTATAGTGAGTGGAGTTGGATCTCTATACCGATCGTTAATGTCTATCCTGGAGCAACAATACTGTTTCACAGCTGACCTGTTCAGCTTGGGCTCCAGCAACACCCTGGCATGCATGATGGCAGAAGGGATGTGTGTACGTTTAGCGTCTGTCTTCGTACCGTGCTCACCCTCGCTCGGTTTGTCTGAACGTATGCACACAAACACAGGCCGCTGCCATGTCTGTATTGCTACCCAGTCTTAGTTCCGATAACGCCAACGACTTGCATTTATATAGCGCCTTTTAACGTAGTAGAATGTCCCAAGGTGCTTCACAGCAGCGCAATCAGACAAAAAGTGACACCGAGCCAAAGACGACGACATTCGGAGGGGCTTGGTCAGATGTAGATTGTAAGGAGCGTCATAAAGGAGGAGAGAGAGGCAGATAGGACTGGGGATGGAATTCCAGAGCTTGCAGCTTAAGACGGTTGAAGGCATGGCCGCTAATGATGGGGCGAAGGAAGTGGGGGATGCACCCAGTGTATTGTAGGTTCCTTGCTCGCACTGTGCTAGTATTCGAACTTTTTAAATTAAACCCTTTGTGGCGACTGGCACAACCCTTCAAAGAATGCACTGCCTCATCACATGGGTTCTGAGCATCTAAGGAAAGGAACCACACTGAATAAACAGATAAAAAGTAGTTCAGTGGCAGAACTAGCGACCGTTACCATGATTGAAGGCAGGTGTTACGACGAGGTACAAGAAGCTTTTGCCTTCATTCTTTACCACTCGGTTGTTGCATTTGAGATCATTTGCGGAGCCCATAACCGATCTGGGATGTCTCTGAAATTTCAGACCAAAGAGCGGGATGTGTTTTTGGTGAAGGAGAACCCAGATCCAGGCAGCAAGGACCCGCAGGAAGAGTACCCCAAGTTTGGACTGCTGGACCAGGTAAGAACCCTGCTGCATGTAAGGAGATGAGCGGTGCAAGTGCACGCTGGCAGAGTGGAAACCCCGTCAAAGTGGTACCTGTAATCAGGGTGGAGCCTGTGCACCGGGCAACAGACCTTACCTCGGCAAAGATGTGTCGCTGCGTAGCCCGGCTACTCTTGTGTCGGAATGGCTTTTAAACCTGTAGCTTGGGACAAGGTGAAATTTGCCTCCAGTGCTTGAGAGAGTGCTGGTGGGATCCCTATTGGTATCCAGCACTGGAAGGATACTGATGTGGCAGGAAACTAGATTCACGAGATTCATTCCTGGGATGTGAGGGGTGGCAGGAAACTCGATTCGCGCGATTGATTCCTGGGATGTGATTCCTGGGATGTGCGGGTTGTCCTATGAGGAGAGAACAAATAGAATGGGCCAATATTCTCTGCAGTTTAGACGAGAGAGGTGATCTCATTGAAACGTATAAAATTCTTAGAGGGCTTGACGGTAGATGCAGTTTCCCTCTGGCTGGAGGGTCTAGAACTAGGGAGCATAGGACAAGGGGACATCCATTTAGGACTGAGATGAGGAGAAATTTCTTCACCCAGAGGGTGGTGAATCTTTGGAATTCTCGACCCCAGAGGGCTGTGGAGGCTCAGTCGTTGAGTATATTCAAGACAGAGATTGATAGATTTTTGGACTCTAAGGGAATCTAGTGATATGGGGATAGTGCAGGAAAATGGAGATGAGGTCGAAGATCAGCCATGATCTTATTGAATGGCGGAGCAGGCTCGAAGGGCCGTATGGCCGACTCCTGCTCCTATTTCTTCTGTTCTTGTGAAACCCAGGGGTGCCATTCAGTGCTGGGCACCATAGCTGGCAATAGTTTAGACAATGGGAGGTTTAAAACCTTAAATTCTGGGTGTCGAGTCTCTGGGAATAACCTTCAACGTGAAATGATGGCTTAAAACATCAACAAAAATTTTTTTTAAAGCTGGGTAGACTATTCATATTCAAAGTCTCCTACATATATCTTTTACATATTTTGTCTTTTAACAGGTGCGAATGCTTTGTGGTTATTTTTTTTTAAATTGATGGATAGATAAGTGTCACCCATGTTGGCGAGTGCTTCAGCTTAAGCATCTGTGCTACAGGCACAGCTCCTTCCATTGTTGGTGATGTTTTATACAGAGAGGGCTAAACTTGCTGAAGCGAGTCTAAAGTCCACATTTTCTAAAGCGTAGCTGACATTAGATGCTTGAACTTTTTTTTTATTCGTTTATGCGATGTGGGTGACGCTGGCATTTATTGCCCATCCCGAATTGCCCTTGAGAAGGTGGCGGTGAGCCGCCTCCTTAAACCGCTGCAGTGCCACTGCTTAAGTTTAAAAATTGCAGCAATGAAATTGATTCTTTTCCACGTCTCAACATTGGAGTATTAGATGGAAAAATGAATGGGGTAGGTGGGTGTAGGGAGGACGAGGAGCACCGCGATACTTTGATTTGTGAGCACTCACATTATAAAGCAGTATTTGTGTCTTCGGCCCCTGTCGTGCACTCCCTTCCTTCTCTCGCCACTGATTCCATTCACCCACTGTCAGGCTGAACCAGACTGTTTGCAACCTCGGAGTCTGATTTGACACGAAAATTAGCTTCTGATCCCACATCCACTCCATCACAAAGACCGCCTCCTCCCACCTCGGTAATATCGTCCGACTCTGCCCCTGCCTCCGCTTATCTGCTGCTGAAACTCTCATCTATGCTTTATCACCTCCAGACTCGACTATTAGAAGGATCTTCTGGCCGGCCTCACATCTTCCACCCTCCATAAACTTGAGGTCATCCAAAACTCTGTCCGTATCCTAACTCGCACCAAGCCCTGTTCGCCCATCACCCCTTAGATCGCTGACCGACATTGGCTCCCAGTCCACCAACACCTCCATTTTAAAATTCTCATCCTTGTGTTCAAATCCCTCCATGGCCTTGACCCTCACTGTCTCTGCAACCTCCGCCAGCCTTACAACCCTCTTTAAAAGCTCTGCATTCCTCCAACTCTGGCCTCTTGTGCATCCCCCACGACCCTTCATCTCACCATTGGCGGTTATGACTTCAGTAGCCTGGGCCCTAAGCTCTGAAATTCCTTCCCTAAATCTCTACCCCTCTCCACCTCTCCTCCTTTTCAGACCCTCCTTAAAACCTACCTCTTTGACCAAGTTTTTAGTCACCCCAATGAATGGACAGTGTCAATATTTAAAGAAGAAAGACTTGCATTTCTATAGCACCTTTCACGACTACCGGGCGTCCCAAAGCCTTTTACAGCCAATGAAGTACTTTTTGAAGTGTAGTCACTGTTGTAATGTAGGAAAGGCGGCAGCCAATTTTCACACAGCAGGCTCTTCGAAATATTGCCTGGGATCTTTTACGTTCATCTGAGAGAGCAGACGGGGCCTCGGTTTAACATCTCATCTGAAAGACAGCACCTTCGACAGTGCAGCACTCCCTCAGTGTCGGCCTAGATTATTGTGTTCATGCTTCTGGAGTGGGACTTGAACCCACGACCTGACTCCGAGGCGGAGGTGCTGCCCACTGAGCCACAGATGATTACACTCCTGTGAAGCGCCTTGGGACGCTCTCTGTTAAGGCTGTATATAAATGCAAGTTGTTTTTATTCTGATTAGAGTTACATATGTTTGATAGAAAAGTACATTTATAATTGGGGTTCTTTTCCCATCAGCATCCTTCCTATTGGCAGTATGTCAAGTGAAATTATCATATGCTTCAAACAATTCAAAGTTGAGTGTTGCCGTGTGCTGAGTACAGTTTCATAGAATCTGAGAGCACAGAAGGAAGGCATTCGGCCCGTCCTGCCTGTACTGGCACAGTTGAATGCTTTAACTGTTGAACTGATGTGTGCTGCTCTACTGAAACTGGCTTGGTGCTTGGAACTCTTCTTGCAGGATCTTTCTAACATTGGCCCGGCATACGACACGCAGAAACAAGGCGGCTCCTTGACCCCGGGAAGCAACCTCAATGGTACGTTGACTACTTCAGTACCGGGCTGGTCTCCCTTTTGAGTTTCTTGCGAATTGTTGCCGTGAATGCATCTTCTAGCTTTAGTCCTGTTCGTTTAGATTTGTTCATCAGTTTGTTGCATTGTGACAAAACTTCAACTAACCTCTCACTTAATACGTATGACTTTTTTTAACACGTTTGTATATAAAATACAGTAAGCCAGGCAGAGGAACGTGTGATTTCCATTTTAGAGGACAAGCGGCTCTGTTTTTTGACAAACAAATCTTGTAAAACCCCAGTCGTGGGAGTGAATTGTTTGCACTAAGTATGTAACTGGCAGTATTTTTATTTATATTCTGTTGCAGGGAAAGCATATTTTAAAAAAAATTACTATTGAACCTATTTACAGAAGCCACCTATTACTGTATATAGACCCCTATTTATTAACATGAGTTGCTGTCCTCTGAATTTTGACTAGTTGAATCCCAAACTATCTGGAGTGTTTGTCCCACACCAGACAAGAACAGGCTTCACCTGTTAACCGAATGCGTGCAGGGGACAAGCTAATAAAAGTTCTTTAAAAAAAAATAAAAATAAAAAAAAAATAATAATAAAACTATATTTTAAAAAGGGATTGGTAATGTAATAAGTGTATTTAATGCCCTAATGAGGTTCTGTGTTTTTAACTAAGAAATGCCCTCCAATCGATCAGCTGGCAGGAGTGGGTGAGATTGTAGGGTTTAGTGGTCAGGCCCTGTGTGAAAAGGCAGAAGTGGTGATGCCAATTAATCTTCCTTGTGGGATGTGCAATGCCAGGGATCTGGAATCCGCCCGAGACACCAGCACAGGTTGGGCCAGTATCTCTCTGTGTGGAGAGTTACAGAAGCTGACCGGTGTACGCTCAGCCAAGCTCGTTGCTGATTCACTGTCCTGTTGTTTTGGGTTTTTTAAAGACTTCCTTGAAAGTCAATAGTGAACTCCAAATCGATGCAGCATTCCAGCTCATCCACCGCCTTCCCATTCATTCCCACGGTATCATGTTGCAGTAGCCCAAGTTCCTTGCCTCCCAGTTCAGTCCCATTGCATGGAAACCCCAGGAGCTGAATATTGAGAGTTAGGAACAGAGGAATTGCTAAATGGAAAGAAGACTTTGATCCATCTAGTTCGCCGCCTTCCATCTTGGTAGTTGTGTAATACAACGATAATGGAGTTGTTGACCAATCATGGCAATCGATCTCCATCAATTAGTCTACAACAGACCCAGACGTGACTTGAGGAAACCGCCCAGTGGTGGAGACCTTTGGGAACCATGGGTCCAAAGTCACCTCCTCCCAAGAGTTCCTACCAAAATTATACAGGCACACTTATAAATTCCAGTTTCTGTGTGGCGTTGGGTATTTGAAGTGCTTTCTGTTGAAACTGAAGTGTAGAGTGGTTCTTGGCAACATTTTCTCAACGCCATGTTGTCTGTCTATTTATCTGGAGTTGACATTACTTAAATGAAAAAATGTCTGCGTAAATTTTACGTCCCAAAGATTTCGCAGTGCGACGAGCCTTGTGCGATAATGGAGCGGTGAAGTCTTTCGGTCAAGCAAACTCTCCCGAGAGCCACGGGGCACACATGGCCGACTTTGGGGGTCCGAGGTGGCTGGCCACCTCGCTCAAGTGGGCTTCTCTTGCCTGCCGCAGGCGCCTTCCCCCATCCTGGGAGTTGCGAAGATGCAGAGGGAAGCTGGGCTGGTTGCTCAGGTCTCCCGCTACACTTGGGAGCAGCGAGAAGGGAGACACCGGGGAAAATGCTCTTTACTAAACTAGAACTTAAGCAGCTAATGCATAAGAGTCCGTAGTTGATGCTTGTGTTGTCCTCCGACTATACAAATGCATGCTTTGACTTCTCTTCCAGGTGGACCTTCATTTGGAGGTGAAAGTTTGTGTCTTAAGAAGTTCTGAAACTTAAGTATTTTGTACCTGGCTTAAAACGCTTGCTTAGTGATTTGCAGTGCCTTTTGTTTTTATACTTTTGCTATTTCCTCTGATCTGAGCTGGGCAAAATGCAGCACATGTGCTTGGGGGGTGGGGAAGTACTCTTTATATTAAGTCTTAATACAAGCCCAGGCACGGACCTAGGATTAAATACTGCATTAAAGTGCTTGCACATGGTGTCATGAAGCAAACCGTATTCCACCAATTTGGTTTTAAATTTTGAACAAGGGCAGCCTTTTACGACCAAAGATTTAAAATGGTGGGTGACTGGAGACAATGGTCCTGTTTCTGTTGCAAGGCATTTTTTGAGAATTGCTCAGTTCAAATCAGATGATCCAGTTAAACTGGAGTTTTGAGTGGGTGGCGGTGGTGGAGATGTTCTCGCCTTTGCCATGTGAAGCTTTTAGGTAGTGAGCCGTCTGAAAGCTGTGCACTTGCGAGCGTTGTAAATATACGTTGCACCCAGTGGTCGTGACAGGGAGGTGAGGTTAGATTGGTTGTCATGTTGGTCACCGTACAGCGGCAATGTGTAGCATAGCCCAGGTGAGTTTCCACAAACCAGACCCAATTCAGGCACTGGTGTTGCCTTTAAATGCACTGGATTTCAAATTGTCCATTTTTATGTACAACACCCTTTCTGCCCCACCTCCAGTTGAGTGCATTCTTGTTACTCTTTTGATGATTATCTCTCTTTTCTCCCTTCCACCAGCGACTCTTGCTTCTTTCTCCTATCTGCCCCTTGAGTGGGTAAATGGGCGGTCCGGTGTGTGACTGCGATGTTCATTCTCCAGGCTATGCCGCGTTAGTTGCTCTAGTGTAAGGGGGCATTGTGACTGCTGCAATTGGGCTTTGACTCCCTTCAGCGGAGAGGGGAGCGCAGAGGGTTTCTGTTCCTGACCCTTGCTGAAAAGTGTAAATATTGGACAAGAACGGGAACCAGCTCGGCAGCGACGCCCTCTGTGCTCGAACAGCCGCCGCCGTTGGTCGTCTGGGCTTTCACGTGAGGCGTGGCCTCTTGGGTTGGCCCTGGAGGGCGGCCAGTGTCTGTGAAGCTTATTCCCTGGCGCGAGTCGGCGACGTCGGAAGAGCAGACGTCCATTGTAGGAGTCGGTGTCGAGGCTCGCACCCCCACTGTGATGACTCGGTGGAGCCCTTGCTATTTGCTCACGCTGCGCCTGTATTGAAGTGTTGGTCTCCATGTAATTGAAGCAGTTCCGTGTTAAGCCAGCCATGTCCTGGGTATTTTGGGCACTGGCTGGGTGCTGCTAACTGAACACAACAGGCTCACAAGCGAGAATCGTGGCTTCACAATTTGTGTTTGCAGGGCGGCTCAGTGGTGCGGCATGCAGTGACGGGACTGGGGGTCGGGCCCGTGACTCCACGCAAGGTGAGTTAACGATATCCGCTGGAACTGCCTGGGGAGTGGTGGGCGGGGCGGGCGGGGGTGGTAGGGGTTTCAGCGGTATGTTGCAGGTGAGAGCCTTGTCTTCTCCACTTCCAAATGTAGCCGAGAATGGAAGGGGACGGTCTCTACTGCACGAAGTCTTGGACGAAGGTTAAGTGAAGACTTCCAGCTGATGAGTTTGAGCCGAGCTGCAGTTGAAACCCAAGTGTCCTGAACTACCTCCAAATTGAAAATGATTCGAGCTCCATCTCTAGCTCTTGATGATTTGGGTTGGGAACCGGTAGTCAGACTGATGGGAGAAGATAGTCCTCTGGGGGCGGGGGAGTAGTGGAGATGGCTTCAACCCTGCATCAAACCCCTGCTACATTAGACTTGATTTTGATCCACTCGTAGTCTTCTAGATTTAACTCAAAAGTTGACCAAAAAATGATGCAGCTGTCCTGTAACTTTGTGCGACGGTTTGAAAGCACCCTCCTCCAGTCTGTTCGGGGCTTCTCTTCCCACGTGCAGACACAGTAGGTACAATATTGTGCATCTATGGTCTTGCTCTCATGTACAGTATATGTTCATGCAAGATGCCCTTTAGGTTAATGCAAGTATGTTTTTGTCAACATAATGAATTCTGTCATGTTTGAAATATTTGTTATGCAGTCTGTCTTCTACAGCGAGTGTTGTTGTTTTGTATGACGGGAAAAGCTTATACTGGGATGTCTAGTTTGGCTCTCCATTCAACGGCCCCGAGATGCCGAGTGGAGAAATGAGGTGCCTCCCACCACAGATCTCAGTGGGCAGGTTGATGTGATGTGTTCCATGGTCCGGGACTCATGGCCACAGTCGCACTTCGAGCCGTCCCTCATCTTCCACTTGTGGAGCAGGTGGCTGCATCGTCCGAGCCCCGCGTGGATTGGGTTGAGCACCGTCCTCGAGAGGTCGAAGCCAGGGACCCCTGCTGTTGGATCAGTGATGAGGTCTTGATTCTTTTATGTTGCGTGCGTCCCACGATTCCATCCATCCGGATATAGCGAAACCTGTAAAACTGTGCTTGATGCCACGGGCAGTACATAGTTAAATCCATGTGATAGTTCATGTACAAGTTGGTACAAAGTTAAGATCTCGCCCTGTCAGTGCACATCTGTATTTACCAAAATTAGGGAGGGGCATAAGTGAGGCGTCATTAATTGGTACTTGTCAATCAAAGGGTTTGCATAAAGTGTAGAGGCTGGATTGAAAAAGCATGCTGCATCATGTTCCTCTGGTTTTTTAATTAGTAAATTACTGATGCCTAAATTAACTAAGCTAGATGAGTTTAGTTTAAGTTAGTTACTAACAATCGATTTTTATTCTGAGTATGCAGTGTTTAGTTATAGCTGGTTCATGTCCTGGCGAACCAGCACTGGAAAATGTCTGCCTTGGAGACAGGGATTGCTTTGAAGAATTTGACCCCACAGACCACAATCTCGTGGTGGTCCTGTAAAGACCGACCTGAATATTTTCTAGCTGTTTTAAGTGGTTCTTTAAGCATCCTTTATCTCCAGTGCACTGGTTTCATACTGACAGTGGTAATTGCAAAACAGAAGTGGTGAGGGGTGAAGAGCAATTGTTGATTGCACTCCGTGTCGGTTGATTTCTCCTCGTGGAGTTATGAACTTGGAAGTGGTTATATTTTTCTTGGGGACAGACCACATGCGTATCTCCAAAGCTGAGAGTCGTTGCTGAGCAGCCTGGGCGCGTAGATATTTGTATAGCATCATGTATTGTACGTGGCATGAGCCTGTTGTGGCAGTGTAGCCAAAGAGAGCTTCAAAAACGGGAGGTGGCGAGCCGTACATGTTTGAATAGGCATCAATATATACCGAATCATTGCACATAATGGGATTTGACTGCGAGAACTGAGTGGTTCAAGAGGGTTTAGGGTCTGCAGGTGTAGTGGGTGTTCTGCATTGACTTTCCAGGCCGTTGAAGTTTCCGTTTCTGTGCAACCTTTTGCGTGTTTGTGCTTCCCCTTAAGAAAAAAAATTCTGTGCTCTTCAAAATCCTGCGTTTTTATTTCTTTTGAAACCATTGCACCCCAACTTGCATCCTTACTGCTTCTCAAAACAAATTACTGCCAGAATTTAGCACAGATGTCAAAGGAATATTAAAACTGCCCGAAGCTCAGTGCCTCCACCGCAGATCCCTAATAAGATCGGGAGTGGCTTATTGACGAGACAGCAACTTCAACTGGCTCTCATTTCCTGAGCATTGACTTGCCTTGACAGGGATTTGGAAATCTGGGCTACACTTGCACATTGACAATATGGTCTTAACAATTGGGCAACATCTGAAAATTATGTATAATTTTTAAAAAATCTTTTGCCTGAAAACCACAAACGACTCCTTGCACGTGTCGGAAGTGTCTTTCTCTGGTCCCGACAGTTCTGAGAGGAGGTAGATGGTATTGGATCGGAGCAAAGCCTCAGCGATCTTGTGACAATTAGCCACAACGGCGAACAAGTTAGTTCTAAAACTGAGCTGGGAGGTCGGAAGAAAGTCACTTGGGTAGATCAAGTCCCAATAACAAACGTGCGTTCCGTAAGAAACGCCAACGCATATACTACCACAGAGCAGTTATTGGATTGACTGCGCCCTCGCTGTAACCTGTTTGTACAGTGAAGCGTCAGGTCCTGAAATGACACCTTCAACAACGCCAATGATTTGTAGATTTGGCCTGAAATGCTCCACTCCCCTATCCTAGCACAGATAGCCATCCATCAGAGAAATTTGAAACACTAATGCAAAAGCAAAACACTGCAGATGCTGGAACATAACATAAGAAATAAGAGCAGGAGTCAGCCATACGGCCCCTCGAGCCTGCTCCGCCATTCAATAAGATCATGGCTGATCATCGACCTCAACCTCACTTTCCCGCCCGATCTCCATATCACTCGCTTCCCCTAGAGTCCAAAAATCTATCTTTTATCTTAGTCTTGAATATACTCAAAGACTCAGCATGTGATGAAATCTGAAATAAAAGCAGAAAGTGCTGGAAATACTCAGCAGGTCAGGCAGCATCTGTGGAGAGAGAGAAACAGAGTAAACGTTTCAGGTCGATGAACTTTCATCAGAACTGGTCAGTGAGTGTGACCCTGAGATTCTGGTCACCTGTCATTTTAATTCGCCGCCCCACTCTGACCTTTCTGTCCTCGGCCTCCTACACGGTTCTAATGAAGGTCGAGGAACAGCACCACCTCTTTCGATGAGGCACTTTACAGCCTTTTGCACTCTACATTGAGTTAAACAATTTCAGATCATCACAACTGCCCCCATTTTTGCGGACAGCAGGTACTGGTAATGGTTCTGCTGTTGCCAGTTACACCTCCTCTGGACCCATCTTTTGTTTCTTAACTTGTCCCATTACCATCTTTTGCCTCGCACCATCATCCCTTTTGTCATTTAATCTCTCCTGCCTTCCAGCCTATCACAGTCCTTCCCTTTTGTTCTTTCCTCCCCTCCCCCCTTTCCTTGCCCCATGCACTCGCTTAAAACCTGTTACATCTTTAACTTCTTCCAGTTCTGATGAAAGGTCAAAGACGTGAAACGTCGACTCTGTTTCTCTCTCCACAGATGCTGCCTGACCCACTGAGTCTTTCCAGCATTTTCTGTTTTTATTTCAAATGCTAGTCGTGTTTGTAATTCCATGTTTGGAATAAATCCGCAGCATAAATGTCAAAGTGCAAGTGAAAGGGACCTCCAGTCTTGTTGCCTGAACCCTCCTGCCATCCTCGCAGTTGTATCTGATGCTCGTCTCTGCATCTGTTCCTGTGAAAGCCATTCAGTGACCAGCTACCCTTTCAGTGTTCCCTTCTATTCTGCCATGAATTGGTTTTTGAAATTCACCATTCATCACAGTACCTTCACCACACGGGACTGCAGCGGTTCAAGGCAGCGGCTCACCACCACCTTCTCGAAGGCAGTGAGGGATGGGCAATAAATGCTGGTCTTGCCAGCGACGCCCAGATCCCATGAACGAATATAAAAAAAAAAATTAAAAAAAATTCAGCTAGCATTTTAAAATGTGAGATTCCGCATGGATAACTGCTTAAATAGAGAGAAATAATGACAGGTTTACAGGCACAGTGCAACAGGAAAAATAAAGTTTGGTTAAAAGCGCGTGCGTGCTTTTGAGTGAGAAGGGACTTGGTTTGGGAAAATTAAGCCCCAATGGCGCAAGGGAGCTGAGCAGACAGCAGCTATTATTAATCCCAGCTAGCTCTGCCTCCAAACCACCCATCGCGTCCATTCGTACTTTCAGCTTGGTAACTACTTGAAGCAAGATCCCTGGTTTGGTATCCGCACTCAACAGTCAGACAGAAAATACTTGATTTTTGTGGTGGTTTTTATCTTCAAAAACTGATCGAAATGCTCTTAAAGTAAGCATCTAATTTTATTCACTTGTTCTCTGTGAGATTCTGGCAGTAGCGCCCTTGAAGGACAGCATAGTGAGTAACCTAGCGCTACTGTGCTGAAATTGGTGTTGGTGGTGTTAACGATGATTCTGTATTTTTTTGTGCTGTCCCCCAGTCCCTGTACCCCTGTCTCGGGCATGTGAAGTAGACAAAAGCTTTCTGTCCTCGACACGTGCGGAGCTGTCGCGTCCTGTGTGTTCCCCTGAGCAGTCGTTCAGCTCCGCGTGTCGCGTACAGGCGGTTTAGACCCTGATCACAATCCTCAGCGTTTTCTTTTCAAGGTGGCACTGTCGGAGGGAGCGGGAAAGGAAGGGGAGCAAAGCGTAAACAGGACGGCACCTCGGGAGGTACTGCGAAGAGGACCCGAAGGTGAGGGCTTTTAAGAAATGGTGCAATTGCTGGGGGAATAATTCCAGGGCCAGTGGCTGCTTAAGATGGCGGGGTGGGGGGGTGGCTGCTGGGGAGCAGAGCGGTGCAGCACTGAAACAGGAGTGTACTTCCTCACGGAGTAGATTGCCAGCTTAGATCTGCAGTTTCCCTGAGGCAGGCTTGGTTCAGTGTTGGACTGGACAGTGCGCTTTTTTGAGTCGGTCCATTAACTTCTAAAATGCAACCTGCACATAAAAAAAAAATAGTGACTTATTAAATTTCTCCCTAGTGCATCGAGGCATTCATTAACATTGGGCTTTGCAGTGAATATTCACCAGCAATTTAACTCGAGCTACCCTCTGTCTAGCTTTCCCACATTAGAACAGCGCTTTGGGTCGTGGGAGGTGCTATAGAAATGCAAGTCTTTGGGCTAGGGTAGGGGTGGGTGGGTGGGTAGAGTGGTAGCCCCACCACATGGTGAATTTCTGATCTTCGTTTTGCTGTTCGGGGGAGGTGCTGAGTTGCTCACAGATTTCAGCAGGGTCTCTGCCCTCCCTTGGGTGAATTATGGAGTGTAAAGAAAAACTAAATGTCAGCCAAGCCGGAATCTCGCGCAGAAGTGTTTGTATTGGGCCACAGGAGAGGGAGGTGTGGTGCGTGGCTAATTCCAAAGCGCTAAAGCTTTGGCTCGTGTGGAATCGAGGGTGCACTCGCCTCCTTTTATTTCTTGAATGAACGGAGTGCGTGAATTGGCTGCGTTGGGTGTGGAGTTAGTTACTGGCATGAGAGGTGCCGCAGGCCTTAAGAGAACTAGAACACAATACAATTGTGAAGATCCTTGGGTGATTAACGACTGGTGGTGTTAGAAAAGATGCAAATTTGCACCGCGCTAGTATTTGTGAACCGACTGTGTTCCGATCTAAATCCGACTCCCTTTCCCAGGGGATTAGGTGGGGAGTGTCAGACGGTGTGAACTAGGGTTGTACCCTAGGGTGATGGTACCAGCTGAGTTTGGGGTCCGTGAGTAAGGGGAGGGCGAGAAAGATGTTGAGGGGCAATGAGGTGGTTTGAAGTAAACCTAAATCCTGTTGTGGGGTGTGTGTGTGTTTTTTTTCCCCCCCAGTGACCCGCTGTTTGCTGCTCAGCGCCTGCCCCCACACGGCTACCCCCTGGAGCATCCGTTCAACAAGGATGGTTATCGGTATATCCTGGCCGAGCCCGATCCCCACGCTCCGGACCCAGAGAAACTTGAACTGGACTGCTGGGCTGGCAAACCCATCCCCGGAGACCTCTACAGGGCTTGCCTGTATGAAAAGGTTCTTCTGGCGCTGCACGACCGAGGTTTGTACACGGGGGGGATTCTTAATGTGGCACTCTTCTATTTAACTTAGACTTTGTGTGGAGTTGATGGGGAAGTGGAGGGAGGTCCCCCCCCACCGAGAGGATCGCAGTGGTCGTGACCTTGTGCTGTCCTCGATCACTGCCCAGAATGGATGGATCTTGAAGTGTAATTCGGAAATGTGCCAGTCTGCCCGTATCCTTTCTAGCGTTCGGCAGATGGGCAGTGGTGGAATCTGTGTTGGGGGTGGTTCATTCCGCGTTTCAACTGGATTCCTCATTTTACTGCCACTGACAGTTGCGAACGTTTTGTTTCCAAATAAAAGATTTTCTCCATTCTTTTATTTGCTGGCCCAGATCTCGCTCCCAGCCTTTCTTCATAAGGAGCCGTGGCGATAGGGAAACTGAGCGCAATGTGCGGGGTAGAGATAAGCTTGTGGCTTTTGTGTTGCGGGGTTTGCAGTCCTCGGGTCGCGGCGGTTCCTGCGTTATTGACTCCCGCAAAAAGTTCACGGTTTGGAGGTGCCTTTAAATTCTCCTGGGTGAAGTCGAACTTCGAAGCTGTTGGAAGCACCGGGTCTTTTCCTTGTGGAGGCACTGACCCAGCCTGGCGATGCCCTTCATCGCGCCAGGCTCAGCGTTTACTTGTGATGAGCTCACCTTGGAGTTCTGTGTCGCGCCAGTTTGGGGAGAGTGATGCCTCTGTGCTCGTAGCCATTTGCATGGTGTGCCAAGCGCAGGATTGGGAGGCACAGCACTCTGTATCAAACCAGGGGCTTTGCGTCGAGTCCATGTTCCAGACCATTGTTTCCCTAAGCTGGTCACCTAACTGTAGCATCTAAGGTTGGGGAGGCCACATACACTGGAGTTTGGGAAGTAACAGGCGCCTAATATTGAACTTTTAATTGAAGTTGATCTTTGTACATTGTGGAAAACTTACTAAAACCAGGGAAATCTGCAATGTGGGGAACGGGTTTGCATCTTGGTATTAATCGGCTCTGCAACTTTTCCAGCCCCTCAGCTCAAGATCTCGGACGACCGGCTGACGGTGACGGGAGAGAAAGGTTACTCCATGGTGCGAGCGTCTCACGGGATCAGGAAAGGAGGCTGGTACTTCGAGATCACTGTGGACGAAATGCCTGCGGAGACGGCCGCCAGACTTGGCTGGTCGCAGCCTTTAGGTATAGCACGACAAGTTCCTGCGCAATGCCGTCGGAACAAGGGAAATTTAGACTCTGCTGTGAAGTAGACTCTGTTTGCTGTAAGTTCTGCTGGGGAAAAAAAGTTACGCCCCGCCTCCAACTCATTTACGGACAACGCTGGTGTCAATATTCACTCTGATTTTTAAAACCTGCAGTCGACGCCAAGGGCACCGTCGTTCTCGGCCAGCTGCAGTTTGAAATCTAAACTGCTCGTCTTGCCTTGTTTGGGTGGCGGTGGAGCGTCACTTGTTTTGCGAGCCTTCCATGCTTGGCACCAAGCTTGCCGACTCCCTGTCCGCCCAGTTCCAATGAAGAAGTGTACAGGTGGGAACACAAACACTGGGGAGGGGCGAGCAGTGCCCGAAAATATAAAAGCTTAAATTCAAACTGGGCTAGTCTAGCTGCTTGCAAAAGTGAGGTCACTGAGATGCTGTAACTTTATTTTTTAAATGGGACAGTGACTGGATCTGAAGTAACCACATGGATTTATCTTCAGTTTCAGTTAGTTGTTTTGTCCAAACTTTAACTTAATTAAAAGCTACATGGAGAAGGTTTAAAATTATAGGGACAGTCAGTAGTTGATCAGGCAGAATGGAGCAAGCGCAGACTAGTACTGATCAGAAGTGATACAATTAAGACGCGTTTCTATTGAGCGAGGGCCGATGATTTCGTGAGCAAAGGGTCAGTTGGTTTTCCCAGTGAGTGGAATTCCATAACTTCTGTGCAAGATTTTGAGAGAGAATTTAAATGTGTATTGACGTAAGAAAACTACTCGGCACTTGGTCTAAGCGTTAAACAAAGCTTTAATCAACTGTTTTACAACATGGAGGTCTAGTTGTGTCCTTCACTAGTTCCTGTTAAGAATGTCCTGCGCAAGCTGGGCCCGTGCCCGAGTATTTATACTCTCCCTGGACAGCGCCACCCGCAGGCCGCTCAGTATTATTTCACAAGTCTTTCTTTCATGAATGATTCACGTCATGTATTGTACTTTGTTTTGGAGTAGGTTTGCTCACACAAGCCACGAGCTGCTGATAGTGGCATTCCGTGACTGGTACTGCAGCTTTTTTTTTGGCAGTGGTTCTCATTTGACATAAAGTACACTGCCTATAACTTTTCTCTGAAAGTATATACTTTCTGCTTAATTAAGAAACCCAGAAAGAGGGCCCAGCCCTCTAACGCAGGACATGCAAGATCTTAAATGAGAGAGAGAGAGACGATGAGGTAAATTAGCTAGCAGTGCTTTGTTAACACCAAGTTTAGATTTTGAAAGCTCGTAGCTTGAGTAAAGGAAGGGACAAAGTTGCACAGTTTCGAAGTCCTGGGGAGGGATGAGTGTGATGGTGAGTCTTGATGAGACGTTAAACCGAGGCCTCATCTGCCCCCTCAGGTGGACGTAAAAAAATCCCACGACACTATTTCGAAGAAGAGCAGGGGAGTTCTCCCTAGTGTCTTGGGCCAATATTTATCCCTCAATCAACATCACTAAAAACAGATGATCGCATTGCTGTTTGTGGGAGCTTGCTGTGCGCAAATTGGCTGTTGCGTTTCCTACATTACAGTCAACGAAGTACTCTTGAAGTGTAGTCACTGTTGTAAAGTACTTTGGGATGTCCTGAGGTTGTGAAAGGCGCTGTGGAAATGCAAGTCTGTCTTGCAGACAGGAGTCTGATGCCAACATAAGAACTCGGGGAGTAGGAAGACTGTCGGACGGTATATTTGGAGCTGAAGAGATCGAGCGCAAAGTTCAGACATCAAGTTGTAACCTTCTCAAACTTTGGTACTTCCAGGCAATCTCCAGGCGCCCTTGGGCTACGATAAATTCAGTTACTCGTGGCGCAGTAAGAAAGGGACCAAGTTCCATCAGTCGATAGGCAAACACTACTCCGACGGCTACGGGCAAGGAGATGTCCTTGGGTTTTACCTCTACCTCCCTGAGGACACGGAGGTTGCCCGGATGCTGCCAGACACTTACAAAGACAAGGTAATTGGAATGGGTTTTTGCAGATGGATCAAAATATCAAGTGGCACAAATTCCCTTCATTTTGTTTTTAACATCTATACATTAATTAAAATAGGGAATGTAGTCAATGATGGGGAAAGAAATTTAACGGTGATGGTGAGCATGTTCCCCACTTGACTCCGTTGTGATGGGACAGCCAGAAATTGACAGCAAAGGGCCTTTGGTTATCAGCGTGCAAGGAATTGGAGCAGAAAATGTTCTGGTTATTCGACGGTTTCTGTCTTGCCAAGAACGTGCGGAAATGAAGGATGGGATTTACCCCATTCTGACTGGCAGTCTTATCTGTATCTGCTGTAGTGAAGACCGTCTCGTGGTTAGAAGTACGTGCTGTCCAATATTATTGCACCCTAACTTATTTTGTTTCCACCAATTTCCATTTGTAATTGCCCCCCCAAAGGTTGTTCAGGCTCCCTACCTACCCAAATGCACCAGTGGTTGAACAAGTGAGTTGCCCCAAAGTATCTACTCGTGCTGTGGGAGCCTAGGTATCGGCTGTGGTTCAGTCGTAATACTTCTGAGTCAGAAGGCTGTGGGCTCAAGCCTCCGTCCAGAGACTTGAGCACAAAATCTAGTCTTGACGCCTCAGACCTGAGGGAGTGCTGCACTGTCAGAGGTGCTGTCTTTGGATGAGACGTTAAACCGAGGCCCCCGTCTGCTCTCTCGGGTGAACGTAAAAGATCCCGTGGCACTATTCCGGAGAAGAGATGGGGAGTTCTCCCTGGTGCCCTGGCCAATATTGATCCCTCAACCTACAGGAAACTCTTTGGTATCCGGCACCGACGGGACCGGGATGGTGCCGGTTGATAAATTCCGGATAACGGAGAGATATCTACCGAGGCTATTTTTAACAAACAAAAATAAAAAAAATCAAGAAATGTGCAGTATAATTGGGTACTCACCTACAGAATGTTGTGTTAAATGGATGGTGGAAGATGCTTGATTAAGTACAATAATGCCAGTTGAGGGTAATCCGTAACTCTTTAATTACTTAACAGTAAAACAAAACTTATAAACAACTGTATACTGTAGTTTTCGGAGTGAGCATTGTGCCGGTTATTAGAGCGTTCCGGTTAAACAAAAGTTTCCTGTACAACACTAGACAGACTATCTGGTCATTATCATATTGCTGTTTGTGGGAGCTTGCTGTGTGCAAATTGGCTGTTGTTTCCCTACATTACACAACCTCCGGACATCCCAAAGCACTGTACATTCAAAAGTACCTAATTGGTTGTACAGTACTTTGGGACATCCTGAGGTTGTGTAAGGCGTGACAAAGCTGGCAGGAGTGAAGGGTTGAGTTGACTGACCCTGTTGCCCTCCGTGTCGTTAGAAGTTCGGGGAACACTGTTGTAGCCAAGTTGTGCTACCCAGTGCATTGCACCATGTTGGAACAGCTCATTTTAAAGCCTCTGATAAGTGGAGCCCAGAACAGTATACATGTCAAATGGCTGCACGCCAATTGACCCAACTGTTGAGAACGGCTCCTTCATTTGCTTGTAGCTTTTCCTCCATGACCAATGTGTGGCTCTGGTTCAAGTGATTGAGTTTGCGTCATGCGCTGTTAATGCCAGCTTTCCTTTCTGAAACAGGCTCTGATTAAATTCAAGAGCTACTTGTACTTTGAGGAGAAAGATTTTGTGGACAAGGCTGAGAAGAACTTGAAGCCAGCTACAAGCAGCAAGGTGAGATTTCCACTTACTTGTGCCCCACACGCGTGTCTGCAGGTGCAGTCAGCCACAGGTTCCTGTGCTCGTAGTTCCATCTTAATCTAAATTCCCACTGACTCGTGCTGAGGTACGGTTCCTGCCACGTTCCTCATGGGAGCCTGGACAGTGTCAGCAAACCACTTGACCTCTTTTTGGGGGGTGGATGTAAGGGGATTAATCCAGTCTCCTGACCCTGTCCTTATCCAGGACGCGCACTCACGCACCACAATAGGAGCGCAGTCTGGAGTTGGAACCGTGTTCAAGCCGACTGTAATGCCTCAGCCCGCCTTTGGATAAGGACAGACCAAGAATTAAAACTGGGACCTTCGGAGCATGTGTCAGCTGTGGCTCAGTTGGTAGCGCTCTCGCCTCTGAGTCAGAAGGTCGTGGGTTCAAATCCCACTCCAGAGACTTGAGCGCATAATCAGGTTGACACCTCAGTGCAGGGAGTGCTACACCGTCGGAGGTGCCGTGTTTTGGATGAGACGTTAAACTGAGGCCCCGTCCGTCCCCTCAAGCGGGCGTAAAAGATCCCATGGCACTATTTGAAGAAAAGCAGGGGTGTTTTCCCCGGTGTCCTGGCCAATAGTTATCCCTCAATCAACAACACTAAAAAACAGATTATCTGGTCATTATCTCGCTGCTGTTTGTGGGATCTTGCTGTGCACGCGTTGGCTGCCACGTTTCCCACATTACAACAGTGACTGCACTTCAGTGCAAGTACTTCATTGGCTGTAAAGATATCCTGAGATACTGGAAGGTGCTAAATAAATGCAAGTTTGTCCTTCAGTCTATCTCAGTACGACACTGAGCCATTGCAGGAACTTCATTGACAATTGGTTATGTCCAGTTCTAAGAACATAACATAAGAAATAGGAGCAGGAGTCGGCCATTCGGCCCCTCGAGCCTGCTCCGCCATTCAATAAGATCATGGCTGATCTTTGACCTCAATTCCACTTTCCCACCCGATCCCCATATCCCTTGATTCCCTTAATATCCAAAAAACCTGTCGATCTCTGTCTTGAATATACTCAGCGACTGAGCCTCCACAGCTCTCTGGGGCAGAGAATTCCAAAGATTCACCGCCCTCTGAGTGAAGACATTTCTCCTCATCTCCGTCTTAAATGGCCGACCCCTTATCCTGAGACTGTGACCCCTGGTTCCAGACTCCCCAGCCAGGGGGAAACAACCTCTCAACATCTACCCTGTCAAGCCCCCTCAGTGAGATCACCTCCCATTCTTAAGATTGGACTTGCTGCAACTGATGACTTGGCTGAATCATTAAGTATATTCTTTTTTTTGCTGATCAGATGATATTTTATAAGAATGGAGAGAATGAGGGAACTGCCTATGAAAATGTGTATGCTGGTGTGTATCATCCTGCAATTTCTTTATACAAGAACTGCACGGTAAGTACAGCATTGGGAGTTGGAACGTGGGGTAGAACGAGGTGTTGCTGGTAGCCGCTTTCTCCCACTAATGCACCGGCAGCATTGATCATCTATAATGGTCCAATTTCGCCCCGCCACTCCCATTCACATATTTGCGAAATAAGTTGCAATGACCAAAAAACCCGGGTAACCGGCGTTTGGATTACGCACAAGACCGTTCCTTGCAGTTTCACTGCTCACCAGCACAGAGCGTGACGACTCGCTGTCTTTGATTGAAGTACTCGTTCTTTTCACGGGTTTATAGAATCATAGAATAGTACGGCACCGAAGGAGGCCATTCGGCCCATCGAGTCTGCGCCGGCTCTTTCGCAGAGCAATCCAGTCAGTCCCGCTCCTTACCCATGACCCTGCAATTTTTTCTCCCTAGTATTTATCCAATTCCCTTTTGAAGGCTACTATTGAATCTGTATCCACCGCCCTATCAGACAGCGCATTCCAAATCCTAACCACTCGCTGCGTAAAAAAGTTTTTCCTCCTGTCGCCTCTGGTTCTTTTGCCAATCACCTTAAATCTGTGCCCTCTGGTTATCAACCCTTCAGTAATTGGAAACAGTTTCTCTTTATTTACTCTATCTAAACCCTTCATGATTTTGAACACCTCTATTAAATCTCCTCTTCGCCTTCTCTGCTCCAAGGAGAGCAACACCAGCTTCTCCAGTCTATCCATGTCACTGTAATCCCTCATCCCTGGAACCATTCTAGTAAATCTCTTCTGCACCCTCTCCGGGGCCTTCATGTCCTTCCGAAAGTGCGGTGCCCAGAATTGGACACAATCCTCCAGCTGGGGCCGAACTAGTGTTTTATACGGGTTTAGCACAACTTCCTGGCTTTTATACTTTATGCCTCTATTTATAAAGCCCAGGATCACACATGGTTTATTAACTGCTTTGTTAACCTGTCCTGACACCTTCAAAGTGTTTCATGCTTCCATTGGTATGTGTCTTGGTTGAAAGCTGCTGGGCATCTGTGGGGACACAGTATAGCAGAGTACCCATTACTGGCCAGCAGTATACAGGGCTACTCACCACTCGCCCCCCCATGGGCATGCTGTCAAAAAGAGGACCAAGTGAAGGATGGGCAATAGGCCAAAACGGGGATTTGCCGGTAGACACCTGCCTTTGGGAGCCTGTCGCTCACTTGTTATCTTGATGTGAGCGATGAAGGGAAAATAAGAGAGTGAAGGGGTGGTGGTAGGGAGCCATTTATATTTTTTAAAAAGCAACGTGGAATTAATGGCTTTCAGCGGGCAAGTACAGGAAACTTTTTTTTATCCGGGACCGGCGTGGTGCCGGTTGATCAAAAAGTCCGGATTACAGAGAGGTATACTTACCAAGGTACGAGAGCCCCGTAATCGGCCACAGGTGCAGGAGTCCCGGTTACACAGCCACAGATCCAGGAGTCCCGGCTACACGACCACATAGATACATAGAAGATAGGAGCAGGAGTAGGCCATTCGGCCCCTCGAGCCTGCTCCGCCATTCAATGAGATCATGGCTGATCATCCAAATTCAGTACCCGGTCCCTGCCTTCTCCCCATATCCCTTGATCCCTTTAGCCTTAAGAAATATATCCAACTCTTTCTTGAATATACTTAATGAACTGGCCTCCACTGCCCTCTGTGGCAGAGAATTCCACAGGTTCACCACTCTTTGGGTGAAGAAATTCCTCCTCATTTCAGTCCTAAATGGCTCACCCCTTATCCTTAGACTATGACCCCTGGTTCTGGACTCCCCGGCCATCAGAAACATCCTTCCTGTATCTAGTCTGTCCAGGCCTGACAGAATTTTATAGGTTTCGATGAGATCCCCTCTCAATCTTCTAAACTCCAGTGAGTATAAGCCCAATCTCTCCTCATATGTCATCCTGCCATCCCAGGTATCAGCCTGGTGAATCTTCGCTGAACTCCTTCCATGGCAAGAACATCCTTCCTCAGATAAGGCGACCAAAACTGCACACAATACTCAAGGTGTGGTCTCACCAAGGCCCTGTACAACTGCAGCAAGACATCCTTGTTCTTGTACTCGAACCCTGCATGCTTACCTTCAGCGACTGGTGTACAAGAACACCCAGGTCTCTTTGCACGTCCCCTTCTCCCAATCTATTACCATTCAAATAATAATCTGCCTTCCTGTTTTTGCCACCAAAGTGGATAACCTCACATTTATCCACATTATAGTGCATTTGCCATGTTTCTGCCCAATCACCCAACCTGTCCAAATCGTGCTGGAGTTTTACGACATCCTCCTCACAGCATACCCCCCCCCCCCCCCCCCCCCCCCCAGCTTTGTGTCGTCTGCAAATTTGGAGATATTACATCCAATTCCCTCGTCCAGATCATTAATATATATTGTGAACAGCTGGGGTCCTAGGACCGATCCTTGCGGTACCCCACTAGTCACTGCCTGCCACTCGGAAAACGACCCGTTTATTCCAACTCTTTGCTTTCTGTCCGCCAACCAGTTCTCTCTCCAAGTCAATACCTTGCCCCCAATCCCATGTGCCTTAATTTTGCACGCTAATCTCTTATGTGGGACCTTATCGAAAGCCTTCTGAAAGTCCAAATACACCACATCCACTGGTTCTCCCTTATCTATTTTACCAGTTACATCCTCAAAAAAATTCCAGTAGATTAGTCAAGCATGATTTACCTTTTGTAAATCCATGTTGACTTTGTCCGATCCAGTCACTACTTTCCAAGTGCTCTGCTATTACATCTTTTATAATGGACTCTAGCATTTTCCCCACTACCGATGTCAAGCTTACCGGTCTATAATTCCCTGCCTTTTCTCTACCACCTTTTTTGAATAGTGGGGTAACATTAGCTACCCGCCAATCCATGGGTACCGTTCCAGAGTCTATCGAGTTCTGGAAGATGACCAGCAATGCATCTACTATTTCTAGGGCCACTTCTTAAGTACCCTGGGATGTAGATTATCAGGCCCTAGGGATTTATCGGCCTTCAGTCCCATCAATTTTCCTAACACCATTTCCCTACAAATACTGATTTCTTTCAGTTCCACCCTTTCATCAGACCCTATGTTCCCCGGCATCTCTGGGAGGTTATTTGTGTCCTCCTTTGTGAAGACGGAACCAAAATATGTATTTAGTTGATCTGCCATTTCTTTGTTCCCCATTATAAATTCCCCCGATTCTGACTGCAAGGGACCTACGCTTGACTTCACCAATCTTTTTCTCTTCACATATCTATAAAAGCTTTTACAGTCAGTTTTTATGTTCTCTGCAAGCTTACTCTCATATTCTATTTTCCCTTTCTTAATTAATCCCTTTGTCCTCCTTTGTTGAATCCTAAACTGCTCCCAATCCTCAGGATTATTGCTTTTTCTGGCCAATTTATATGCCCTCTCCTTGGACCTTATGCTATCCCTAATTTCCCTTGTTAGCCACGGTTGGGTCACCTTTTTTGTTTTATTTTTATGCCAAACTGGGATGAACAAATTCTGTAGCTCATCCATTCGGTCTTTGAATGTTTGCCATTGCCTATCCACCGTCAACCCTTTGAGTGCCATTCCCCAATCAATCCTACCCAACTCGCTCCTCAGACCATCGTAGTTTCCTTTATTTAAATTGAGGACCCTAGTCTCCGAGTCAACTACTTCATTCTCCATCTTAATGAAGAATTCGATCATATTATGATCGCTCTGACCCAAGGGGCCTCTTACAACAAGATTGCTAATTAATCCTTTCTCGTTACATAATACCCAGTCTAAGATGGCCTGATCTCTGGTTGGTTCCTCGACATATTGGTCCAGGAAACCATCCCGTAAACACTCCAGGAATTCCTCCGCCACAGCATTGTTACTCATTTGGTTGGCCCAATCTATATGTCGATTAAAGCCACCCATGATGACTGCTGTGCCCTTATTGCACGCTTCTTTAATTTCTCTTTTAATGCCATCCCCAACCTCCGCCTTACTGTTTGGAGGTCTATAAACCACTCCCACTAACGTTTTTTTCCCCTTAGTATTTCTCAATTCTACCCATACAGATTCCACCTCATCAGAGCTAATATCCTTCATTACAATTGTGTTAATCCCTTCTTTAACCAGTAATGCTACCCCACCTCCTTTTCCTTTTTGCCTATCTTTCCTGAATATTGAATACCCCTGGATGTTGAGTTCCCAGGCCTGGCCTTCCTTGAGCCACGTTTCCGTAATCCCAACCAAATCGTATTTGTTTACTTCTATTTGCGCAGCCAATTCATCCACCTTATTACAAATGCTCCTCGCATTAAGACACAAAGCCTTCAGGCTTGTTTTTTTAATGCTCTTAGACCTATTAGAATTATTATTTACTGTGGCCATGTTTGATTTAAACCGTTGATTTCTCTGCCACTTTTGTTTTTCTCCTTCCTATCTTTTGCTTTTATCCTTGTTTCCCTTTCCTCTGTCTCCCTGCTCAGGTTCCCAACCCCCTGCCATTTTAGTTTAAACCCTCCCCCACAACACTAGCAAACACTCCCCCTAGGACATTGGTTCCAGCCCTGCCCAGGTGCAAACCGTCCGGTTTGAACTGGTCCCACCTCCCCCAGAACCGGTTCCAATGTCCCAGGAACTTGAATCCCTCCCCCTGGCACCATTCCTCTAGACAGATCCAGGAGTCCCGGTTACACGGCCACAGATCCAGGAACCCCGGTTACACGGCCACTAATATAAAGTAAAACTTACCTGAACCTACTCCTGAATTTTGCCGGTTAAGAGAGATTGCCGGTTATTTAGGTGCTGGTTAAAAGAGAGTTCCCTGTAAATAGGTTTTTGCACCTGGAGTTGGATTTTGTTTCGATGTCTGTGAATTTCAGTTTGATTAAACATATAAAACATTCCCGCTAAGCTGCGAGGCCGCACAGCGGACTGGTGGTCTCGTGCAGGCCGCTCACGGGCTTTTCAGTGTAACTGACTGCGCATGCGCAAAGAATTGCATGGGCTGCGCAGCCAGTTAAAGGGCTCGCGCACCAAAAAAAAATTACAGGGAACGTTGAACATGTATATTAGAAAGGAGGAATTGGATGGAATTTTTCTGTTAAGTTCTACTCTGAAGTGATGCTCATATTAGACCGAGGGTCTGAGTTTGATCGACTGTAATATTTAGCAGGCGGTCTGCTAATTGAAACATCTTAAGATGGGTCTGGTCTCTTTAGGTGTCAATCAACTTCGGGCCAAATTTCAAGTATCCTCCAAAAGACGTTCCGTTCAAACCAGTAAGTAATGCAAATAAACTTTTTACTTCTCAATTCTTGGATTATTTTGTTTACTAAGTGTTTAAAAACAGAAATGCATGCTGGAATTGGAGACCTCCCCTGTGCTGAGGGCCGCGCACCTGAAATGCCTTTTCTCTTTACAAAGACTGACTGACCTGTGAATTTTGTGGGAGGGGTTTTGGATTTCCAGCTTTGGCAGTTTTTTAAATTCTAAAAATGCTTTTACACTGTCTTATGCACGAGACGTTAAACCGAGGCTCCATCTGACCCCCCCCCCCACCCCTCCCCCAGGTGGATGTAAAAGATACCAGGGTATTATTCGAAGGAAAGCAAGGGAGTTATCCCGGTATCATAGAAACATAGAAGATAGGAGCAGGAGTAGGCCATTCGGCCCCTCGAGCCTGCTCTGCCATTCAATGTGATCATGGCTGATCATCCAAACTCAGTACCCTGTCCCTGCTTTCTCCCCATACCCCTTGAACCCTTTAGCCTTAAGAAATATATCCAACTCCTTCTTGAATATATTTAATGAATTGCCCTCAACTGCCTTGTGTGGTAGAGAATTCCACAGGTTCACCACTCTCTGGGTGAAGAAATTCCTCCTCATCTCTGTCCTAAATGGCTTACCCCTTATCCTTAGACTGTGACCCCTGGTTCTGGACTCCCCCGCCATCGGAAACATCCATCCTGCATCTAGTCTGTCTAGTCCTGTTAGAATTTTATAAGTTTCAATGAGATCCCCTCTCATTTTTCTAAACTCCAGCGAGTATAAGCCTGGCCAATATTTATCCCTCAACCAACATCCAACAACCAAAAACACATTATCTGGTCACTATCTCACTGCGATTTGTGGGGGCTTGCTGAGCACAGTTTGGATGCCGCGTTTACATTACAGCCGTGCCTGCGCTTCAAAAGTAATTCATTGGTTGTGAAGCACTTTGGGATGCCCTGAGGTCGTGCAAGGTGCTATATAAATGCAAATTACTTTTTGTTCTCGACCAGCTGTACCAAATTCCTAGAATCATACAAACTTCAAGCACAGAAAGAGACCGTTTTACCCGCCGGGCCTGTGCCGGCTTTTGAAAGAGCCGTCCTGCTCAGTCCCCACACCCCCTGCTTTTTGTCCGTAACCCTGAGTTCCTTGTCCTCAGGTACCCGTCCAACTCCCTTTTAAAATTATTGCTGGAATCAGCTTCCACCACCTTTTCAGGTCGAGCGTTCCAGAGCCCCACAACGCTGACTAAAAGCGTCTCCCCTCTAGACCTTTGCCAATGATTTTAAATGCACGGCGTCTGGTTATTGACCCACTCATGGCAGGCATTAACCACCTGTCATATTTGAGCGTAAGGTAGGTTTTGTGTTGGACATTTGCAGACGCTGAACTCGGCGCAACTCTTGATCGGCGCGTCTCGGCCCGCTTCGACTTAGCTCATTGCCTTCAGGCGGCTGAGTTGTCTTCAAAAAAAAAAAAAATAAGTTGCTCTTAAAATAAATCCTGCACTGTTTTTGTGAATTGGGACGATCAGTTCGGAACAATATGGTCAGTTGGTTATCTACAGCAAGAAAGACAGACTTGAATTTCTACAGCGCCTTTCACGACCACCAGACGTCCCAAAGTGCTTTACAGCCCATTAATTACTTGTGAAGTGTCGTCATTGTTGTAATGTAGGAAACTCAGCAGCCAATTTGCGCACAGCAAGCTCCCACAAACAGCAATCTGATAATGACCAGATAATCCGTTAGTGCTGTTGATTTGAGGGATTCCAATATTGGCCAGGACACCGGTGAGAACTCCCTTGCTCAGCAAAGATGCTTTTACATTGAAAGCATGCAACTGATGGCAGACATGGTTGTTCTTCCATTGGGATGGTGTAAGAGTCAATGTTCAGGCAACTGATGGCGTCATAGACCCACGAGAAACAGGTTTGCGGTCCGGTTAAACGTCATTGAAGTAAGCTCGGGGTAAGGGGAACGCAACCATGGTGGCTCTTCCCCCATTTTTGTCTAGTGCAGTGTGACACCCCTACAGAGACCAGCGCAGGCACCAAATGTAACGGCGGGAGAGTGGTGCATAGAAGTCAATCCCCTGAAACGGAGCCAAAAAAACTGGCTGACGTAAGAAAACTACTAGACACTTGGTCTAAGCATTAAACAAAGCTTTAATCAACTGTTTTACAACATGGAGGTCTAGTTGTGTCCTTCACTAGTTCCTGTTAAGAATGTCCTGAGCAAGCTGGGCCCGTGCCCGAGTATTTATATTCTCCCCGGACAGCGCCACCCGCAGGCCGCTCAGTATTATTTCATAAATCTTTCTTTCATGAATGACGGATTCATGTCACCGGCAAAACATGCAAGCTCCTACTGCAATTTTCAGGAACTTCCGCCACTAACCGCATCCTGTTTACTTTTGCTTAATGTGCAGATAAGCGACATGGGCTGGTACGCTGTGGTGGAGCACACGCTAGCAGATGTGCTTTACCACGCCGAAGGAGAGGTCGATGGGAGGCGAAGCCCTCCGTGGGAGCCGTAACTCGCCTTTGAACGGAGAGAAACCCTGGGACTTCAGAAGTAGCTGAAGAAGTTGTGGGCAGCCTAAGCCTAACGGAAGTGATACTTGAACCATGAACCATCATGTTGGGCTCGTACAGCGTTGGCGTCTGTCAGAACCAATTCGATGTACTTGGGTTTAGGTGAGCCAACCCCAGCGTTAACCATTACTGTTCCACCTGATGCCATTGCCAGCAACCTCCATACACGTGTAAGTCATGTGGTGTACAATTGCCAAGTTCAGATCTGGTGCAAGAGCCCGTCTCTCCCCCCCCCGCCCAACGACCCAAGTGCAATCGTCTGGTCACATGATTGCCACCTCGTGATATATTTCCTGTGTTACTGAAGTCTAATCTGCAATGCTAAATAACACACAGTTGGAGTGGCGTACTCTCGGTATTAAATGGGTCCTGAGCTACTAAGTGCCTTGGATCGATGACCATGGTATTTAATTAGCATAGAAGTTGCAGCTTCATGGAATCCTAACCAGCATGGGTCAGTTGACTAACTGCTGGGTAAAGGGGCACCAGGAGGCCTGTAAACTTGGGCTCAATTCTGTATCAAAACAAACAAAAACAAGTTATTAAGAGGGGGGCTACACAATATTTGATAGAATTGGATTCCAAAGTGCTGAAAAAACCTCGTCGCGCCGTGTGGTTTGTGAATGTGACTGGATACTTGTGCGGGAATGGTGGGCTCACAGTCTCGGGATGACGGCCAGACAAAGGCCCATCAGACAAAATGGGATGCACTCAAAGCAGTGTTGTATTTGGATGTCACTATCCTTTAATAAAAGCTGGAATTTTTGTCTGTGTTTTCATATTTGTGAATGAAATTGTGGTGTGTATGTGTTCTCTCCTTATTTTGGGAAGAGGAGCATGAGCTTGACCAGTTTCTGCTTTCACCCTCTGCTAATTCTCACCAGCTATTTCTCTCGGGTTTTTAAATCCACTTACAGGCTTTAAGTCATTTACCTGATGGTTGGCATTTTGAAGTTTTCTCTTTTTTGCCTCTTTCCAGTATTATTTTCAGCCTCTTAAACGCCAGACATTTGCCTAACTTCAACCTAAATTACTGCTCGTTCTAAAAGGCAGCCCCTATTTTGAAATTGGACTGTTAATGGATATTTGTGAGAATCATTGCCGTTCCATTTTACTTCATCCTACTGAGCAAAGTAACTTTATTACTGGCCATAATAAACAGTTCTGATGTCAGTCAGTGTTGGAATTGGATCTGTCCACTTGCCATTTCCCAGATGTACTTGAGGCTTATCTATGTTGGTTTGTCCATTTTTATCTGAATTGGAGTTGGGAATGACGGTGCAAAGGGACAAAGAACTTGATTGGCAGTGATCACGTACGACACTCCTGACCTGTTGTGGCAATTGTAAGTGGGTATGCTCGGAGCCAAGAGTGGAATAGTAACATTGTATCTTACTGTTTGTGTATTTTATCTGTAAATAAATCTGACTGTTATTTTTAGCCTGTAGAATGGTCTCGCTCTGATGACATTAGGCATCTGTGCATTTACATTTAGCAACTTACTGCCATCAGTGTTGGATCTGATCTACACTTTGCCCAAATAGCCCAGATTAACCGCTGGTTTCAATAGGGGGCACTTGTTTACACAAGTAAAGGTGTTTGGTGGGGGGAGGAAAAGGGGCCCAAATCATAGCTATAGCAGAAGTAATGGCATTACTGTCGGTAACCTTGTTTCAGTCAGGCCAAGAATGTCCAGGCTCTTATCCGGTGTAAGGTCAGCGGTGGTTTGGGTCGTCTTCATGAGAACAGGCAGTTTTCTGGGTATATATGAGCAGGAAATGACAGCCTGGTTAGTGTCCAGGGGATTGGAGGTGGTGTGGGGAGACTTGATGAGGGAGTTACCTTCAGTTAACTTGAGTGTCGGCTGAAGGGGAGAGGGTGTCTTGAGTGAGGTGGCGAATGTGTGACTAACAGACGTAGTGAACTTCAGTAGAGACCAAACCCTGGAATGGGAGCAGCATATTTAAATGTGGGAATAGTAACTGAATAGAATGGGGGATCGATGTGGGCTTAACACATAGAATCATGAAAAGAGAAAGGTTAAGTTGAAGAGATACATTGCCCGGTGTAGCACAGAAGGTGCCAGGTTTGATTCCTCCTCTGCTCAAATAGCTGATCTTGGCTAACTTGGTAATTGGGGAGTGGGGAAGGTGGAAATCAGCTCTGCTGATGGCTGTGCTTGAAACCCAACTGGGAAGTGCTTGCTCATGATCAAATAGCCTGTGACCCCTCACGGGTGAGGCTGACGCATGAAGAATGGACACTTGAGTGAGGCAGCAGAGGGCTGTCTGTGGAACCCGACCCCAGTGTCGTGAGGCAAGAACGGGGAGAATTTGGTGGGGGGGGGAATGAGTTCAGATGGATGACGCTTAAACCCGTTTGACCTCGATCCAACTCTTCCATTACATGATCCAGTGTTCTGATCTCCCACTATCCTTAGTACAGGAAACTTTTTTTATCTGGCAGCGACGGGCCCGGCGTGGTTCCAGTTTATCAAAAAGTCCGGATTAGAGAGAGGTATAGTTAAAAGGTACGAGAGCTCCGTACACAGCAACAAATCCAGGCTTCCCTGTTGCTTAGCAACAGGCGCAGGAACTCCGGCCACAGACCAAGCGTCCCCGTTGCTTAGCAACAAGTGTAGGAGCCCCGGTTACACAGCCACAGATCCAGGAACGGCCACTAATATGAAGTAAAACTTACCTGAACCTACTCCTGAATTTTGCCGGTTATTTGGGTGCCGGTAAATCGAGAGTTTCCTGTAACCTGCTTCAGCTCTTGATCATCCTCCCGTGTGAGGTAAGGCTTATTACCCTCAATGTGCCTTTCCCATGTCTGAACCTGTCCTTTCTGCACCTCTTCCATTTAACCATCTCTGCAACACAATAGTATGGCTGCAAAGTTGTACTATTTGTTAGTGTACCAAATGGCAAGAGTTTCTCCACAACACTTCATAACAAATTTCAAATTTTCAGAAGGATTTTCATGGTGTTAAATGTGGAAATTTATTTAAAATATATAATAAATACAATTCGAAGTGCACTGTTTCTCTACAGTGTACTTTTTACTGAAATCAATAAATAGCAATGTTAATAATTGTGCTTTGCATTTTCAATTTTAAATACGAGAACTGGAATATATATGTACACAGTGCAAAACCCAGACAGCACCACACTGCCACCTGAGGAAGTGTCTAAGGTTACTTTACCAATCAATTTCTGAGCTACAAATCACTTGCAGTTGGGAATTTTTCATATCTGAAATAGAGGATTGGGATAAACAAACTACGGTTGGATCGGGTTAGATGAAGTCGGGTGGGAGGAGGCGCGTGTGACGCGTAAGCACTGACACAGACCAGTTGGGCTGATTGGCCTGTTTCCGTGCTGTTAATTCTGTGGGACCTGTTTCGATTCTTTTGCATTGGTTAACCCACGCATTGCAGACTTCGGTTGGAGAGCGTGGGATTGTGTTTCATTCCCAGGTTGGTGGTTAACTCCTGCCTGCGTCCAGTATGTTCTACAATGGATGGAGGAGGTTCTCTGGACTATTGCCCTTTGAGGCTAAAAATACCTGTGGAAACTTTTTTTTAAATCTGTGTATGTAATGGGCATCAATCTCTTAGGAACAGGAGTAGGCCATTGAGTCCTCCCAGCCTGCTCTGCCATTCGATTAGATCATGGCTGATCTGTACCTCAACTCCACTTACCAACCTTTGCTTTCAGTTTCTCAACCTATCTTTTAACGAATCAAAAAAAAACATCAATGTTGAAACTGCAAAATTAAAACCCTGGCGGGCAGGTGCAGTGTATCTGGTAAACGATAAAGCATGGAGTAAGTAAGGAAGGAACAAGCATCTCGAAGATAAATACGGCCTTAAGTGAAACTTACTGGCGCCACAGTACTGGGACACGGGTTTGCACCCACTCTTTGCCATACAGTCGACTTGTGGTCTGAGTTTTGTATTTGCTGTTGGGGGTGAGGAGGAGGTGCCGACCCAAGGACTGTTTGTTCCCGTGCTCCTACTGGCTCAATGTTGTCAGTGGAAGCCTGAGAAGAGGTCCTTGTGATAGGTGGCACGGGAAGATCAAGGGCAAGCAAGCAAAACAGAAGAAGAACTTAAAATGTTCAGCTTCCCCTGAACGTTAAGCGCGAGAGTGTCTATGGGTTCTGAGGAACCAGCTCCAATAAAGAAAGACTTGCATTTATATAGCGCCTTTCATGACCACCGGACGTTTCCACGCGCTTTACAGCCAATGAAGTACTTTTTGAAGTGTAGTCACTGTTGTAATGTGGGAAATGCGGCAGCAAATTTGCGCACAGCAAGCTCCCACAAAGCAATGTGATAATGAACAGATAATCTCTCTCTCTTATGTTGGTTGAGGGATAAATATTGGCCCCAGGACACCGGGGAGAACTCCCCTGCTCTTCTTCAAAATAGTGCCGTGGGATCTTTTACGTCCACCTGAGAGAGCAGACGGGGCCTCAGTTTAACATCTCATCCGAAAGACGCCATTTCCGACGGTGCAGCACTCCCTCAGTGCTGCACTGGAGTGTCAGCCTAGCTTTATGTGCTGAAGTCCCTGGAGTGGGACTTGAACCCACAACCTTCTGACTCAGGTGAGTGTGCTGCCCACTGAGCTACGGCTGACCCAATAGGCCGAACATCTCAGTGGCTGCCCCAGGAAAGGTCTGGCTGTAGCGGGGACCTTGTTGATCTACACTGCCGAGGTTTGCTTGATGAACATGATAGCACCACCACTTATCTCGAGTCAAGGCGATTCTGCATAAAGGGATGAACTGGGGCCGAGGGTGAAAAGATTGTCCTTTCACCTTCTTTGGGATGTGGTGTTTGATCCTCCCTTCACCAACAAGATCAAAACCTTCTGCCAGGTTTAAGATGTGTGCACACAGTCTTTGGCCAGTGTGGTTCTAGTTTCTGATTGGGTTCAAGTCCACAGCACATGGCTGCCTGCAATTATGCTTAAATGTGCAGAAAATGTGCAATCTCACCTGATCTCTATCCAAGAGGGGCTGATGTGGTTAATGGGAAATGCAATGGGTGCAGGAACCTGTGCTGCTGGAAATTTTCTGACAGAGGGAGAAGGGAAGAACACTGGGAGTTTTCTGTAGCTTAACCCGTTTTAACAACTGACCTGGGAATGCTGACCCCCCAAGGGCCAAACAATATTTAGCTGACACAAAAGCAAAATACTGCAGATGCTGGAAATCTGAAAAAACAGAAAATTCTGGAAATACTCAGCAGGTCAGGCAGCGTCTGTGGAGAGAGAAACAGTCAACGTTTCAGGTCGCCGACCCTTTCTGTCTGCAGTGTGTACCATGTACAGGATGTACTGCAGAAACTCGCCAAGGCTGCATCTGCCACCTCCACCATCAAGAAGGACAAGAGCAGCAGCTGCAATGGGAACTGACCGTCGCTAACATCTTTCTCTTGGACGAGTACAAAAATAATACAACTTTTAAATACAGGCGCCGATAAACACCAATGATTTTCGAAGGTGGGCAATTTCAGAGACTGAAAGTTCCTTTCTCTGGGTTTGGAGGCTCATTCCAACAGGTCGCAAAATGGATCTCTTTTTTAAAGCCAGATGACAATTATATTAAAAAAATAACGTGGCCAGCTTCAGCAGCTGGTTGCAGCAACGGGGGAATCCATGTGTCGGCGCAGGTGTTGAGCGAAGTCCGCTTGGGTTTGGCAAAGAACTTGGTTGATGAGAGATTTTGGCAACCAGCCCTAAAATAAGGGAAGAGGAAAAAAAATTAAGTTATTTAATCAGTTAGATGTCGCAGTGAAAGCTTTTCGGTATGTTTCGCGTTCCAATACCCCCACTGCAAAAAGACTCGAGGAAAGAATGATAAATGTTTCAATGCGATTTGCTTTTCTTGCATTGCCCTGTTGTCTGAGAGTGATACAGCGCAGAAGGAGGCCATTCGGCCCATCGTGCCTGTGCCGGTTCTTTGAAAGAGCTATCCAATTAGTCCCACTCCCCTGCTCTTTCCTCATAGTCCTTTTTGAAAGTTGCTATTGAATCTGCTTCCATCGTCCCATCAGGCGGCGCATTCTGCTTTGTTTTCCCCAAACAAACCAGGATTAAATCCCTCCCGCCTATCCTTAAGTAGTCTAAAAACTGATGCTCAATAGGGGTAAACCAGGTTGATTGGCAGCCCATCCACCACTTTAAACATCCCCTCCCTTCACCACCGGCGCACCGTGGCTGCAGTGTGTACCATCTACAGGATGTAATGCAGAAACTTGCCAAGGCTTCTTTGGCAGCACCTCCACCACCTAGAAGGACGAGCAGCAGCTGCATGGGAACGCCAGCTCATCAGTCGAGCCTTGTCGTACACTATTCAATGCTCGTCAGTTCACGCATTGCAGTTAAAGATGTCATCTTGTTAATTATAAAAGCCTGGATGGAGCCTGGGAATTCCCTGTAGGTTGGTGCAGGAATATTGGAAATTGCCCAGGCTGTTTTGGCCAAGAATCTATCCACGACAGGAACAGGTTATAGCTTGAGCACTTTCCTCTGCTGCACTGTTGCTTCATTAGTTAAGTAAGTGACACATCCTTTTTGCAGCATATGCAAGACTTCGAAATGTCAATTGGTAATAATTAATGAGTCGGTTATATTGGAAGCCTGTGGGCCAATGAAGACCTTCAAGAACAGGCTGACTTGACTAATTGCGCAGTCATACAGAGAATAGTATCTTGCATCAGCCTGCTGTATATAAGAACATAAGAAATAGGAGCAGCATTCGGCCCTCGAGCCTGCTCTGCCATTCAATGAGATCATGGCTGATCTTCTGCCTCAACTCCATTCACCGGCCCCATCGCCATATCCCTTGATGCCCTTACTAGTCAGAAATCTATCGACTTCTGTTTTGAATATACCCAATGACTGAGGCTCCACAGCCCTCTGGGGTAGAGAATTCCAAAGATTCACCACCCTCTGTGTGAAGAAATTTCTTCTCATCTCAGTCCTGAATGGCCTACCCTTTATCTTGAGGCTGTGGCCCCTGGTTCTAGACTCCCCAGCCAAGGGAAACATTCTCCCACCATCCACCCTATCAAGCCCTGTGATAATTTTGTATGCTTCAATGAGATCCCCTCTCATTCTTCTGAATTCAAGAGAATACAGGCCTCGTTTACACAATCTCTTCTCATATGACAGTCCTGCCATCCCAGGAATCAATCTCGTGACCCTTCGTTGCACTCCCTCTATCCTTCCTTAGGTAAGGAGACCAAAATTGTACTTGCTCCCCCCCATTATTCAACTCCTGGGGAGTACAAAGTTCTGCACGTGGCTCAGTGGATAGCGCACTCGCCTTTGAGTCAGGAAGTTGTAGGTTCAAGTCCCTCTCCAGAGAATTGAGCACAAAAATCTAGGCTGATCCTCCAGTGCAGTACTGAGGGAGTGCTGCACTGTCGGAGGTGCCGTCTTTTGGTTGAGACGTTAAACTGAGGCTGCGTCTGCGCTCTCGGGTGGATTCAAAATATTTCGTGGCACTATTTTGAAAAAGAGCTCGGGAGTTATCCCCAATGTCCTGGCCAATATTTATCCCTCAACCAATATCATTAAAACCGATTATCTGGTCATTATCACATTGCTGTTTGTGGGAGCTTGCTGTGCGCAAATAGGCTGCCGCGTTTCCTGCATTACAATAGTGACTTCAAAAGTACTCCATGGCTGTAAAGCGCTTTGGGACATCCTGTGGTTGTGCAAGGTGCTATAGAAATGCAAGTCTTTTATGTGTATACTTCAGTCAACACCCAGAGCTGTTGACTTCTCGTCCTAGGCTGACTTGCCTTCAGATCAATGCTCAGCAGCCATGTGAACTTGGTCTTGTTTGGGTCATCTGCCGAGGGACGGAGGACAATGCAAGTGGGTCCATTCTCAGCCCTGCAATTAGAACAAGGTCAGTCAACAAAGTACAACTGAATGTAGTAAAGCAATAAATGCGTGTGTGGAAACCAAGCCATATAGCGGCAGAATGCGTGGTGCCTGACTGTACAAGGCATGTCGTTGGCCCCAATTGCCTTACCTAGAATAAGAACTTATACGTGGTTTTCCTTCTGTACAATGTCGGAGGTAACGTATGTGTCCCGATCATCATTTATACTTTATGTAACCTAAAGCAGACAGCATGTATTTATAGAGCGCCTTTAACCTCGTGAAACGTCCCAAGGCGTTTCACAGCAGCGTTATCAGATAAAATTTGACACCGAGTCCCACAAGGAGATATTGGGACAGGTGACCAAAAGCTGGGTCAAAGAGGTCGGTTTTAAGGTGCGTTTTTAAGGGAGGAGAGAGATCCGGCGAGGTTTAGGGAGGGAATGCCAGAACTTGGGGCCTCGACAGCTGAATGCACGGCCGCCAATGGTGTCGTAAAGGAAATAGGGGGATGCACGAGGCGAGCGGAGATCTTAGAGGGTTGTTGGGCTGGAGGAGGTTACAGAGATAGAGAGGGGGAGAGAGCCATGGAGGGATTTGCAAACAAGGACGAGAATTTTAAAATTGAGGCGTTGCCAGAGCAGGAGCCAATGTAGGTCAGCGAGCACAGGGGTGATGGGTGAACGGGACTTGGTGCGAGTTAGGACACGGGCGGCAGAAACTACAGTGACTCATGGAAGGTAATAGAGTCAAAAATCAAAGCTGATTTTGGAGCTGAAATGTGCAAGCAGTGGGGCAATCTAATAAAACCACCAGCCATGCACTAACCTGGTGATGACAGCCATTCTGTTGGAGCAGAAACAACAAGCAGATCAACATTGCGGAGACTGGAGTATAACAATGCTGTTGGTACTTAACAGTACATGATATGTTCAAATAAAACCGCAGTAATGACTCGGGGGGGCGGGGGGGGGCCTAAATGTAAAATGGCTTCTACTGAAGAACTCTCAAAACTTTGCTGAAATCCCTGAAAGGATTGGCCCCGTGACGACAAAATGTTATGATGGATTGGGCGGGAGCTGATCAATACTTAGCAGCTTCTGCTAGAGTTAGTACAACTTCAAATTAGATGTTGTACAGCTAGATTATAGCCAGACTTTCTCAAACTTAAAGCAGGAGCCCACAAAAGCAGGTGGGTGGGGAAATCCTGACACTGAGGATACGATTGGAACTTTGGTTCTAAAGACTCTTGCGTCCTTTTAAATCTGATTGGAAAGCGCAACACGCTCCCAATATCCCAATGTGCGGAATATTTAACATTGTCTATTTAATATAGTCACTAGCAACTGTTGACACTATTCACGGCCTTCTCCAGTCTCCTGGGGTCACTCAGTCGGTAGATGTTTTACACTCCGAAGGTGCGTTACCTTATGAAACCGTTCTGCTCGGGCATCATGTCGCAGTGGGTGGACATCCCCGCGAGGAAGCAGGTCGAGCCACGCCTCTTGCAGTAGCGCACACTCACAAAGTCCCGTGGGCTGACGATGTTGCCCGCAGTCTCCGCGGAAACCTCGTGGGTAACCATGGTTTCCTTGTCGATCTTTTTCAGTATCTGAAAAGTTCAAATGATTATTTTTTTTAAAATAAACGACGCTTAGGGGAGAGTAGGCGAGGATGAAATTGAGCTCGGCTTGTCCGGCCAAAGCTCATCTCCGGCCTGAGGGAGCGATAATTATCTTTGGAATCATTGAATTATGCAGCACAAAGGAGGCCATTCAGCCCATCTTCTCCGTGTCGGCTCTTTGAAAGAGCTAGCCAATTAGTCCCACTCCCTCCACCTCTTTCCCCACAGCCCTGCAAATGTTTCCCCTTCAAGTGTTTATCCAATTCCCTTTTGAAAGTTACTATTGAATCTGCTTCCACCGCCCTTTCAGGCAGCGCATTCCAGATCATAACTCAACTTCTCTGCTCTAAGGAGAACAATCCCAGCCTCTCCAGTTTCTCCACATAACTGAAGTCCCTTTAATTCTTTCTTAAGTTGCTCTTACTGTGCTGGCGTTCATTCAACGGCCGTGCAGACGAACTTACAGTCCAGACCTCGGCGCTACGGTGATCAGCTTCGAAGCGAAGCTGCAAATTGGGACTTCTTTAGCAGACCAATGGTTGCAGAAAACGCTATGGATAAGCAGCTTGCTTTAAGCTTTCAAAATTTAACAATACAATGTCCTAAGGTGTCGCCAACAAATTGGGCCTCATGGGGGTGGGGAGAAATTAGGAGCAAAGCGGAGAGGAGAGAAAATGCCAAATGAAAACCAGTGAAGCCACATGTTTTTATAATTCATGTGGGCGGCGCTGGCAAAGCCGTCATTTATTGCCCATCCCTAGTTGCCCTGAAGTGGTGGGCTTGCTTCTTGAACCATTGCAATTTTCTTCATAGCGGTTTGGTACAACTAAGTGGGTTGTTGGGTTGCTTCACAGGGCAGTAAGAGTCAACCACAGTACTGTGGGACTGCAGTCACACACAGGCCAGACTGGGTAAGGACGGCAGGTTTCTATCCCTAAAGGATATTCGTGACAGTGCACCAGTTGGTGTGCAGGTCTGGTTACTCCAATCCCCAAAATGTGTCCAGTGCCCAAGTGTGCAATTCATTAATTTTCTTCCATTTATTCCTTTAATCCCCGATTTTAACTTGTGCTCCATTTACAACACGTGGATAGTATATTGTTTCTCCAAGAATGACCTGAATACAAGTCCACTTGCATTTCCTTAGTGCACTTTTGCCTTGGTCTCTGTACTTTTGACACTTGTGAATCGAACTGAGCATCCGCACAGATCATCCGTTGATCCTAGCAGTTTGGTTGAACTGCACTGACTTTGCATAGATGTCTGCTTTGCAAGTGATTGTAGAATTAATTGCAGCCCCATCCCATGGAATATTAGCCATTAAAGGCTATATTTATCTCGGCACAGTTCTAGTTTGGAAACCTGGATGTAAAGTGGGCTATGAATGTGCCCCTATCGGATGTCTTACCTTCACTTGTTTAATGTTTGGGTTCCACTCTCCCATTTGTTCGACTTTGTCAAACAGCTCACTGTAGAGTAGATCTGAGGGCTTGTCCATCACAACCTCAAGCTTGAACACTTTGCCAATATCTGGAAGCATTTTACTGACCACTTTGTCGCCATTTGCCTGTTTAAAAATTCAAAATGTTAAATTCGTCACTCAATTAAGAACATAGGCACAAGAATAGGCCATTCAGCCCCTCTAGCCTGCTCCGCTATTTCATTCGATCATGGTTGATCTGCTCCATCAACTCTATTTACCTGCCTTTGTTCCATATCCTTGGATGCTCTTACCTAACAAAAATCCATCTCAGTCTTGAAAGCTCCTATTGTCCCAGCATCCACAGCCTTTTGGGCGCGAGCGTTCCAGATCACTTCTACCCTTTGAGTGAAAAAGAAAACTTGTGCCCTTAGCTTCCAACCTTCATTGTGAGAACAGAGATGGCTCAATGTGGTAGCTTGTTCCAGCATGCATGGTTGGTGTTGAATAACTTTACATTGTCTCTGGAAATCTGGGTGCCATTGACCCAGATAGTTGTACCTCTTATTAGGGGGTTACAAGAGGCAACTGTTCAAACCATTCAGCATGTAGACTTGTTGAAGACCAGTGCAGAGTGGTGTTGTATCGAATTAGATCGAGTCTACAGCACAGAAACCGGCTATTTGGCCCAATTGGTCCATGCCGGTGTTTAAGCTCCACACGAGCCTCCTCCCACTCTACTTCCATCGCACCCCATCCTTCTATTCCTCTCAACCAGGGCTGACACTAATCAGGGTGGAGTGGAGTGAAGAAATCCAGTTCATTATGATCTCGGCTCTGACTTATGATCACTGAACAAGTTAAGTTTGTTTTCAGGACCTCAGCTGCCAGGATTTTGACTGTTTTGGCATCGCATTTCACAATTCCAGCCATTTTTTCCATTGAAAACTGCAAACAAGGGGCCTTGATTTGTGGTGACTCCTTGTATCTATCAGTAATTTAAATGAGCTTTATCTATGGGGCAACATCCGCTGTGGGCTATGACTGGTTCCTTTTTCAAAGGTAATGTCTCGAGCATTGGCTGAATGGAATATTGCAACAGAACTCACTGCTTCAATCTCAGCCTTCCATCCACTTGCGTCTTGAAGAATGCAGAGGGACTTGTGTAATGCCTCTTCGCCCTGCTTAACGTAGGCCATTTCTGCCTCCGAATATGGTTTCTCTTCAAGCCTACAACCTAATTTGTGGGGTGGGTGGAGGGAGATAAAAAGCAATGAGTGTTGAGCATTTATAATAGGGGTGGTAGATCAGCATGGTGTGTACCGCTGATACCTCTCCAACACGGTTACATCCTACAAGAAAGTTGATGTCCTTCAGTTGCTTTTTTGAACCTTAGTCTTTCTTACTACTTACACAATGCGAGGTTGCTGTCAACTCATCACGACCTAGTTACATGCCGTGCCTGGCATTGGATCTTCGCCTAGATTTCCCAATTTCTTATTTTTCATTTAGGGTTGGGGTTAATTTTCATATACTTCCCGTAACTTGAAATTGTGATGTGCTTCGAGTATTACTGAACCTGAGCATTCGGCTCTCTCGAATAGTTTATCCTAAACTTTGAAAGAGTTATCCTACAGCGATACCAAACCAGATGGCCAACCATCACCTCGAGCATCCTTATCAAAAAAAAGAATGGTCTGGCCTCATTTTCTTGGTCTTGGGGGACCTGAATATAAATATCATTGGCATCGTCCAGGAACGCAACAACAGCTGGTACTCAGTCTGCCAGTATCGGACGCTTCCCACAGTCAGTTTTGTCACCGGCCTGAGTGCCTGATGCCCTATTGAAGCAGCAAAGTGGGAATTGCCCTAGTCCCACTAATTAAGCTTTTTATTTTACTTTTTACATCTATTGCGCAGTACTAATTAGGAAGCACGGTCCTTGAGATTCCTGAACTGATCATGCACCGAGAGTGTTCTTGACACTGATCCAACTAATTTTAATAAGCTCGATCTGCTCAATGAAAGGGTGGGGGTTGGAGGGAGCGGGTGGGGGTTGGAGGGGGCGGGTGGGAGTGCAATTGTGACCATAGAATCTTGTTGCATGGAAGGAGGCCATTCGGCCCGTCGTACCTGTGCCGGCTCTTTGCAAGCGCTCTCCAATTAGCCCCACTCCCACCTGCTCTTTCCCCATAGTCCTGCAATTTTTTTCTTTTCAAGTATTTGTCCGAATCCCTTTTGAAAGTTACGATTGAATCTGCTTCCACCGCCCTTTCAGGTAGTGTGTTCCATGTCATCATAACTTGAACTGCAACATTGTGCAAACCTATTTACCTAGTGCAGATATCATGTGGCCACCCTGGTTACTTATATAAAATTACATAGAATGTACAGCACAGAAACAGGCCATTCGGCCCAACAAGTCTATGCCGGTGTTTCTGCTCCACACGAGCCTCCTCCCACCCCTCTTCATCTCACCCTCTCAACATTTCCTCCTATTCCTTTCTCCCTCATGTGTTTATCCAGCTTCCCCTTAAATGCATCTGTGCTGTTCGCCGTAACCACTCCCTGTGGTAGCGAGTTCCACATTCTCACCACTCTCTGGGTAAAGTGATTAGGCTGGATAGCTCTTTGTTGGCCGGCGCGGACACGATGGGCCAAAATGGCCTCCTTCCTTGCTGTAACTTTCTATAATTCTATGCTTCTATAAAGGAGTTTCTCCTGAATTCCCTATTGGATTTATTAGTGACTATCTTATATTTATGGAGCCTAGTTCTGGTCTCCCTCACAAGTGGAAACATTTTCTCTACGTCTACCCTATTGAACCCTTTCATAATCTTAAAGACCTATCAGGTCACCCCTCAGCCTTCTCTTTTCCAGAGAAATGAGCCCCAGCCTGTTCAATCTTTCCTGATGAGTATAACCTCTCAGTTCTGGTATCATCCTTTGTAAATCTTTTTTGCACCTTCTCCAATGCCTCTATATCCTTTTTATAAAACAGAGACCAGAACTGTTCACAGTGCTCCAAGTATATGGTCTATATTCCAAGTGTGGTCTAACCAAGGTTCTATACAAGTTTAACACAACTTCTCTGCTTTTCAATTCTAACCCTCTAGAAATGAACCCCAGTGCTTGGTTTGCTTTTTTTAAATGGCTTTTCTCGTTAATTATTAACCTGTGTCACTACTTTTAGTGATCTGTGTATTGGTACCCCTAGATCCCTTTGCTTCTCTACCCCATTTAGAAACAGATTTTGCAAGGAGTATGTGGATTCCTTATTTTTCCTACCAAAATGCACCACCTCACACCAGTGTTCCCCGTCATTTGTTTTGTTTGGGTGTGCGGCCCCTTTATAAGGGGCTGCGCGGCCCATTCACAGAACTTTAACAAAGGAAAAGCTGGTCCCGGGCTGCATGGGACCGGCAGAGAGCCGCGCAGCCACGTAACTTATAGGGAACGATGCCTCGCGCTTATCTATCCTGAAATTAATTTGCCATTTGCTCGCCCATTCTGCAAGTTTATTAATGCCTTCTTTGGTGAACACTGAAAGCAAATCCAGAAATATAAAAACAGAACCACGCAAGTGAAAAATGAGCACTCTAAACATCTGTACTCACTGATTACGGAGCTCCTCCGGCGGACCTGACTGACCCACGTGCTGGGCCCTTGGTTCTGAAGCCTGAGGTGATTCAGCTTGTGTCCGAGAGCTGCCACTGCTGTATGTCTCAACCCTAGAGACCAAAAGAAGAAGAGTGTTAAATTGTAAGCTCAGAATCTTAAATCAGAAATGCTGACACTTGTAACATACCCAGTCACCGCTAGTACTGTAACATACCCAGTCACCGCTAGTACTGTAACATACCCAGTCACAGCTAGTACTGTAACATACCCAGTCACAGCTAGTACTGTAACATACCCAGTCACCGCTAGTACTGTAACATACCCAGTCACCGCTAGTACTGTAACATACCCAGTCACCGCTAGTACTGTAACATACCCAGTCACCGCTAGTACTGTAACATACCCAGTCACAGCTAGTACTGTAACATACCCAGTCACAGCTAGTACTGTAACATACCCAGTCACCGCTAGTACTGTAACATACCCAGTCACCGCTAGTACTGTAACATACCCAGTCACCGCTAGCACTGTAACATACCCGGTCACCGCTAGTACTGTAACATACCCAGTCACCGCTAGCACTGTAACATACCCAGTCACCGCTAGTACTGTAACATACCCGGTCACCGCTAGTACTGTAACATACCTGGTCACTGCTAGTACTGTAGAACACGGTTCCATACAAGCAGGAAACAGGCCCATCCTCCTTTTCCAAACTGGTGTACTGCTTCCCTCCAGAAACACAGCCCTCCGAGAACCCAGTCGCCTTGTGTAGCTTCCTCTGGCCACTTTGAGCACCCTTTTGAAGTGGTGATACTTGTGATAAGGTCTGGTGAACATTTTGGGGATGGCTTTCCGCACCTACTGACGAACTTGGTGCCTCACAACTTGAGCCGCCTCGGGGAAATACCCTCCATGCCCTTTAGCTCTGCGCGGAGGGGTTTCCTGTACGGGCTGCTCCTGCACACTCTCCACTTTGTCATCTTCGCCTGCCGACCGGACACGCCATCTTGCCGTCTGGCGGAGGCGGAGGTCCCCAATGGGGGGCTCTCTACGCAGGAGTCCCCCTATTGGGGACTTGGCCTGGAGGGTGTTGCACGGAGCAGTCCCGTGCAATAAAATGTTAAGTAGGTTCATGGACTCCCAGGCCGCCTGCCTTTTTTGCGGCCTAGAGGAGTCCGTGTTTCATGTGTATATTCAATGTGTGAGGTTGCAGCCCCTGTTCCACTACCTAAAGGGGCTGCTCCTTGATTTTTGGTTGCACTTCAGTCCCACGCTCCTGATCTTCGGTCACCCGGTGCGGAGGGGAGCGGGCAGGTCGGAGGACCTCCTCGTAGGACTGCTCCTGGGCCTGGCCAAAGTGGCCATTAATAGGTCCAGGCAGCAGGTGGTCGAGGGGGTCATCTGGCCCGATTGCCTGCCTCTCTTCCGCGGCTATATTCGCGCCCGGGTGGCCCTGGAGATGGAGCATGCGCTGCCCGCTGGCGCACTTGAGGCATTCCGAGACCGGTGGGCACCGCGGGGACTGGAGTGCATCGTCACCCCGGCAAATCAAATTTTAGTTTAATTTGTTAAGTTTTAGTTAAAGTTTTATTAAGTTACAGTTAATTCACAGTTGATTTAGTTCAACAAAAAGAGGACCGATTGGCGAACCTGCGCACATCTCGGCATCCAGTCAGGGTTTGCCTGTCTGCGGGACAGTGCGGAGAGATTGTATGCTGATCCCAGCTATTCTTGAATCAATTAAGATGCAGGATTATCCCAGCTTTGATACAGTTCGATGAAGATCTAACAAAATACACCGTAATAGAACTGTTGGTCCTGCATAGTGGTAGGCCATTCAGCCCCTCAAGCCTATTCCACCATTCTATTAGATCATGGCTCATCTGTACAACAACAACAACTTGTATTTATATAGCGCCTTTAACATAGTAAAACATCCCAATGCGTTTCACAGGAGTATTATAAGACAAAAAAATTTGACTCTGAGCCACAAGGAGAAATTAGGGCAGGTGACCAGAAGATTGATCAAAGAGGTAGGTTTTAAGGAGTGTCATAAAGGAAGAAAGAGAGGTAGCGAGGCGGAGAGGTTTAGGCAGGGAATTCCAGAGCTTAGGGCCCAGGCAACAGAAGGCACGGCCACCAATGACTGAGCGTACCTCAACTCCATTTACCCGCCTTTGATCCCTTGATACCCTTGCCGAGTAAAAATCTGTTAACGTCAGCTGTGAAAATGTCAATTGACTCCCAGCATCCACAACCTTTTGGCGGAGAGTTCCAGATTTCCACAACCCTTTGTGTGAAAAAGAGTATCTTGATTTCACTCCTGAATGTCCTCGCCCTAAATATAAGACTGTGCTTCCTCATTCGGAATGCCTCCAACAGAGGAAATGGATTCTCCGTATCTACCCTATCGAATCTCTTTATCGTTCTGAAGACCTTGATTAGATCGCCTCTCAACCGTCTAAATTCAAGGCAATACCAGTCAAGTTTATGCACTCTGTTATTTTAAGAACACAAGAAATAGGAGCAGGAGTCGGCCATTTGGCCCTTCGAGCCTGCTCCGCCATTCAATAAGATCACGGCTGATCTTCTACCTCATCTCCACTTTCCTGCACTAGCCCCATATCCCTTGATTCCGTTAATATTCAAAAATCTATCGATTTCCGTCTTGAATATACTCAACGACTGAGCCTCCACAGCCCTCTGGGGTAGAGAATTCCAAAGATTCACCACCCTCTAAGTGAAGAAATTTCTCCTCATCTCAGTCCTAAATGGCCGACCCCTTATTCTGAGACTGTGACCCCTGGTTCTAGACTCCCCTGCCAGGGGAAACATCCTCCCTGCATCTACCCTGTTGAGCCCTGTAAGAATTTTGTATGTTTCAATGAAATTACCTCTCATTCTTCGAGCCGCTAGAGAATATAGGCCTAGTCTACTCAATCTCTCCTTATAGAGCAATACCCGCATCCCAGGAACCAGTCTGGTGAACCTTCGTTGCACTCCCTCTATGGCAAGTATATCCTTCCTTAGGTAAGGAGACCAAAACTGTACACAATACTCCAGGTGTGGTCTCACCAGGGCCCTATATAATTGCAGTAAGACGTCTTTACTCTTATACTCAATACAGTCATCCTACTGAACTCCACAAATAAACTCTAAAGCCTGCACATCTGCCAATGCACTTTATTATGGTTATGTTTATGTTAATGTATTACAAGACAAATGTATGTGGAATGTTTAAATGTCTTAATCTAAATGTACACTCTTGGGAGCCGCAAGCCTACATTTCATTGTACTGCACTTGTGCACTAACAATGACAATAAAAGTTGATTTGATTTGATTTGATCTTGTAATAAAGGCCAACATACCATTTGCTTTCCTAATTGCTTACTGTACCTGCATGTTAACTTTCAGTGATTCGTGTATAAGGACACCCAGGTCCCTCTGAACACCAACATTTCCCAATCTCTCACCATTTACAAAATACTCTGCTTTTCTATTTTTCCTACCAAAGTGGATAACTTCACATTTCTCCACATTATATTCCATTTGCCATGTTCTTGCCCACTCACTTAGCCTGTCTACATCCCCTTGAAGCCTCCTTGCATTCTCCTTCGTGTCGCTCGGTGTCCTTGCAGTAGGACAGCGGTGAATACACTCTGTGAAGGGCGCCTTGATAGACCCAAGATTTATGGGTTCAACCACAATGATGGTAAGAACATTCTTGGCAGCTACTGCTGAACGGCTGGAATATCTGTCAAATTAATTGGGCAGCATCAGCTGCTTATGTGAGGAAGTTAAGTGAGCTTTCTTATTATTAGCGTACATCCTTCTTAAAAGCACTGACCATATTTTATGGCTGTCAGAAGCCCTTGAGTTCCACAAGAAGCCAATTCAAAGACTCCCCTCCTCCCCCAGCTCCTCTCACAATCTGCGTTTGCTTCGAGTGGTTGACTGTCATAGATTGGAGCCTAAGAGTTTTACCAGTTAATTACCATTTAACAAACCGATATAATTACTGTTTCCAATTACCTGTTAGAGTTCGGAAATGCTGGTAAGAGATTGCTGCGCAGAGCTTGAAAGTGGCTGGAATCATCTTGTGTCTTGCTCACTGTTACACTGGGATCTTTTTCTGTCCTCTGTGGATTGTCCTTTTTTATACGCTCTGCGAAGGACACGTTGATATCAGGTCCAAAATTTATGGGTGTGACCAGAACAATGTCAAGTACACTCTTGACGTCTGTACTCAAATGCCAGGAATATTCATCAAATTAACTTGCATAACACATCAAGCTGCAATAAAGTTTTAGTGCCGGTCCTAAAAGCATACGTGACCATATTTGTAAGTACGTTGAGCATTAAAGTCAAATGATTCAGCTGGGTCTCCTCCTCCTCGCTTTGCCATCCAGACATAAAACCGAGAAGCATTATACATGATGTAGAACAGCTAATGCTTCACACTCTGGTTCATTGCATTCCATTTCAAGGAAGTTCCCTTTGCCACGTGCTAAACGGAAGATGTCCCGTGTGGAAGCACTACTCCCAAATATCCCCACGGTATTTAGCCTTCTGGCTGAGAATGAGCAAGAACCAGGTCTGGATGTAAAGATCCAATGCTACTTCAGTGTGTCACTGAATAGTCCCACTGTTAGGACGACTTGTGCAGTTGCATAGCTTCATAGAGAGCCTGGAGAATGGTCAGGAAACCAGCTACAGCCCACATCTCCAGGGGAAATCATTGAGGGAAAGGTACCTGATCACTGCACTCATCGTGGGCCATCAACTTTCCAATATGGCAATTTACTGGGTTGATACCTTCAGTGTGCTCTGACCTTTGCTGAATGTCCAATTGGCCGTACTGGCCAGTCCCATTCTCCAGTCACTACCCATATGTTCTTAACCTTCATGAGCACAAATGGGACCTTCATACCGTATTATGAAAAAAGTACAGTCTTGTACAAGACACACTAAAGGTAAAATTGATTAAATATTTTGTAAAAATGTTCCCTTTATTCAATATGCCACTGTACTAGCAGATCCCCCATGGCAATGCTCCTGTTGATTTGAAGGCTATTCTGAAGCGTGATGCCTGAAGTGTGCAAAGCAAGTGTGACAGTGACGGGAAGTGCCTGCTAAGTAGGACTTGTATATTAAAATATTATGGATTATATTGAGAATGCAGCTTTACTATGCAAGAGAAAATATCAATGAGAAATATAAAAGTGCATCAAACCGTGTCTGGCGGTGGTTGTAAATTGTTTAATGTGTGCAGTGAAGATAGCTGAATGCTTGAATTTGGAATTTAACTATAGAATCAGAGAATGTTAGTGCAGAACAAGGCCATTCAGCCCATCCTGCCTATGCCAGCTCTCTGAAAGAGCTACCCAATTCATTCCATTTCTTGCCCTTTCCCCCAAACTCTCTAATCTTTGTTTTTCAACATTATTATTCACCTTCCTTTTAAAAGAAACTTTTATAGATTCTCCTTGAGCCACTGCTTCTGGTAGGGTGTCCCATGTCCTCACAACCCTGTCAATTAAAATGATTCCTAACTTCCACCTTTGATCTCTTGGGATGATTTATTTGAAAGCTATTGACTTACCAACCAGTGTAAATAACTTTTCCCAGCTAGGTTGGAAGAATTGAATTGCACTTTGTACTGAGCCCATGGCTCAGTGGGCAGCACCCTTGTCTCTGAGTCAGGAGGTTGTGGGTTCGAGTCCCGCTCCAGAGACTTGAGCACAAAAATCAAGGCTGACACTCCCAGTGCAGTGCCAAGGGAGTGCTGCACTGTCAGAGGTGCCGTCTTTTGGATGAGACGTTAAACCGTCTGCTCTCTCAGGTGGATGTAAAAAATCCCACAGCCACTATTTCGAAGAAGAGCAGGAGAGTTATCCCCGATGTCCTGGGCCAATATTAATCCCAAAAACAACATTATCTGGCCATTATCACATTACTGTTTGTGGGAGCTTGCTGTGTGCAAATTGGCTTTTGTGTTTCCTACATTACAACAGTGACTACACTTCAAAAACAGTACTTCATTGGCTGTAAAGTGCTTTGAGACATCCGGTGGTAGTGAAAGGCGCTATACGAATGCAAGTCTTTCTTTATGAGCTGAAACCTGTGCTGTGAAGATTCAAATTGGGGCGGTCATGGTCAAGTTGCTCTGAGTGACTGACTCACGACACACGTGAAGATTTGTACCTTTTCATTTCAACTTTATTGCTTGTGGTCTACCTCAAGCTGGACCAGTGTGTCCGAAGAAGTCTGCCTTAACAAGAAGGCGCTACACCTAATTAAACTGACTGAGGCTGAACATTTCAGAAACCTGGCTACAAATCACATTGCACAACTCTCGCTTTGCCAGTTGTGGCTGCTTGATTCCTATCACTGTGTAACTCTTCCACATCCTAATGTGAAGTCAATTGACAAAGTGATGCACGACCTTGCACCACTCCTATCCACGCACATCCTTGACTTATCCAGGGAAAATACCATTCGTTAATATACTGACCTTCAGATAAGATTTCATTCGATAAAGACTCTTATTTTTAGCTGGTGCTGTAGAATCAACTGCTTTTGAACTGTGTTATTGAGACTTTTGCCCAATTTCCTTAAATGCAATGGAGATTGAGGCAGGGTCAGCTTTGGAATATATGAATGTACGAGACCAGGAAAGACCATTCAGGTCCATCTGGCTGGTCCTAATGTCACATAAAATAGCATCCCACAATACCTCATACCTCAACATTTACCCCTCCAGGTTCAGCTCTTCAAAACAGCGCCCCCGCCCCCCCATTCTGCTAAAAGACCTACACCGTCATTTGGACCCTCCCTCTTCTATGATGGAAGCTACGCCTCCTTTCAGGATCTATGACAATGTTAAACAGATTGAGTAAGTCCTTCATGGCCTTGGCTGCATCCATCAGATCAGCCCTGAGCCTGCTCTTCAGTGTAAACGTTCCCAGCATCAGCCACCTCTCCTCATGAGCTGTGTGCCGAATTCCAGCTACCTCTTTCCTTGTCCTTTGCTGAACTCTTTCAAATGCCTGATTTAAATTAACCCGATTGCATGTAATTGGCCCATGTGAAGTGTTCATTCTTCAAGTCTAGTTGTAGAACTGTAGCTGCAGCATGACTTCTAACCCCTTGTATTCTAGTCCTCTAACTATAAAGGCCAGCATCCCATTAGCCTTTTTGATTACTTTTTGTACCTGTCCCTGACATTTTAATGATCTGTGTACATGGACCCCTCTTCGGACATCAACTATTTTTAACTTTTCGCCATTTAGGAAGTACCCTGTTCTATCCTTTTTAGGTCCAAGTTGGATGCCCTCACACTTGCCTACACTGAAATCCATTTGCCACAGTTTTGTCCATTCACTTAATCTATTAACATCTCTTTGTAATTTTGGACTCCCATCTACACTGCTTACATTGCCGCCTATCGTTCTGTCATCGGAAAACTCGTCTCTCTATCCCATCATCTAAGTGATTTTAAATACAGTGAATAGTTGAGGCCCCAACACAGATCCCTGTGGGACGCCACGAGTCACATCCTGCCAATTAGAGTACCTGCCCAGTATCCCGACTGCCTGTCTCCTGCCGCTCAGCCAATCTCCTAACCAGGTTAATAATTTACCTTCAATTCCATGAGCTTCAACTTTGGTTAACAGCCTCTCATGAGGGACTTTATCGAATGTCTTCTGGAAGTCCATATAAATAACATCCTTAGACATTCCCCTGTCCACTACTTTAGTCACCTCTTCAAAAAATTCAATCAGGTTCGTCAGGCATGATTACCTTTTAGAAATCCATGCTGGCTCTCTCTGACCAACTGAAAATTTTCAAGGTGTTCAGCCACTCTTAATTAAAGACTCTAGTAATTTGCCAACAACAGATGTTAGGCTAACTGGTCTGTAATGCCCTGGTTTCCCTCTCTCACCTTTCTTAAATAGCGGAGTGACATGCGCAATTTTCCAATCAGCCTGGATTAGGTGCTCGAGTCATGTCATGGGGCTTGTACCCACAACCTTTTGTAATGTGCAATGCAAGCACTACTGTAGATGGAGATGTTTAGACCCCAGCACACACTCACACGTGAGCTGCTAATTGCGGTGATGTGACAGCCTTGGCTCAGTGGGAGCTTGTAGGTACAAGTTCCACTCCAGAGATTGAGCACATAATCCAGGCTGACACTCCAGTGCAGTACGGAGGGAGCGCTGCACTGTTGGAGGCTAAGTGCTGAGGGAGCACTGCATTGTCGGAGGGGCAGTGCTGAGGGAGCACTGCATTGTCGGAGGGGCAGTACTGAGGGAGCGCTGCACTGTCGGAGAGGCAGTACTGAGAGAGCGCTGCACTGTCGGAGGGGCAGTACTGAGGGAGCGCTGCATTGTCGGAGGGGCAGTGCTGAGGGAGCACTGCATTGTCGGAGGGGCAGTACTGAGGGAGCGCTGCACTGTCGGAGAGGCAGTACTGAGGGAGCGCTGCACTGTCGGAGGGGCAGTACTGAATGAGCGCTGCACTGTCGGATGGGCAGTACTGAGGGAGCGCCGCACTGTCGGAGGGGCAGTACTGAGGGAGTGTCGCACTGTCAGAGGGGCAGTACTGAAGGAGTGCCACACTGTCGGAGGGGCAGTACTGAGGGAGAGCTGCAAGGTCGGAGGGGCAGTACTGAGGGAGTGCTGCACTGTCGGAGGGGCAGTACTGAGGGAGCACTGCATTGTCGGAGGGGCAATACTGAGGGAGCGCCACACTGTCAGAGGGTCAGTACTGAGGGAGCGCCGCACTGTCAGAGGGGCAGTACTGAGGGAGCGCCACACTGTCAGAGGGGCAGTACTGAGGGAGTGCCGCTCTGTCGGAGGGGCAGTACTGAGGGAGTGCCGCACTGTCAGAGGGGCAGTAATGAGGGAGAGCTGCACTGTCATCCGGGCAGTACTGAGGGAGTGCTGCACTGTCGGAGGGGGGCAGTACTGAGGGAGCGCCGCACTGTCAGAGGGTCAGTATTGAGGGAGTGCTGCACTGTCGGAGGGCAGTACTGAGGAAGCGCTGCATTGTCGGAGGGGCAGTACTGAGGGAGCGCCGCACTGTCGGAGGGGCAGTACTGAGGGAGCGCTGCACTGTCGGAGGGGCAGTACTGAGGGAGCGCTGCACTGTCAGAGGGGCAGTACTGATGGAGTGCTGCACTGTCGGAGGGGCAGTACTGAGGGAGCACCGCATGGTCAGAGGGTCAGTACTGAGGGAGCACCGCACTGTCAGAGGGTCAGTATTGAGGGAGTGCTGCACTGTTGGAGGGGCAGAACTGAGGGACTGCTGCACTGTCGGAGGCGCAGTACTGAGGGAGCGCCACACTGTCAGAGGGGCAGTACTGAGGGAGTGCCACACTGTCGGAGGGGCAGTACTGAGGGAGTGCCGCACTGTCAGAGGGTCAGTACTGAGGGAGTGCTGCACTGTCGGAGGGGCAGTACTGAGGAAGCGCTGCATTGTAAGAGGGGAGCAGTACTGAGGGAGTACCGCACTGTCAGAGGGTCAGTACTGAGGGAGTGCTGCACTGTCGGAGGGGCAGTACTGAGGGAGCACCGCATGGTCAGAGGGTCAGTACTGAGGGAGCACCGCACTGTCAGAGGGTCAGTATTGAGGGAGTGCTGCACTGTCGGAGGGGCAGAACTGAGGGACTGCTGCACTGTCAGAGGCGCAGTACTGAGGGAGCGCCACACTGTCAGAGGGGCAGTACTGAGGGAGTGCTGCACTGTCGGAGGGGCAGTACTGAGGAAGCGCTGCATTGTCAGAGGGGAGCAGTACTGAGGGAGTACCGCACTGTCAGAGGGTCAGTACTGAGGGAGTGCTGCACTGTCGGAGGGGCAGTACTGAGGGAGTGCTGCACTGTCGGAGGGGCAGTACTGAGGAAGCACTGCATTGTCAGAGGGGCAGTACTGAGGGAGCGCCGCACTGTCGGAGGGGCAGTACTGAGGGAGCGTCGCACTGTCGGAGGGGCAGTACTGAGGGAGTGCTGCACTGTCGGAGGGGCAGTACTGAGGGAGCGCCGCACTGTCGGAGGGGCTGTACTGAGGGAGCGCTGCATTGTTGGAGGGGTAGTACTGAGGAAACACTGCACTGTCGGAGGGGTAGTACTGAGGGAGTGCCACACTGCCGGAGGTGCCGTCTATTGGGTGAGGTATTAAACCGAGGCCCCGTCTGCTGTCTCAGGTGGATGTAAAAGATCCCACAACATGACAACTGATCATAAGACAATATGTAGCTGTACTTGTGTTATCCCTGTTTATAGATTCAAATCATTGTTCTAATCACATGCAGTCTTAAGGTGTGCACTTCATAATGTGTTTGTTAATGTGTGGATATCTCGACTAATGTAATGCAAGACAATACGAGCGCCCTTAAAATCAGACCCTTTAGTCTCAAGAGCAGGAGGTGTTGGATGGAAGATGAAGGTATCTCACTTTATGCTGACCCCAAATCTCACAAAATACTGTGTCCCATGTCCTAACACGCCCCAAGTCCCACTCACCCATCACCCCTGTTCTCGCTGGCCTTCATTGACTCCCAGTCCTCGAAAGCCTCGATGTTTAAAATTCTCATCCTCTTGTTCAAATCCCTGCACGGCCTCGCCCCTCCCTATCTCTGTAACCTCTTCCAGCCCTACAACCCTCTGAGATCTCTGCGTTTCTCCAATTCTGGCCCCTTGAGCATCCCTGCCTTCCTTCGCTCCACCATTGGCAGCCATGCCTTCAGTTGCCAAGGCCCTAAACTCTAATTCTCTCCTCTCTGCCTTTCCTCTCTACCTCTCTCCCCTCCTTTAAGACACTCTTGATACCTACCTCTTTGACCAAGCTTTGAGTCACCTATCCGGATGTCTTTGGCTCAGTGTCAATTTTTTGTCTGATAACGCCCCTGTGAAGTGCCTTGGGATGTTTTACTTTAAACATGCCATATAAATGCAAGTTGTTGTATAAAATAAGTCTTGCTGGTCTGAACTTTGAAGATGAACTTTGTGTTTGATGCTGAACTAGTGGCATGTGAATTCCCAAGGACCAAGAACTCAGCTGGGGCTCACAATTCACAGTGCATCTTCCCTAAGAAGCTAGTGGCACTCGAAAGCTTTCAGGTCCCTACTAGTCAAGGAGCCCTAGTAAAACTAAAGTCAATGGGAATCGGGGGGAAAACGCTCCACTGGCTGGAGTCACACCTAGCACAAAGGAAGATGGCTGTGGTGATTGAAGGTCAATCATCACAGCTCCAGGACATCGCTGCAGGAGTTCCTCAGGGCAGTGTCCTGGGACCAACCATCTTCAGCTGCTTCATCAATGACCTTCCCTCCAACATAAGGTCAGAAATGGGGATGTTCGCTGATGACTGCACAGTGTTCAGTGCCATTCACAACTCCTCAGATAATGAAGCAGTCCATGCCCACATGCAACAAGACCTGGATGACGTTCAGGCTTGGGCTGATAAGTGGCAGCTAACATTCGTGCCAAAGTAGTGCCAGGCAATGACTGTTTCCAACAAGCGAGAGTCTAACCACCTCCCCTTGACATTCAACAGCATTACCATCGCCGAATCCCCCTCCAGCAATATCCTGGGGTCACCATTGACCAGAAACTTAACTGGACCAGCCACATAAATACTGTGGCAACAAGAGCAGGTCAGAGGCTGTGTATTCTGCGGCGAGTGTCTCACCTCCTGACTCCCCAAAGCCTTTGCACCATCTACAAGGCACAAGTAAGGAGTGTGATGGAATACTCTCCACTTGCCTGGATGAGTGCAGCTCCAACAACACTCAAGAAGCTCGACACCATCCAAGACAAAGCAGCCTGCTTGATTGGCACCCCACCCACCACCTTAAACATTTGCTCCCTCCACCACCGGTGTACCGTGGCTGCAGTGTGCACCATCTACAAGATGCACTGCAGCAACTCGCCAAGGCTTTTTTCAGCAGCACCTCCCAAACCCGCGACCTCTTCCACCTAGAAGGACAAGGGCAGCAGGTTCCCCTCCAAGTCACTCACAATCCTGACTTGGAAATATATTGGCTGTTCCTTCATTGTCGCTGGGTCAAAATCCTGGAACTCCCTCCCTAACATCACTGTGGGAGCACCTTCACCACATGGACTGCAACGGTTCAAGAAGGCAGCTCACCACCACCTTCTCAAGGGGCAATTAGGGATGGGCAATAAATGCTGGCCTTGTCAGCGATGCCCACATTAAAAAAATTCCTTTATGGGATGTGGGCGTCACTGGCAAGGCCAGCATTTATTGCCCATCCCATAAACGAATTTTAAAAAGTCCACATCTTTGAGGTTGGATGCAGTCTTGCCAATTAATGCTGTTCAACTCTTTTTAATGGTTCCAACACCAGCCGTCTCTCGTTGTCTGGTATTGTTCAGTGGTGGGGTTACTGTACAGCCCAGTGTTTAAGCAGAGGCTGATCACTTGGAATTATGCCCCAGTTTAAGCAGTCGCTCCTCATAATAAGCTGTCATTTTGCCACTCGGCGATTTGACTCGACATGCGACAAAGGGTTGGACTGGAAGCGACCAGTTGCCTGGAGCTGTGGGCAGTGACACTTGAGATGACCGGGGAGTCCTGCAGAAACCAACTCAAAATCGTCAGTAATAACAACAGAAAATGCTGGAAAAACTCAGCAGGCCAGGCAACATCCGTGGAGAGAGAAATAGAGTCAACGTTTCGGGTCGAAACCCTTCTTCAGAACTGAGAAAAAAGGCAGGAAATGAAAGAGATTAAAAGGCAGTTTGGGGGCTGGGAAATGGGGGAGGGGATGAAAGAAGAGACATTAAGAGATACTCAAGGTGAGACGAGATGGTAATAGGACAGGTAAAGAAACAATGGCTCTCCATGAAGTGTGAAATGCGCTGGCAGAGTGAGAGACAGCTGCCATGTGGGAGAGAGAAAACAAAGGAAAAGGCACAAACCAAAAGTGTGGATAAAAAATATAAAAATATAATAGGGGCCCATATTTTGCTATCAAAATCGTCAAGTCAGTGGTTCGTGCCGAGATATCTCAACCAATTCCAAGGACTCCACGTGACCGTTGCGATGCGAATGATATCTACGTAAATACATATGTGAAATTGCGGTTTACACCCAACAGGAGGTTCAGTGTAAGATTACAACAGTTCAAAAGTAACAGGTATTCCTCGCAAACCTGCAATCTAAACCTGCCCAGTGATAAACGTAATCATCGGCATTTGCTGGACTTACCGATATAATTTCCAAGATTAGTTGTGTTTTGAGTTCAAAGTAGCAGTCGTAAGCTTTCGGGATACTAGTTTATACAATCTCTTTCCACTTGATAGCTGGCGTGTTGGATATGTTCAGTATGTTTGGGGTACTGGCAGTGATTTGGAGTCCTTGAGTGTTTTGGAAGTAGCAGTTCAGTAGCAACTTTGCGTTTAATGCCTCATCTCCTTTGCTGAGACCTTCTGATTTCAACCTTAAATATCTGGACCAACTATAATCGAATGTCTGACCAATCGTAGCAAACAAACCTGCTTTTCGTCAAACGTTTAAAAGATACAGCCCCGCTCTACAAACGAGCCTTTGAAATTGTAGCGGTAAAGTTCATTTTATCTGTGTAAACTTTTCACCCGCGCATTTTTGGGCAAATGTTGGGGGATCGGCATAATGCTTGCAGATGAATTTTACTTCAAGGATTTAGCTGCAATAATGTTACCAGATATGAGACCTGAGGATTCTTTGTGTCTCTTCTAACAGGCATCTGCTAGAAATTGTATCCAAGTCAACAAGATGTTTGTGAAAGAAGTTATAACACAGGACCAGGGAATAAAATTCCTCCTTGATTCTGTTGCTTAGTTGTCAGTTGTGGCTCAGTGGGTAACCCAAACATCGATTGGGATAATGCCAGGGTAAAGGGAAAGGAGGGAGAGGAATTTCTGAAATGTGTTCAGGAGAATTTCCTTGACCAGTATGTTCTTGGCCCAACTTGGAAGGAGGCTTTGCTGGGTCTGGTGCTGGGGAATGAGGTGGGCCAGGTCGACCAAGTGTCTGTGGGAGAACACTTAGAGACGAGTGATCATCGTATCATAATATTTAGATTAGCAATGGAGAGGAGCAAGGAACAATCTAGAGTGGAACTTCTAAACTGGAATAGGGCTAACTTCAATGGAATGCGAAAGGATCTAGCCACAATAAAATTGAACCAAAGACTGACAGAAAAAACTGTAACAGAACAATGGGAGATCATTAAGGAGGAGATGTTCCAAGTGCAGGCTAGGTACATTCCAACAAGAGGGAAGGGTAAGGGAACCAAAGCAAGGGCTCCTTGGATGACGAGGGAGCTAGAGAAGTTGATGAAACAAAAAAAGAGGGTGTATGACGCATGTCAGGTGAATTCTTCAAGGGAGAACCAGACCAAATACAGTAAGTTGAGAGGGGAAGTGAAGATGAAAATAAAATTGGCAAAGAGAGAATATGAGAGTAGAATGGCAGTTAATATAAAAGGGAACCCAAAAATCTACCAGCATGTAAATAGTAAGCGGGTGGGGCCTATTAGGGACAAAGAATATATGCTTAGAGGTGCAGGGCAAGGCTAGAATACTAAATGAGCACTTTGTATCGGTGTTTACTAAGGAGGTGGATGCTGACAAAATATCGGTAGAAGTGGAAAAGGTAGAAGCAATGGAAGGGGTGAAAATTGATAGACAGGATGTACTGGAAAGGCTGGGTATGCTTAGAGCGGATAAGTCGCCTGGTCCAGGTGGCTTGCATCCCAGGTTGCTAAGGCTGGTTAACAAAATTGGAATAGGTGGGTCAGTGGCAGCTTGGATAAGGAATTGACTTAAGGACAGAAAACAGCATGTTTTGGTAAATGGCTGTTTTTCAGACTGGAGGATGGTAGACAGTGGTGTTCCCCAAGGGTCAGTGCAGGGGCCACTGCTTTTTTTGATATATATGAATGACCTGGATATTGGAATACAGAGTAGAATTTCTAAATTTGCCGATGGCACCAAACTTGGGTTGTGGCAAACAGTGAGGATGATACCAATTGACTGCAACAGGACATAGAAAGGCTAGCAGAATGGGCAGACAAGTGGCAGATGGAATTTAATACAGAGAAGTGTGAGGTGATGCATTTTGGCAGAAGGAACAGGGAGAAGCAATATACACTTAATGGCACAGTTTTAAAGAGTGTGCAGGGACAGAGGGACCTGGGAGTTAATGTGCATAGGTCCCTGAAGGTGGCAGGACATATTGAGAGAGTGGTTAGCAAAGCATATGGGATCTTGGGCTTCATAAATAGAGGTATTGAGTACAGAAGTAGAGAAGTTATGCTGAACCTTTATAAAGCGCTGGTTAGGCCACAAATGGAGTATTGCGTCCAGTTCTGGTTACCACACTTTAGGAAGGATGTGAAGGCCCTTGAGAGGGTGCAGAGGAGATTTACCAGAATGGTTCCAGTGATGGAGGATCTTAGCTACAAGGACAGGTTGGAGAAGCTGGATTTTTTTTCATTAGAGCAAAGGAGGTTGAGGGGTGATTTGATAGAGGTGTACAAGACCATGACGGGTTTGGATAGGCTAGACAGGAAAAAGCTGTTCCCACTAGCTGATGGTACAAGGACTAGGGGACACAGATTTAAGGTTTTGGGCAACAGATACGAGGGGATGTGAGGAAAAACTTTTTTACACAGCGAGTGGTGAGGACTCGCTGCCGACGGAAGTGGTGGAAGCGGAGACACTCAATGTTTTCAAGGGGAGACTGGATAGGCACTTGAGGGAAATAAACTTGCAGGGCTACGGGGATAGAGCGGGGGAATGGGACTGACTGGATTGCTCTACAGAGAGCTGGCACAGACTCGATGGGCCGAATGGCCTCCTTCTGTGCCGTTATGACTCTATGACATTCTCGCCCCTGAGTCAGGAGGTTGTGGGTTCGAGTCCCACTCCAGAGACTTGAACACAAAATCTAGGCTGACACTCCAGTGCAGTGCTGAGGGAGTGCTGCACTGTCGGAGGTGCCGTCTTTCAGATGAGATGTTAAACCGAGGCCCCGTCTGCTCTCTCAGGTGGATGTAAAAGATCCCACGGTACTATTTTGAAGAATTGCAGGGGGAGTTCTCCCCGGTGTCCTAGAAGAAGAATCATAGAAACTTACAGCACAGAAGGAGGCCATTCGGCCCGTCGTGCCTGAGCCGGCTCTTTGAAAGAGCAGTGGTGCTCAGTCCCACATCCCTGTTTTTTGCCCATAACCCTGTCAGTTCCTCATCCTCGAGAACCTGTCCAACTCCCTGGCCAATATTTATCCCTCAACCAACATCACAGATTATCTGCTCATTATCACATTGCTGTTTGTGGGAGCTTGCTGTGCGCAAATTGGCTGCCGTGTTTCCCACATTACAACAGTGACTCCACTTCAAAAAGCACTCGATTGGCTTTGGGATATCCTGAGGTCATGAAAGGCATTATATAAATGCAAATTTGTTCTTTAGTTTGCATAACATTTCTTGCATGCCTTTGAAGACGAGATTGGATCTTGATACAGATCCTTGCAACAAAAAAAAGCGCCTTGAACACCAAGGGCTCCATTTTAATGGGATTCTATTCTAAATGATTTTCTGAACTTGAATTACTTCTGTGTGATGAGCGATGTTCCTCTGAAGTGATCGTATGGATAGGTTGTGTCTTGGTGCAGTTGTACAGGGCCTTGGTGAGACCACACCTTGAGTATTGTGGGCAGTTTTGGTCGCCTTATCTGAGGAAGGGTGTTCTTGCCATGGAGGGAGTGCAGCGAAGATTCACCAGACTGATACTTGGGATGGCAGGAATGACGTATGAGGAGAGATTAGGTCGATTGGGCTTATATTCGCTGGAGTTCAGAAGAATGAGAGGGGATCTCATTGAAACTTATTAAATTCTAACAGGACTAGACAGACTAGATGCAGGAAGGATGTTCCCGATGGCGGGGGAGTCCAGAACCAGGGGTCACAGTCTAAGAATAAGGGGTAAGCCATTTAGGTCTGAGATGAGGAGGAATTTCTTCACCCAGAGAGTGGTGAACCTGTGGAATTCTCTACCACACAAGGCAGTTGAGGCCAATTCATTAAATATATTCAAGAAGGAGTTAGATATATTTCTTAAAGCTAAAGGGATCAAGGGATATGGGGAGAAAGCAGGGACAGGGTACTGAATTTGGATGATCAGCCATGATCTCATTAAATGGCGGAGCAGGCTCGAGGGGCTGAATGGCCTACTCCTGCTCCTATCTTCCATGTTTCTATGTTTCTATGTGTCACATGACAAAGCATGTTAGTAGCTATATGAGTTGTCAAGCCTCTTCAAGCTAACTTGAGAGCCGACTGCACTTTCTACCTGGATGGGAAGCATACCTTCTGGTACCCACCAGAAATACATAGATATGCGTAGAACTTACAACACAGAAACAGGCCATTCGGCCCAACCAGTTCATGTTGGCATTCACCCTCCATGCGAGCAAATAGTTCTAATCACATTATCCCACCCTGTTTCCATATCGCTTCAACCCATTTTCCTTCATCCACCTTTCCAATCTAATCTTGAATCTTGACATGGTTTCTGCCTCAACCACTAACCCCGGAAGCGAATTCCACAGCCTCACAACTGTGTGAAGATGTTTCTCCTGCCCTCTGTTCTAAATCTCTTGCGTTTAAGAACATAAGAACAGCAGAGAGTGCTGTGAGTTTGGGTAAGTGTGAGAGTTCTTTAATTGTTATTTCTCTTTAAATCATTCTTGATAAGATTACTTAAGCAGTTTAAGTAAAGGGGAAAAGTTAAATATTTGGGATTATGTTGGTTTAAGAAGAGTAAAACAAGGCTACACTGCAGTAGGAGTAAATTGGCACAGCAGGCAGTGGAAACCAGTTTTCTAACCAATCAGCAGGGGTGACTCATTTGGCTGTAAACAAACAAACAGTATAAAAAGACCAGGCTAGTGCGAGCAAGCACTGAGTGCGAGTCAGCAGAGAGTGCTGTGAGTTCGGGTAAGTGTGAGTTAGGGTAAGTGGGGTGTTAGGTGCTCTTTTCAAACTTTAACTCTGTGGGTTGTAGTTAATAAGGCCTTTCTGGTGCAGAGTGACTGTTGGTAAACCATTTAACTGGTGCAATTAGAGGGATTGATTTAATTTAAATCCAATTAATTAAAGGGGATACTAGCATCTAAAATCGGGCAGGGGTGTCCATAACTAAGAATAAAACATTTAATTAATTACATAGAATGGAGCAGGTGATGTGTTACTGTTGCGAGATGTGGGAGCCGGTGGACCCCATTGAGGCTCACGGTGATTACGTCTGTGACAAGTGTCTGCTGCTACAGGAACTCCAGCTCCGTATTGATGAGCTGGAGTCTGAGCTTCAGACACTGCGACACATCAGGGAGGGGGAGAAGTACCTGGACTTTGTGTATCAGGAGGTGGTCACACCTATGAAGTTAATTAATTCAGATGTAGCCCATGGTCAGGGACAGGACGGTGTGACTACGAGTGAGGCAGGTACGGGGATCCAGGAGGTAGAGCTGGAGGAGCCGCAGCCCTTGCTCTTGTCCAACAGGTTCGAGGTTCTTACTCCCTGTGGGGACAGGAGCAGGGACTGCAGGGAGGATGAGCAACCTGGCCACAGCACCGTGGAACGGGGGGCCATTCAAGAGAGGGGAGTAAATAGAAATGTTGTAGTGGTAGGGGATAGTATTATTAGGGGGATAGATAGAGTTCTCTGCAGCCGAGAGCGAGAGTCCCGAAGGCTGTGTTGCCTACCCAGTGCCAGGGTTAAGGACATCTCCTCTGGGCTGGAAAGGAACTTGCAGTGGGAGGGGGTGGATCCAGTTGTCGTGGTCCATGTTGGTACAAACGACGTAGATAGGACTAGGAAGCCGATTCTGTTAAAGGAGTATGAGCAACTAGGGGTCAAATTAAAAAACAGAACCTCAAGGGTAATAATCTGAGCCACGAGCGAATTTGGCTAGGACAAATAAAATTAGAGAGTTAAATGCGTGGCTCAAAGACTGGTGTGGGAGAAATGGGTTTTGCTTCCTGGGGCACTGGCACCAGTACTGGGGCAGGAGGGAGCTGTTCCATTGGGACGGGCTTCACTTGGCCAGTGCTGGGACTAGAGTCCTGGCGGATCATATAACTAGGGCTGTAGAGAGGGCTTTAAACTAACTAGTGGGGGGGAGGTTCCTAGAGAGCAAATAATAAAAATGACAACAGAGAAGGTCATAGACTTAGGTAGCAGAGGGGAAATTAAAAACCAGAGTGTGTCAGGAAGGGGCAGAAGGTATGGAGTAAAAAGTAAAGTAATAAAAAGGGCAAAAGCAGGAACTAAGTGTCACAAAACATATTTGAAAGTTCTCTATCTGAATGCACGTAGCATTCGTAACAAAATAGACGAGTTAATGGCACAAATAACTACATATGGGTATGATCTTGTGGCCATTACAGAAACATGGCTGCAGGGTGACAATGCCTGGGAATTAAACATACCAGGTTATTTAACGATCAGGAAGGACAGGCAGGAAGGAAGGGGAGGTGGGGTGGCTATGTTAATAAAGGAAGGAATCACTGTAATACAGAGAAATGATATTGGGTCAAAAGATCAGGATAATGAAACAGTTTGGGTGGAGATAAGGAATAATAAGGGGAAAAAAACATTAGTGGGCGTAGTCTATAGGCCTCCGAACAGTGGCAACTCTGTTGGACGGAGTATCAATCAGGAAATAGTTGAGGCTTGTAATAAGGGAACATCTATAATTATGGGGGATTTTAACTATCATATTAATTGGACAAATCAAATTGGGCAGGGCTGCCTTGATGATGAGTTCATTGAGTGTATTAGGGATGGGTTTCTTGAGCAGTATGTAACTGAACCGACCAGGGGGCAAGCAACCTTAGATCTGGTCCTGTGTAACGAGACAGGATTAATTAAAAATGTCCTAGTAAAGGATCCCCTTGGAATGAGTGACCATAACATGGTTGAATTCCATATTCAATTAGAGGGTGAGAAGGTTGGATCTCAAACAAGCGTGCTAAGCTTGAATAAAGGAGACTATGAAGGTATGAGAGCGGAATTGAGTAGAGTGGATTGGGAAAATAGATTAAAGGGTAAGACGATACATGATCAGTGGTGTACATTTAAGGAGTTATTTTACAACTTCCAAAAAAAATATATTCCACTGAGAAGAAAAGGGTGTAAAAGAAAAGACAGCCATCCATGGCTAAGTAAAGAAATTAAGGATAGTATTCGACTAAAAACAAGGGCATATAAGGTAGCCAAATCTAGTGGGAGGATAGAGGATTGGGAAAACTTTAAAAGACAGCAAAAAATAACAAAAAGATTGATTAAGAAAGGGAAGATAGATTATGAAAGTAAATTAGCAAAAAATATAAAAACAGATAGCAAGAGTTTTTATAGTTATATAAAAAGAAAAAGGGTGGCTAAAGTAAATGTTGGTCCCTTAGAGGATGAGACCAGGAAATTAATGGTGGGAAATATGGAGATGGCAAAAACACTGAATGAATATTTTGTATCAGTCTTTACAGTAGAAGACACTAAGAATATCCCAACACTGGACAAACAGGGGGCTATGGGGGGGAGGAGCTAAACACGATCAAAATCACTAAGGAAGTGGTACTCGGTAAAATAATGGGACTCAAGGCGGATAAATCACCTGGACCTGATGGCTTACATCCTAGGGTCTTGAGGGAAGTGGCGGTAGGGATTGTGGATGCATTGGTAATAATTTTCCAAAACTCCCTGGACTCAGCAAAGGTCCCGGCAGACTGGAAAACTGCTAATGTAACACCCTTATTTAAAAAGGGCAGTAGACAGAAGGCTGGAAACTATAGACCGGTTAGCCTAACATCTGTGGTAGGTAAAATTTTGGAGTCCATTATTAAGGAGACAGTAACAGGACATTTGGATAATCATAATTTAATAGGACAAAGTCAGCATGGTTTTATGAAGGGGAAGTCATGTTTGACAAATTTGCTGGAGTTCTTTGAGGAAGTAACATATAGGGTGGATAAAGGGGAACCAGTGGACGTAGTGTATTTAGACTTCCAAAAGGCATTTGACAAGGTGCCACACAAAAGATTATTGCTTAAGATAAAAAATCACGGGATTGGGGGTAATATTCTGGCATGGATAGAGGATTGGCTATCTAACAGAAGGCAGAGAGTTGGGATAAACGGTTCATTCTCAGACTGGCAATCAGTAACTAGTGGTGTTCTGCAGGGGTCAGTGCTGGGTACCCAACTCTTTACAATCTATATTAACGATTTGGAGGAGGGGACCGAGTGTAACATATCAAAGTTTGCAGATGATACTAAGATGGGAGGGAAAGTAGTGAGTGAGGAGGACATAAAAAACCTGCAAGGGGACATAGACAGGCTAAGTAAGTGGGCAGAGATTTGGCAGATGGAATACAATACTGGAAAGTGTGAGGTTGTGCACTTTGGCAGGAAAAATCGTAGAGCAAGTTATTATCTTAATGGCAAGAAACTGGAAAGTACTGAAGTACAAAGGGATCTGGGGGTCCTGGTGCACGAAACTCAAAAGGTTAGTATGCAGGTGCAGCAAGTGATTAAGAAGGCCAATGAAATGTTGGCTTTCATTGCTAGGAGGATAGAATATAAAAATAGGGAGGTATTGCTTCAGTTGTACAAGGTATTGGTGAGACCGCACCTGGAATACTGCATACAGTTTTGGTGTCCATACTTAAGAAAAGACATACTTGCTCTCGAGTCAGTACAAAGAAGGTTCACTCGGTTAATCCCGGGGATGAGGGGATGGACATATGAGGAGAGGTTGAGTAGATTGGGACTCTACTCATTGGAGTTCAGAAGAATGAGAGGCGATCTTATTGAAACATATAAGATTGTGAAGGGGTTGGATCGGGTGGATGCGGGGAGGATGTTCCTGATGATGGGTGAAACTAGAACTAGGGGGCATAGTCTTAGAATAAGGGGCTGCTCTTTCAAAACTGAGATGAGGAGGAACTACTTCACTCAGAGGGTGGTAGGTCCATGGAATATGCTGCCCCAAAAAGCTGTAGAAGCTACATCATTACATAAATTTAAAACAGAAATAGACAGTTTCCTAGAAGTAAAGGGAATTAAGGGTTACGGGGAGCGGGCAAGAATTTGGACATGAGTCTAGGTTCGGATCGGACATGGCCCTGTGGGTAGCGGAGCGGGCCCAGGGGCCGTGTAGCCTGATCCTGCTCCTATTTCGTGTGTCTAATTCTGTTAGATTCAGGAGATGGTTCTGTGATAGTGGATTGGCGGTTAGGATCAGATCAGCCATGATCTTATTGAATGGCGGAGCAGGCTCGAGGGGCCGATTGGCCTACTCCTGCTCCTATTTCTTATGTTCTTATGTTCTTACAATCGTCCCTTTTGAAAGCAGTGTTAGCTCCTTCTAACAATTTTCTCTCTTTGACTAGAAATGCACTCCCAAATTTCACAGCCAGTCACGACATAAGTCAGACCTGTACTATTGGTGAAATTGGAAGTAAAAAATTTCAAACAATTAATGGCCGCTGTATTGCAGTGTCAGTCTTTCAGTACAAGTTTATGATCTTGGATACCTTGGATCACTGATCTAGTGGAACAACCAGTTCCCAGACTGTAATCGTATTGGAACAGCCAGATATGGATGTACTAACTTGTAGGACGCTGTCCTTGGGGGACTCTCCAACTCAACGTCACCTGGGCACTATCTTGTGACCACATTCCACATACGGAACGCAGATGTTCAAGTTAACTCTTGAATTGAGTTGGTGCTGTTGGAGCTCAAATTAGACTTCTCCCATTTTCTATCGACCAGAACTAGTTGGACAAGAGCAATTGTCCAACAGAAAAAGAAAGACTTGCATTTCTACAGCCCTTTTCACGACCTCAGGACGTCCCAAAGTGCTTTACAGCCAATGAAGTCCTTTTTGAAGTGTGGTCACTGTTGTAATGTAGGAAACGGAGCAGCTAATTTGCACACAGCAAGCTCCCACAAACAGCAATGAGATAATGACCAGATAATTTGTTTTAGTGATGTTGGTAAAGGGATACATATTGGCCAGTACACCGGGGAAAACTCCCCTGCTCTTCTTCGAATATTGCCGCGGGATCTTTTACGTCCACCTGAGAGGGCAGACGGGGCCTCGGTTTAACGTCTCATCTGAAAGACGGCACCTCCGACAGTGCAGCACTCCCTCAGCACTGCACTGGGAGTGTCAGCCTAGATTATGTGCTCAAGTTCTCTGGAGGCGGGACTGCCGGTAAATTCGGAGAAATTCGGAGAATGTGGGCTCAGCAGGCCAATTAGGGGAAGTCACTGACAGAGCACGTCAACGTATGACGTGCCATCTGTCAAGACTTCTTGAAAGAAGAAATGTCAGTATTTGACAGCTCTATGAAGCTGTCAAACACGGACATTCTTTGTAGTTTGATGAGGCCTTATGTTCAGGACTCATCAAACCTTTCAACTTTGTAGATTTCAGATGACTGTTGGTTCGGAGGATCCAACAGCTAGTCTGTGAAATCGACAAGGAAGATGTTGGGACTCCAGATCCAGAGCGGATGAAGGCTCTAGGCAGAAACCAAGGTAAGTGAACATTTTTTAACACTTAACACTCACCTCACATACTTACCACTCCACACTTGCACTCATCACTCACCTCTACATCTTACTTTCAGACCCCTCTGATCCCCGCAGACCTCCTTTAGGTCTCCTCCAACCCGGCAGGGTTCTCTGAGGTCGGGAAGCCTTCACCTGAAAAGGTAAAACGGGACTAATCCTTTTTTCTGCCGGTTAACTACCTGTTAACAGGCTGTTAAAAGGATTTAATCCCTTTCCCGCCTCGAGGAGACGGGACCCGAAGCAGCACATCTTCCCGCCTCCTGGCAAAAGGGCACGGAGGTGGGATGGGGGGCGGGTTTGCCATCCGCCCCCACTTTCTCCGAATTTACTGGCAGTCCCGCCTCCATACCCGCCTCCTCGGGGCTGAGAAAATCGGGCCCGTTAACTCTGTTTCTCTCTCCACAGATGCTGCCCGACCTGCTGAGTATTTCCAGCATTCTCTGGTTTTATTTCAGATTTCCAGCAGCTGCAGTATTTTGCTTTAGAGAGTTACAGACTGAGATGTTTGGATGATGCGAGCCTGGTGATTACTTTCAGTAAGTCGATTGAGCTAATGTGCTATGGCCTGTTTTGTTAAAAGTCCAAAGAAATTTCGCTTCCAGGATAAATCCAGTGTTCCAACTTGGTGCCTAACTGGGGGAACGCATGTGGTCATGTTTGCTGACAATTCAAATTTGAATTGGTGAAGGCTTCAGAATAACCAAACAAAAAGTTACCTTTATAACAACAGAAAGCGCTGGAAAAACTCAGCAGGCCAGGCAACATCCGTGGAGAGAGAAACAGAGTTAACGTTTCAGGTCGAAACCCTTCGTCAGGACTGAGAAAAGGCAGTTTGGGGGCTGGGAAATGGGGGAGGGGATGAAAGAAGAGACATTAAGAGATATTCAAGGTGAGACGAGATGGTAATAGGACAGGTAAAGAAACAAACAATGGCTCTAGATGAAGTGTGAAATGCGCTGGCAGAGTGAGAGACAGCTGCCATGTGGGTGAGAGAGGAAAAAAGGAAAAGTCACAAACCAAAGGTGTGGATAAAAAATATTAAAATATAATCGGGGCCGAGGTTATGATCTGAAATTGTTGAACTCGATATTGAGTCCGGAAGGCTGTAAAGTGCCTAATCGGAAGATGAGGTGCTGTTCCTCGAGCTTACGCTGAGCTTCCGTGGAACAATGCAAGAGGCCGCAGACGGTGAGGTCTGAGTGGGAATGGAGCGGTGAATTGAAAAAGTTGCCTTTTACTTGCTACAGTACGTGAAGGAAGCAGTTTGATATTCCGAATGTCACAACTGTGTTCATGTAAACCTGCCCCGACTGGATGTGGTTACGAACAGAGGTTCACCGCCTGGATTCACGGTTCTCTCCCATCACTTACCGTGGTGACGAGTACGTTTTTACGTGCACTGCTAACAAAGCGGGTGTCCATCGATCTCTCTCCCCAGCTGCCGGTGTTTGAAACATCATCGACAGAAATGCCTTTACGTTCGCTCAATTGTCGCTGTTCAGTCCATTCTCCAATTAGCTATCAAATTAAAATTCTCATCCTTGTTTTCAAACCCCTCCATGGCCTCGCCCCTCCCTATTTCTGTAACCTCCTCCAGCCGCACAACCCCCCCGAGATATCTGCGCTCCTCTAATTCTGCCCTCTTGAGCATCCCTGATTATAATCGCTCCACCATTGGCGGCCGTGCCTTCTGTTGCCTGAGCCCTAAGCTCTGGAATTCCCTGCCTTAACCTCTCCTCCTTTAAGACGCTCCTTAAAACCTACCTCTTTGACCAAGCTTTTGGTCACCTGTCCTAATATCTCCTTATGTGGCTCGGTGTCAATTTTTTTTGTCTTATAACGTTCCTGTGAAGTGCCTTGGGACGTTTTACTATGTTAAAGTCGCTATATAAATGCAAGTTGTTGTTCTTGTTGTAAGATGCCAGATGCAGTGTTGCTGAGCATCCAGTATACAGCTCTCTACTACAGTCCAACTCAGACTAACAGTCCTCCCCATTCCCCACCCCACCCAACCCCAGTGCTTAGGACTCAGAGCTGCGGTGCTTTTTTTTGTTCAATAATTTTATTTTGACACAAGATGCAGGTTAAACGATCTGAATTTGATTCTTTTCAAATGGAAAGTAACTGGTCAATGGCATTCAGTGCATAAGATAAAATGGCAGTGTTGGCACGTGAGGTCGGGCAGGTTTACTATCTCAAATGCTGGTGACCTTCTGCCTCAGTCTTCACATTTCCCCGTTCTTGGAGGTGAAGCCATGGTTATCGGCATGTTCGAACCAGGTTGTAATTTCTTGAGACCTGAGTTTTTATTTGCTCAATTATCCAGTCAACCGTCGCTCGTTACATATGAAATTAGTTTGGTTTGAAGCACTGACTCTTCCATTCAAATCAATGTTGGAGAAGCAGTACATACTACCCATTTATCTCCTGCTGACAACGTCTCCTTGACTAACCCTTTGCCGCGCTTTTAAAAAATCTTTTCTCTCTGTATATTTTTTGAACAAAACTGCTGCAGCCGCTTTTCCGGCCAGTCACTCTTTTCAGCCCAACAGCAGTTCCCTGTCAGAGGTCAGATGACACAACACACTGACGTAGACAGAAGCAAGATGAGTCCTTCACAGCTGCCAGTTCTAAACTTGGGGCTCTGTGAGAATGCTGTCCATTAACCTCAGTTTATCTCTTGCTGCAAGAAAATGTTTGCATGCCCTTGAAAGATGGGACTTGATGTACCGGATTGACAAATGGTGACAGGCTGAAGCCTCTGGAAACAGGGACCTCATTATTTGCACAGAGACCGAATGCTGGGCAAGGTTATGCTTATGGCAGTGAATAACAGCCATGACATCTTGAGGCCGCATCTCTTGGAGTGGAATACCACCGACTAACTTTCGACTAGTCATTGAAAATCCTCCATAACATTGCCCGAATTCACTCCTGCCTGATCTCATCATCTACTGAAACACAAATCCATGCCTTTGTTACTTCTAGACTTGATTATTCCAATGCTGTCCTGGCTGGCTCCCATTTTCTACCCTACATAAACCTGAGCTCATCCAAAACTCTACTGCCCGTAATCTAACTCGCACCAAGTCCCGTTCACCCATCACCCCTGTGCTCACTGACCTACATTGGCTCTCGGTCCGGCAACACCTCAATTTTGAAATTCTCATCCTTGTTTTCAAATCCCTCCATGGCCCTCGCCCCTCCCTATCTCTGTAATCTCCTCCAGCCCTACAAGCCTTCGCGATCTCTGTGCTCCTCCAATTCTGTCCTCTTGTGCATCTCTGATTTTATTCGCTCCACCATTGGCGGCCGTGCCTTCAGCTGCCTGGGCCCTAAGCTCCGGAATTCCCTCACTAAACCTCTCCACCTCTCTACCTCTCTCTCCTCTTTTAAGACGCTCCTTAAAACCTACCTCGTTGACCAAGCTTTTGGTCATCTGTCCAAATATCTCCTTATGTGGCTCGGTGTCAAATTTTCACTCCTGTGTAGCACCTTGGGATGTTTTACTACATTAAAGGTGCTATATAAATGCAAGTTGTTGTAGCCCTACAAGAAGTCAGACTTTTTGATTCTTCAACTATCTGGTACAAGTCTTTCCTGACTCTCTGCTTTGGCTTTGTGTGATGAAGGTGTAACAGAAGAGTCTGTTTTTTTTCATGAGGCCTTTTTGGCCAACAACAGAACAACATGCACTCAGAGAGGGTCTTCAGTGAAGAAAAATGTTGCAGATGGGAAACATAGACAGCGAGACATGGCGAAGAGGTGATTGAAAGCTTGGTTGAAGCTGAGTTTTAAGAAGGCTTTTCAGCGTAGAGAGGGAGAAGAGGAGAGGCATTGGATTTAGGGGAGGGACTTCCAGAGAATGGGATTGAGGCAACTGAAAGCTCTGCCACCGATGGTGGGGCAAAGCGAGGGGCTGGGGACGCAGCAAATGGGGCTAGCTGGTCCCAGCATTGAGGAAATATCCTATCCTACAATGTGTCTCTTATCTCGATCAATTATCTTCTTCGTGTGTTCACTGTGTTTTTGAATGTATGGTTGCAATCAGCTCCAACCGCCTCCCTTGGAAGTCCATTCCGTACATTCACCACCTTCTGTGGAGGGAGGGAAGAAGTGCTTAGTCATGATTTAATCAAGGATATACTTGCATTGGAGGCAGTGCAGAGAAGGTTCACGAGGTTGATTCCTGGGTTGAAGGGGTTGACGTATGACGAAAGGTTGAGCAGGTTGGGCCTATACTCATTGGAGTTTAGAAGAATGAGAGGTGACCTTATTGAAACATATAAGATTCTGAGGGGGATTGACAGGGTGGATGCTGAGAGGATGTTTCCCCTAGTGGGGGGTATCTAGAACTAGGGGGCATAGTTTCAGAATAAAGGGTCGCCCATGTAAGACGGAGATGAGGAGGAATTTCTTCACTCAGAGGGTGGTGAATCTTTGGAATTCTCTACCCCAGAGAGCTGTGGAGGCGGAGTCAGTGAATATATTCAAGGCGGAGATTGACAGACATTTGAACTACAGGGGAGTCGAGGGGTGTGGGGAGAGAGCGGGAAAGTGGAGTTGAGGCCAAGATTGGATCAGCCATGATCTTATTGAATGGCGGAGCAGGCTCAAGGGGCCGATTGGCCGACTCCTGCTCCTGTTTCTTATGTTCTTATGATGCTCCATCGTGGTGTAGGGCGGGCTCGATGGACCAGCTGGTCTTTCCCTGCGCATCAATTTTGTACGTTCATTTGGCGCAAGATCCTACTTGTTCTCTTTACTGCTGTTGCACACTGTACTGCTCTATCCACTGGTACACCCGCAATTCAATAAACGTCTTTCAACTTTTAATCACGTTGAGCGATGCCATGAGCTGCCATGTGTAAGGTACATCCTATTAAAAAAAATCACTGTCTGAAGGCACCTGGAACAGAAATAGTGCAGAAGCTTTGTACCTCACCTCTCCTCTCGACTGACCAAAGCGGGTATTGATGGAGATCTGGACCCATCAGTCACCGACCCCCTTTCCCCCACAATCCACTCAACCTCAGACACAAGGATTTGAAGTTGGAAGGACAAAATTACAAGACACTAATCTACTGTCAGCTTACACAACGTCTTAAACCATGATGGGGAAGCGGATTCGGTTTGCTGGTTAGTTGAGTTCTGAGGCTGGAGTTAAGAAGTCATTCTTTGCTAAATAAACGGTGTGTGTGCTTTTTAAAAACCTTTTCTTTGGATGTTACCAGTCAGTCCCATGGAATGGACCCAGACATGGTTATGTTGAATGGAATTTGTAGAAGATTTCACCATCTCTCAGGTGAGGGGGGGAAAAATACAACGAGCTCCACAATGGGGATAACGTAATTGCTGAGGACTCACTGTGGACCTCACGTCCACCCTGCTCGTTGGACCCAGTGACATGGGTGATCTGTGCTCATTCAGAGAGACAGAGAAAGCCTGAACAGAAACAGCGACCCAGCCCAAATTGTTCAACCTCTTTCTCCTTCAGATGCCAACTTGCCCGGCTTTCTCTGCATTTTCTCTGCTCCATTGTGATGGATTCATGAGCTGGAGCTGACATCACGATGTCCTCCCACTGTCAGGTCACACGAGAGTGTCACATCCTCCAGCACATCAGCTGAGCCGAGTTCCCATTTTCCTTTGTCTCTTTTCTGTTCCCCCTTTAGAATAGTTTGTCGCTTCAATTTCCACCCCAAGTGATTGGTTCTCTTTCAGCTTTCGTAGTAGAGGTGTTTAAGGTAGGTAGCTGGTCTGGCTTCTGATCTTGATTTCTCATCATGTTCCCTGTTGATGGTCGGGCTTTCATTCTGGTCTTTCATTCTGGTCTCCAAGAGTCAAGGCTGAGGGATGGGGGCGCAAGGATGAGGGTTCCAAATGGAGAGGAGGGTCTTGCACAAACACCAGGTTTTGAGTCTTGCTTCTTTCTTTCTCTCTCTCTCTCTATCTCTTTCTGAGGAACATTAATGAAGAACCCAGGCTGGAAAATAGGGAGAAGGTGAAGTAAATTCAGAAGCGGTGCTTAGGGATTTCTTTTGCAACCATCACCATGTTGGGGGGCTCGCTGTACTTTTAATAAACAATCATTGGTTTGTGCGCTAGACCTGTGTCGGTCCTGGGCAATGGAGAGAGTGCCAGAGGAAATGGGAGAAACAGCAAGCACAAAGAAGTAATGAAAACCAGCGCCAGGCAACCAGGGAAAAGCAGCAGAGATGCACAGTGAGTAACACAAGTCTGCATTACACTGTAATTGTTGTGTATGTACCTTTAAGAGAAGAACTGATTCTATACTGCAGTACCGGCAGTGACCACCCCTGTATATAAATCCATAGCAGGCTTCTGTACGTCAGTTTTAACTTACCCTCTGTTCAGTAAATACCTGTTATTATTGTTCTCCTGCAGTCCGTGTATTATTTATACTCGGACACTACACTGGCGACGGGCAGGTTCGAACTCACCTGCAGTACTGCATCACCTCACGGGGATCTTTCCCTGAAGAGAAGCTTCTTGGAGGTCGAAGTCAGAGCAACGGGCGTCGACCGCGGGCAACCGCCCAGGAATCCATCGGAGTTCGGAGAATTGCAGGGGAGGCTGTGGAGAGCTGGGCTTGGCTCCCCAGTCGAGGTGTTCCAGCAAATCGTGCTGGTAGCAGGTAGCGCGCTGACCCTTCCGGACTGTGGCGGGCTTGGGCTCGATCGAGCGGCTCTGAAAAAGGAGCCGTGCAGCGTCGTTGGGAGGAAAAGAGAGAGAGAGAGGGTGGAGCGCATAGGGCGCAATCGGTGCTCAAGAACCGGGCAGCGTAGCAAAAATAAAACAAGGGGAAGGAAAAGTGAGACGCGCCGAAGCCGCGGGTCGCCGCCATTACCCTGCAGAACGCTAGGAGCAGCGTGGCAGCAAGGGGAAGAAGGAAAAGTGCGGGAGGCGCCATTTTATTCCATTGAGGAAAAAGGAAAAGCGCGGGAGGCGCCATTTTAATCCATTGGTGAAGAAGAAAAAGCGCGGGAGGCGCCATTTTAAATCGCCCAAGATGCCGAAAAGTGGCAGTATCACTGCTTTCGACAACGAGGTAGAAGACTGGACCACGTATGTGGAAAGAGTTGAAGTGTACTGCAAGGCAAATGAGGTGGCCGATGGAAAGAAGGCGTCGGTATTATTAAATTTGATGGGCGCGAGAACGTACGGCCTATTGCGGAATTTAATTACCCCAGCTAAACCAATGGAGAAAAGTTTTGAGGAGATTGTTAATATCTTACAGGAACACCTAAACCCTACACTGCTGCTGATAGCAGAAAGATTCAAGTTCCATAAAAGAAACCAGCACAAAGATGAGAGCAATGCTGACTATCTTACGGAACTACGCAAGTTACCGAAGCACTGCCAGTTCGGAGCAGGACTGGCAGACACCTTATGGGATAAGTTTGTCTGCGGGCTCCAGAGTGAAGGAACCCAGAAACGACTACTTTCGGAAAAGGACCTGACGCTAGAACAGGCTTTCAGTGTGGCAGTATCCTACGAAGCAGCAGCACGGGGAGCTGTGGAAATACAACAGAAACCACAGGAATACAGCGCTAACGAAATGGCGTATGGAGCAGAGAAGTGCTATCGCTGCGGCAGAACAACCCATGATCAGAAGGACTGCTGGGTTAAGGACAAAGTATGCAGGCAATGTGGGAAAATGGGACACATAGCAAGAGCCTGCAGGTCGGGAAAGAAAACCAACACTACAAGAACTACTAAGGAAAAGTACAAGAAAGTAAAGAAATTGACAAACAGTAGTTCGGAAGATCAGGAGAGTGATAAGGACTCTGGGAGCAGGAGACTAAGTTGTCTAAAGTTACACAACGTGATCACAAAGGAGGATCACCGAACCATTTGGGTCACCCTCATGATAGCAGGGTCCCCAGTAAAGATGGAATTGGACACAGGATCAGCCCTAACTGTCATGAATCGACGAGACTATGAGCGGCTATTCTCACACATACCCTTGAAGGACACGTCCATTGTATTGAAGACATACACGGGGCAAAAAGTCTACCCCAGAGGAAAAATAAGGGTGCCAGTTGAATACAACGGCAAGGAAACACAGAAACTGTATCTATATATACTGCCAGATGGAGGACCACCATTATTGGGACGTGAATGGATCTGAAAAATACAATTGGATTGGCGTTCCATTCAGGCGCTAACTGTGACTGATAAAAAGTATGATGACGTCACACCTGGACGACTGTCAAAGATTCTAACTGACGCGAAAGAAGTGTTCCAACAAGGACTTGGGACTCTAAAAGGAGTAACGGCAACGATAAAAATCGAAGATAACGCAAACCCAAAATTTTTTAAGGCCAGACCGGTACCTTACGCGATCCGCCCAGCCGTTGAAGCAGAGCTGGAGAGTCTGGAGCGTTCGGGTGTGCTGTCCAAGGTGGACTGGAGCGAGTGGGCCACACCCATCGTTCCTGTAATGAAGAAATCATTGAGCAGCACGCCTGGGGAACCGAAGAAGGTTCGCATCTGTGGGGACTTCAAGGTAACTGTGAACCCAGTCCTGCACACAGTACAATATCCACTTCCACGGATAGAAGATATATTCGCCTCACTATCTGGAGGGAAACGCTATACAAAGATTGATCTGGCCCAAGCGTATCTACAAATGGAGGTGGAAGAAGCGTCTAGGAAATACCTCACGATAAACACTCACAAAGGCCTATACCAGTACAATCGACTGGTATTCGGGGTAGCATCAGCCCCGGCTATTTGGCAGAGGGCGATGGAACAAGTCCTGCAAGGGATCCCGGGGACCCAGTGTTATTTGGACGACATCCTGGTTACGGGCGAAAATGACAGTGAACACCTTGCCAACCTGGAGCAGGTGCTCACGAGATTACAGGAATATGGGCTACGAGCCAACCGCCCCAAATGCAAGTTCTTCAGGAGACAAATCTCGTATTGTGGCCACATGATTGATGAGGAAGGGTTGCATAAGTCGCCGGACAAGATTGAGGCTGTAGTCAAGGCTCCAGCACCGGAAAATGTGTCGCAACTGAGGTCGTTCCTCGGGTTGGTGAACTACTACCATAAGTTCTTGCCGAATTTATCTACAATTCTGCACCCACTGAACGCTCTACTGCAAACTGGAGTAACATGGAAATGGAGTGATGAGTGTAAGCGTGCCTTTCAGAAATGTAAATGCCTAATCACTTCAAAAGAAGTATTGGCCCACTACAATCCAACACTACCGATTCGGTTAGCATGTGATGCGTCTCCCTATGGCATCGGAGCGGTGCTGTCACACAAATTCCTTGACGGTTCAGAGAGGCCAATAGCCTTTGTGTCGCGCTCGTTAACCTCAGCCGAGCGTAACTACGCCCAGATTGACAGGGAGGCCCTCAGCCTGGTGTGGGGGGTGAAGAAGTTCAATCACTATCTGCACGGGCAGAAATTCACCCTACTGACTGATCATCAGCCCCTGCTCTCCATTTTTAACCCAAAGAAGGGCGTTCCGGTGATGACGGCGCAACGGCTGCAAAGATGGTCACTTTTTCTAGGGGCACATCAGTACGACAAGGGTACGAAACAGCATGGAAACGCTGATGGGCTGTCGCGCCTACCGTTGCCTACGGTAGAGGAAGCACCCTGTTGAGATATTCCATGCGACCATAGTCGAATGTCTACCTGTTACAAGTATAGAGAAGGAAACCCGAAATGACCCGACACTCTCTCGGGTCTATGATTTGACGGTGAAGGGATGGCCAGCACATGGCGACTCACTGTTGCCAGCATTCTCACCAAGGAGAGAACAGCTGTCAGTGTGCCGGGGGACCTTGATGTGTGGATCCCGAATGGTAATTCCACCCAAGTTGAGAGATAGAGTGCTCAATGAGCTTCATGAGGGTCATCTGGGAGGGGTAAAAATGAAGAGCCTAGCCAGGGCGTTTGTGTGGTGGCCGGGAATCGATCAAGAAATCGAGGATATGACCAAGAGATGCACAGGATGCCAGAAGGTCCAAAACGCTCCACCACAGGCCCCGCTACATCCATGGGAGTGGCCCTCATCTCCATGGCAACGGGTACACATTGATTTTGCTGGTCCATTTATGGACTCAATGTTCCTAGTCGCTGTGGACGCCCATTCGAAATGGCCAGAGGTCATCAAAATGTCCTCCACCACCACGGAGAAAACTATTGCAGTCCTACGGACCATCTTCGCCAGGAATGGCTTGCCAGAACAGATTTGCTCCGACAATGGGCCACAGTTTGTGTCCGAGGATTTCCGGAGGTTTCTGAGGAATAATGGGGTGAAACATTACACATCTGCCCCATATCATCCAGCCACAAATGGATTGGCTGAGAGGTTTCTTCAGACCTTTAAAAAGGCCATAAAGGCAATGTATAATGACGACATACCACTGCAACACAAGGTGGATAATTTCTTGTTTGCTTACCGGAATGCAACACATGCAGTCACCAACCAAGCTCCAGCCGTAATGTTCTTCAACCGAAGGCTAAGATGTCGCCTGGATTTTCTCAAACCAAACATAAGACAAGATGTTGAGGATAAGCAATTCCAGCACAACAATGAGAAGCCAACCAGGAGCTTCAAGATAGGGCAACCAGTCTTGGCCCGCGACTACCGAACAGAAAAATGGCAGCCAGGAACGATATGCACACAGCAGGGACCATTAATGTACACAGTGGACGTTGGAGAGAGCATCGTGAGACGCCATGCTGACCAGATTCTAGAGTCACAGGAACAAGCCAAACCCATACCACGAGCAGGTGCACCTGGTAATCAACCCGAAGTACAGATTGCGTCTACCTCAGAAGCAGTGGTATTGGAAGCTGACGAACCAACCAATGACAATGAGCCAGAATCAACTCCGCCGCAAGAACAGGATACTCGAGAAAGGCGCTATCGAGTCAGGATCAGGAAGCCTCCTCAAAGACTGAACTTATAAATTATTATTTCAGTTGATGTATATAGTACAGAGAAAATTGTAATTGTAATTAGTTATTATTTTTAGTTGTTAAATGAATGTTATGTACTGTTTATCTAAAAGGGGAGGAATTGTTGTGTATGTACCTTTAAGAGAAGAACTGATTCTATACTGCAGTACCGGCAGTGACCACCCCTGTATATAAAGCCATAGCAGGCTTCTGTACGTCAGTTTTAACTTACCCCCTGTTCAGTAAATACCTGTTATTATTGTTCTCCTGCAGTCCGTGTATTATTTATACTCGGACACTACAGTAATATTTCATCAGATCACATTGTTTGGTAATTTTATAATTTCACCATGGGTCTGTAGACTAATGGATGGAGATTGATGATGAGCCAACAGCTCCATTATCATTGCATGATGCGACTACGAGGATGGTGGAAGGCGATCCAAATAGACCTTGTTGTCTTCTCCATCTAGCAATTCCTCCGTTCCTAATTCCCTTTCTATGCTTGCTAATGGGCACCAGAAGTAATCTTTTGATAACCTTGTTTTGACACATGTTCACGGTATATTAATGGTGCCTGACATGAATCAGTCATTCATGAAAGAAAGACTTATGAAATAATACTGAGCGGCCTACGGGTGGTGCTGTCCAGGGAGAATATAAATACTCGGGCATGGGCCCAGCTTGCGCAGGACATTCTTAACAGGAACTAGTGAAGGACACAACTAGACCTCCATGTTGTAAAACAGTTGATTAAAGCTTTGTTTAACGCTTAGACCAAGTGCCTAGTAGTTTTCTAACGTCAGTGCCTACACACGGAAATAAAGGTACAGGAGGAAAGTGCGGTTCGCAGGTCTGGATATGATGTAAAAGCGCTTCTACAATGAGCTTTAAGCACATTTTCTCTGCAACAGATTTAGACGATCTTTATGGTGTTGCCCCATGACTTTTGGTGACACCGGTCAGTCCTTTTTGGAGTATTTAGTATGGATCTGTACATTGCCTAACTTGTTTCCATTAAAGTTGGTTCACTCTTTCGTAACAAAGACTCACTTTAATCACAGATTCCCCCCCCCTTCGACTGAACCTACGATACTTGCATTGACATAGTAACATAATAAAACTCACTACGCACTTGGTTTGAGTATAAGACAAGGCTTTAATCAACTTGTTTCAAAACATGGAGGTCTAGTTGTACTTCACTAGTTCCTGTCTTACAAAATGTCCCTGAGCAAGCTGGGCCCATGCCCGAGTATTTGTACTCCTTGGACAGCGCCACCAGCTGGCCGTTATTTCATGAGTCGTTTCTTTATGATGATGAGATTTATAACACATAGCACCTTTGACATCCCAAAGCCCTTCACCTCCAAAGAAGTGGAGTGATTCTTCTGATGCAGGGAAGCAGAAATGGAAAATAGATATTGTTGAGGGGAAATAGGACAGAATCGGACAGATCTAGTATGGCAAAAGCTAAATACTGCGGATGCTGGACACCTGAAATAAAACCAGAAAATGCTGGAAACACTCAGCCGGTCAGGCAGCATCTGTGGAGAGAGAAACAGAATTAACGGTTCAGGCACCATGGACTTTTTGTTGACATTTTTAATGCTATAAATGTTCCAGGTCAACTTTTATGATCACAAATGATGCAGATTACAAACTGTAGTGGAGGTAGCATCAGTTTCCACATGTACGCTGACGACACCCAGCTCTACCTCACCACCACTTCTCTCGATCCCTCTACGGTGTCTAAATTGTCAGACTGCTTGTCCGACATCCAGTTCTGGATGAGCAGAAATTTTCTCCAATTAAATATTGGGAAGACCGAAGCCATTGTTTTCGGTCCCCGCCACAAACTCCGTTCCCTAGCCACTGACTCCATCCCTCTCCCTAACATGTCTGAGGCTGAGCCACACAGTTCGCAACCTTGGTGTCATATTTGACCCTGAAATGAGCTTCCGACCACATATCCGCAGAATAACTAAGACCGCCTATTTCCACCTCCGTAACATCGCCGGTCTCCGCCCTTGCCTCAGCTCATCTGCTGCTGAAACCCTCATCCATGCCTTTGTTACCTCTAGACTGGACTATTCCAACGCACTCCTGGCTGGCCTCCCACATTCCACCCTACGTAAACTTGAGGTCATCCAAAACTCGGCTGCCCGTGTCCTGACTCGCACCAAGTCCCGTTCGCCCGTCACCCCTGTGCTCGCTGACCTACATTGGCTCCCGGTTAAGCAGCGCCTCGATTTCAAAATTCTCATCCTTGTTTTCAAATCCCTCCATGGCCCCACCCCTCCCTAACTCTGTAATCTCCTTCAGCCCCACTACCCCCCCGAGATATCTGCGCTCCTCCAATTCTGCCCTCTTGAGCATCCCTGATTGTAATTGCTCAACCATTGGCGGCCGTGCCTTCTGTTGCCTAGGCCCCAAGCTCTGGAATTCCCTGCCTAAACCTCTCCGCCTCGCTACCTCTCTCTCCTCCTTTAAGACGCTCCTTAAAACCTACCTCTTTGACCAAGCTTTTGGTCACCTGCCCTCATTTCTCCTTCTATGGCTCGGTGTCACATTTTGTTTGATAACGCTCCTGTGAAGCGCCTTGGGACATTTGACTACATTAAAGGTGCTATATAATTACAATTTGTTGTTGTTGTATGGATCTATGTTCACTTTCAAGAGACACTCCTTAAAATGAGCCTAAGTTAGTGCCACTCCTGTGGCTGATTGGCTGTGTGTCACACAGAATACGGACCAGACACTGCGATGTTAATTAAAATAACAGAAAATGCTGGAAAAACTCAGCAGGCCAGGCAACATCCGTGGAGAGAGGAATAGAGTCAACGTTTCAGGTCGAAACCCTTCGTCAGAACTGAGAAAAAAGCAGGAAATGAAATCCGCCTCCGTGCCCTCTTGCCAGGAGGCGGGAAGCCTTCCTGCCCCGGGTCCCATCTCCTCGAGGCGGGAAAGGGTTTAAAGCCTATTAACTGCCTGTTAACAGGTAGTTAACAGGCAGAAATAGGATTATCCCCATTTTTCGTTCCAAAGTGTGGGCTTCCCGACCTCGGGGAACCCCGCCAGGATGTATGAGCTGAGTAGGAGGTCGGAGGGGGTCAGAGGGGTCTGAAAGTGCAATGTAGAGGTGAGTGATGGGTGCAAGTGTGGCGTGGTAAGTATGTGAGGTGAGTGTTAGAAAATGTGAACTTACCTTTGTTTCTGCCTACAGCCTTCAGCCGCTGTGGAACCGGAGTCCTGACATCTCCATTATCGAGATCACAGACTGGCTGTTGCATCCTCCGATCCAACAGTCATCTGATTTCTACAAAGTAGAAAGGTTTGATGAATCCTGAACACAAGGTCTCATCAAACTACACAGAATGTCAGTGTTTGACAGCTTCACAGAGCTGTCAAATGATGACTTTTCTTCTTTCAAAAATTCTTGACAGATGACACGTCATACGTTGACGTGCTCTGTCACTGACGACCCTCTAATTGGCCTGCTGAGCCCGCTGGGCGGGCTTAACAAGATCAATCAGGGGAAGATCCCGCTGGTTGGCCAGAGGCTGATGGAGGTGGGACTGAAACCAAGCAAGTAGCAGTCACGCCTCCAACACGTCTCCATTGAGAAAATCCAGCCCAAAGTATTTGTTTAATTTCCCTGCCATTTCCTTATTCCACATTATAATTTCTCCTGTCTCAGCCTGTAAGGGACCCACATTTACTTTTGCTAATCTTTTCCTTTTTACATACCTATAGAAGCCTTTACAATCTGTTTTTATGTCTCTCGCTAGTTTACTCTCATATTTTATTTTCCCTTTCTTTATCATTTTCTTGGTCCTCCTTTGCAGAATTCTAAAATCCTCCCAATCCTCAGGCTTGTTGTAAATTATGTATTAATTCTTTAAATGCTAGCCATACCTTTTAAAGTAATTTTCTAATCTACCTTAGCCAACTCGCCTCTCATACCTACGTAGTTTGCTTTGTCTTTAGATTTAAGACCCTACTTTCGGATTTAACTAAATCGCTTTCAAACTCAATATAAAAATTCTATCATATTATGGTCACTCTTCCCTAAGGGAGGGTAGATTTTCTACATGACTGGAGCACAAGAGCTTGGCAGGGCAGAAACGCTTGTTGCAGAATCAGGTACAAGCTGCTCACTAGCTCCCCTCCAAGTCACACACCATCCTGACTTAGAAGTATATCGGCCGTTCCTTCATCGTCACTGGGTCAAAATCCTGGAATTCCCTCCCTAACAGCACTGTGGGAGCACCTTCACCACACGGGACTGCAGCGGTTCAAGAAGGCGGCTCACCGCCACCTTCTCAGGGGCAGTTAGAAATGGGCAATAAATGCTGGCCTTGCCAGCGACGCCCACATCCCGTGAATGAATAAAAATGGTTTTTGTTGTGGTTCATTCTGTTTGAATCTCATGGACCTTTGTTAGGCAAGGGCTGTCATTAGTGCTGCTGACTGGTTGGATACATCCTGAGTCAGAACATGAAGGGTTTAGAGAGAGTAAATAAAGAGATACCGTTTCCAATGGCTGAAGGGTCGATAACCAGAGGCCACAGATTTAAGGTGATTGGTAAAAGAACCAGAGGCGACAGGAGGAAAAACTTTTTTATGCAACGAGTGGTTAGGATTTGGAATGCGCTGCCTGATAGGGCGGTGGAAACAGATTCAATAGTAGTCTTCAAAAGGGAATTGGATAAATACTTGAAGGAGAAAAAATTGCAGGGATATTGGGAAACAGCAGGGGAGTGGGATTAACTGGATTACTCTTCGAAAGAGCCGGCGCAGACACGATGGACAAAATGGCCTCCTTCTGTGCTGTGCTATTCTATGATTCTGTGAAGAGCTGTGGGATCTATGCAAACCAACAGGAACATGGATTTAGATGTTTACAACAGCTTGTATTTATACAGCGCCTTTAACGTAGCAAAATGTCTCAAGGTGCTTCACAGGAGCGTAATTAAAAGAAAAAGTGAAAGGAAGATTTGCATTTATATAGTGTCTTTCATGACCACCGGATGTCTCTTTACAGCCAATGAAGAACTTTTTGAAGTGTAGTCACTGTTGTAATGTAAGAAATACGGCATACAATTTGCACACAGAAGTTTGATAATGACCAGATAATCAGTTTTACAAATGTTGATTGAGGGATAAATATTAGCCAGGACAGAATTCCCCATCTCTTCTTTGAAATAGTGCCATGGGATCTTTTATGTTCACCTGAGAGGGTAGATGGGGCCTTGGTTTAACGTCTCATCCAAAAGACGGCACCTCGGACAGTGCAGCGCTCCGTCAGTACTGCACTGGATTGTCAGCCTATATTTTTGTGTCAGTCTATATGTCTCTGGAGTGGAACTTGAACCCACAACTTTCTGATTTGAGAGGTGAGGGTGCTACCCACTGAGCCACGGCTGACACAGGCATATTCGACAACATTTGAGATGGAGGCACATATTAGGAGAGGTGATCAAAAGCTTGGTCAGAGAGGTAGGTTTTAAGGAGCGTCTTAAAAGAGGGAGGAGAGGTGGAGAGGTTTAGGGAGAGAATTCCAGAGCTTGGGACCCGGGCAGCTGAGACTTTGTGGAAATAACAACAGAAAATGCTGGAAAAACTAAGCAGGCCAGGCAACATCCCTGGAGAGAGAAATAGGGTCAACGTTTCAGGTCGAAACCCTTTGTCAGGACTGAAAAAACACAGGAAATGAAACAGATTAAAGGTCAGTTTGGGGGCTGGGAACTGGAAACATAGAAGATAGGAGCAGGAGTAGGCCATTCGGCCCCTCAAGCCTGCTCCGCCATTCAATGCGATCATGGCTGATCATCCAAATTCAGTACCCTGTTCCTGCCTTCTCTCCATATCCCTTGATCCCTTTAGCCTTAAGATGGGGATGAATGAACAAAAGAGAAGTGAAGAGACATTAAGAGGTATTCAAAATGAGAGGAGATGGTGATAGGACTGGTAAAGAGACAAAAGATGGCTCTACCTAATCACAGAAATCACAGAAACCACACAGTGCAGATAGAGGCCATTTCGGCCCATCGAGCCTGCACCGACACATATCCCACCCGATCCCCGTAACCCCTACAGCAACACATATCCCACCCTATCCCCGTAACCCCACGTACTCAATCCCCCTAACACTAAGGGTCAATTTATCATAGCCAATCAACCTAACCCGCACATCTTTGGACTGTGGGAGGAAACCGGAGCACCCGGAGTAAACCCACGCAAACACGGGGAGAATGTGCAAACTCCACACAGGCAGTCGCCCGAGGCTGGATTCGAACCCTCTTTTGTCTCCACCAGTCCTATCACCATCTTGTCTGGTTTTGAATACCTCTTAATGTCTCTTCACCTCTTTTGTTCTCTCCCAGCCTCCAAACTGGCCTTTTAATCTGTTTCATTTCCTGTGCTTTTTCAGTCCTGACGAAGGGTTTCCACCTGAAACATCGACTCTAATTTTTCTCCAGGGATGTTGCCTGGCCTGCTGAGTTTTTCCAGCATTTTCTGTTGTTATTTCTAGATTAGACTTTGTGGAGTGTGGAAGCTGGGGTCGGGGTCGGGGTCGGGGGGTGGGTCGTGGTGGGGTTGGGGGTGCAGGGTGTAGTACCGCGCCCAGCCTGCAGGGAGGCAGTGTAGCTGGAGGAGCGGCAGGACCCCCGCGGCCCGGTCGCCTCTTGCTGCCACGTCAGGGGTTTCCAGGTAACCGGGCGGCCGAGGCGGTGAGTGAGGGGAGCGGGCCCCGGGAATCAGCTCACACCCGGGGATCGCACCGGGGCCCTGCACCCCGGGACCGGGGAGGAGGCGGTGAGTGAGTGAGGGACCCGGGGACAGCGCACCCCGGGCACCGGCACCGGGGAGGAGGAGGAAGCGGGGACTGGGATCAGCTTACACCTGGACACCCCGCACCGGGGGAAGGCGCGGTCCGGTTTTTTCAATTATTGATGCTCCAGGGTTTAATTTTGTACAAATTAAACCTGCAGCATCTTAAAATGGATGAGCCGGGATCGGCGGGGCTGTAATCCGGGGCAGCTGTGTGTGTTCGGGTGGAATCGGCCCATTCCGTCTGAGAGGAACCGGATTCAGTTCATAGATTGTATTCCAGCAAGGACTGATCACTGAGCATTTGCAGATCATGTCTTGTCACGGGGCAGGGTCCTGGTTAATGTGTTCCCTCCCCCCATCCCATCCCATGTCACTTTTCGATCTCCTAAACATTGGGAATACACAGCAGGTCCGTCCGCACAGACTAGATGGGCCAACTGGCCTCCTGTGCTGTAAAATTAGATCTGATGACGAATACAGCACAGAAGGAGGCCATTTGGCCCATAGCGGTTTTGCCAGCTCTCTGCTGGAGACATCCAACAGTAATCCCACTGCCCGTGCTCTCGCTCCACTGCCCCCAATCTTTCTCTGTGCCAAATATTTGTAAGTTTTCCCTTGAAAGAGGCAGTGGTCTCTGCTTCCACCACTCCCTCCAACAACTGTGTGTGTGAAGGATTTTCTCCAACCCCCTCTCATTCTCTGTGACCTTTCCAGTTCTACACCCCCGATGGTAGCTTTTCACTTCTGACTTGCTGGGCACTTTGAGTATTTTATGATTTGAATTAAAATGTGCATGTGAGAGGGAAGTGTTGCAAATCGAAAATAGATATTTCTTTTGGTGATTGTAGTCGATTTTGTGTTCAGCTGAACAGTGCCTCTTGACACTTTGGTAGGTCATGACAGCACGAGGCAATGTTTGTGCCATCTAACGCGGCTTCCTTAATAGGGGAACTAGAGCTAGCAATAATGTTTAAAACGGTGTAACCATATGCGGGGGAAGAGGTTAGAGGATGTTGTGGACAGTGTTCCCTCTCTTTTTTGGCTGTGTGGTCCATTCAAATTTTGCGCAGGCCCGATTTTTCCATTTAAAAGTTGGTATGCAACCTGTGCGGGACCTCCAGACCGCTGCACAGCCGCGGAACTTAACGCGAGCATTGGTTGTGGACTGTTTCCACTGGCGGGACCTGGGTGTCCTTGTGCACCAGTCGCTGAAGGTAAGCATGCTGGTATGGCAGGCGGTTAAGAAGGCAAATGGTATGTTGGCCTTCATAGCGAGAGGATTCGAGTACAGGAACAAGGATGTCTTGCTGCAGTTGTACAGGGCCTTGGTGAGACCACACCTTGAGTATTGTGTGCAGTTTTGGTCACCTTATCTGAGGAAGGATGTTCTTGCCATGGAGGGAGTGCAGCGAAGATTCACCAGACTGATACCTGGGATGGCAGGAATGACGTATGAAGAGATTGGGTCGATTAGGCTTATATTTGCTAGAGTTTAGAAGAATGAGAGGGGATCTCATTGAAACTTATAAAATTCTAACAGGGCTAGACAGACTAGATGCAGGAAGGATGTTCCCGATGGCGGGGGAGTCCAGAACCAGGGGTCACAGTCTAAGGATAAGGGTAATAAGGATAATCCATTTAGGACTGCGATGAGGAGGAATTTCTTCACCCAGAGAGTGGTGAACCTGTGGAATTCTCTACCACAGAAGACAGTTGAGGCCAATTCATTAAATATATTCAAGGAGTTAGATATATTTCTTAAGGCTAAGGGGATCAAGGGATATGGGGAGAAAGCAGGGACAGGGTACTGAATTTGGATGATCAGCCATGATCGCATTGAATGGCGGAGCAGGCTCGAGGGCCCAAATGGCCTACTCCTGCTCCTATCTTCTATGTTTCTATGGAGATAATTGGCAAAAGAATCAGGGGAAATTAGAAATTTTATTACACAGCAAGTTATGATGACATGAAAGGGCGGTGGAAACAGATTCAGTCGTATCTTTCAAAAGGAAATTGGTTATGCGCTTAATTGCAAGACTATGGGGAAAGCGCAGGACAGTGGGACTAATTAGATAGCTCTTCCAAAGAGCTGGCAAAGGCAATAATGGCCTCCTACTGTGCTGTATGATTCTGTGACTGCACTATAAAAACTGCAGAGCAGATTATGGCTGCTAAATTCATCGTGATAGTTTGAAGCTGTTGGTGATGCTGCAGAGCGAGTGATCCAAGTTGTCGTTCAGTGACTGACGTCAAAGTTTGAGACGTGCCCAGTTAATTGGATAATGGTGGAAATTAGTTTGACACGCACGCAGTGTTATTCTGCTGCGATCACAACAGGCTCCATCTTCACTCCACGGAGCTTCGCCTACACGAGTCTTCTGCATGGGGTTTAAAGGGTTAAATTATGAGGACAGGTTGGATAAACTTGGCTTGTATTCCCTCGAGTGTGGAAGATTGAGGGATGACCTGATCAAGGTGTTTAAAATGATAAAAGAATTCGATAGGGTAGATAACAGAGAAACTATTTCCTTTGGTGAGGGAATCCAGAACGAGGGGGCATAATCTTAAAATTACTGTTAGGCCATTTAGGAGGGAAATCAGGAAGCATTTCTTCACACAAAGTGTAGCAGAAATTTGGAATTCTCCCCGCTTCCCTCCCCCCGGTTCCCAGAAAGGCTGTGGACGCTAAAAGTCAATCGAAGTTTTCAAGACTGAGCTCGATAGATTTTTGTTGGATAAGTGTATCGAGGGATTTGGAGCAAGGATGGGGAAATGGAATTGAGGTATAAATCGGCCATGATCTAATTGAATCGGCTTGAGGGGCTGAATGGCCCGCTCCTGTAACTATGCTTCTGTGGTATTAAACTTCAGTTTGAGGAGTCTGGTTTTTGAATTCGAGACATCCTGGAGTGTGAAGCTGGTACATCAACTAGTCTCAGAGTGGCGGCCGCCTAACTGGTAGCAAACCACGCGCAATATTGGTTTCTTACCGACCGTGGCGGACAGGAAAAGACTCTGGTCCATCCGGCCTGTCCCACAACTGCGATGTCTTGTGCATCACAATATATAGAGTCCCCACCAATGTTCCCTGTCAGCTGCGCTTTGTTCTGCGTGGCCGGTTTCTTTTAATGCTCACGGTCCCTTTAAATGTCTGCGCGTGTGCGGTATTTACACTGTAAAAACCGGTGAGCGGCCTGCGCGGGACCTGGCAGATTACTGCGTGGCCGCGCAAGCATGCAGCTTAGCGGGAACGTTGCTCCCCACCCCACCCACAAGCCATCCCGGGAGAGGCGGGAAAACAGATATTCCTCTCCATCCTCCTTAGTGGGCTCGGTTTAAGAATCCTCAATCAGACTTGTGTTTTAACTCTTGCTTTACAATGCCATATGACGCCACTGTAATCCTTGCCAATGGGACTTGAAAATGATTTACAGCATATCAAATACCTTTTATTAATTTGGTTTTTGGACAACTGACTTGCGCAAACCAGAAGCTCCAGGGGTTTAGAGGAAAGCGCAGAGATTACGTCCTGTATCATAGCATTGTAGAAACTTGCAGCCCAGAAGGAGGCCATTTGGCCCATCATTCCTGCGCTGGTTCTTTGCAAGAGCTCTCTATTTAGTCATACGCCCCTGGTCTTTCACTGTAACCCTGCTGTGACACCCGCCACTGACAAAATGAATAAAATTGCACTCACAGTAGAAATTAGAAAGAAAGAAAGAATTGCATTTATATAGCGCCTTTCATGACCACTGGAAGTCCCAAAGCGTCTTACAGCCAATGAAGTACTTTTTGAAGTGGAATCACTGTTGTAATGTGGGAAACGCAGCAGCCAATTTGCACACAGCAAGCTCCCACAAACGGCAATGTGATAATGACCAGATAATCTGTTTTTGTTATGTTGTTTGAGGGAGAAACACTGGCCAGGACACTGGGGAGAACTCCCCTGCCCTTCTTCGAAATAGTGCCGTGGGATCTTTTAAGTCCACCTGAGAAAGCAGACGGGGCCTCGGTTTAACGTCTCATCCAAAAGACGGCACCTCCGACAGTGCAGCGCTCCCTCAGCACTGCACAGGGAGTGTCAGCCTAGCTTTGTGTGCTCAAGTCCCTCAAGGAAAGAATGATTCAAGGCTGTAACTTTGGTGTTGGCTGCAAATTGCAAGAGCCTTTTGTCCTGTCATTTAAACTCGTCAGAGATCACGACCTCTCCACTTGCAAGAATCAATCTCCGCTACACGCAGGCTACCTCCGCTCTGCTCCTACAACGATGACGGATATTTACATAGTAACGTATATTAACGTAATAAAACGCCCACCTGCAGGTAAATGTTGAAGTCACAAGCCGATGATTCAAAGCTTGGTGCGCTGAATCACTTTTGCACGCTTGTCCAACACACGTTCCAATCGCTAGTGTGTGAAATTAGCAATAAAACTAGTTCATAATACAGGAAACTTTTTTTTATCCGGGACCGACGTGGTGCCAGTTCATCAAAAATTCCGGATAACCGAAAGCTATAGTAAAAGATACGGCGTATAAAGCAACAAACCCTGTTGCTTAGCAACAGCTTCAGAACAATGGCAACAAGTTCCAAGCGTCTCTGTAGCTTAGCAACAGCTACAGCCACACCCTTGCACAGCAACAGATAGAGGAAGGCAAGTAATAAAACTTACCTTAACCTACTCCTGAATTTTGCCGGTTAACCGAGATTTCCGGTTATTTAGGTGCCGGTAAATCAAAAGTTTCCTGTACCCGCCCCGGGGGATATCAGAGCAAAGTGTGGAAGTTACTTGTTGCCTTGCATTGCATTCCTTTCTGTGACTTGTATAAGGTGCAGATGGAATATGGCGGGGGTGGGGGAAACATCACCAGAGAAAAGAGCCCCTGAAAATAACTGAAAGCTTGCGAGCGGTTCTGGTAACGGGACATCTAACACGGCGGTCTTGTCTTTCCAAACAGATTGGCACTGAAACACCGGACAAAATAAAACTCGGGTCAACATGCGGAAGAATGTCGTGGTTAACCTGATCTGTGAAGTTACACTAAGATTACTCCTGTTTGGAATATTCCTGTAAGTGTTTCAGATTACTGGCAGAACTCCCCAGAAGCAACCTCCTTTCTAGTGGTTTGTCCCGCATTAAATTTTGAGCATGGTCACAAACTGTCAGCAGCCATCGGTTCCAGCAAGTTTTTCTGGAGTTTTGGCACTTAAGCTACTTTTTGTTTTGAAAAGCAAAAAAAAACACTCAAAGTGCCAGTTTTCATGGTGCGTTTAAAAACTGCCCTTTCACCCAGATCCGTGGTTTAAGAAGCATGGTGAGTCATGCTTCTGTGGAGCTGGCTGTACTCTGCATTCTTTTGGAGAGTGACCGACTGTAGCTGGAACACATGTCGAAACCAACTCATTAAAGGGTCAGCGGTCTCCAGCATCTTCTGGGTGCGAGGGCCCTGCATGAAATGAGTTTGTGCAATCTTAACCAGTTCCTAGTGGCCACAGCACAAAAAAAAGACTTGCATTTATAGAGCGCCTTTCACGACCACGGGTCATCCCAAAGTGCTTTGCAGCCAATAAAGTACATTTTGAAGTGTAGTCACTGTTGTAATGTAAGAAACGCGGCAGCCAATTTGCGCACAGCAAGCCCCCACAAACAGAAATGTGAAAATGACCAGATAATCTGTTTTAGTGATGTTAGTTGAGGGGTAAATATTGGCCAGGACACCGGGGAGAACCCCCCCAGATCATCTTCAAATAGTGTCGTGGGATCTTTTACGGAACCTCCGAAAGACGGCTCCTCCGACAGTGCAGCACTCCCTCAGTACTGCACTTGGAGTGTCAGCCTAGCTTGTGTGCTCGAGTCTCTGGAGTGGGACTTGAACCCAGAACCTTCTGACTCAGAGGCGAAAGTGCTGCCCACTGAGCCACGGCTGACCCCTAAGTTCACTGAATTAGTTTGTGGGGGAACTTGGGGGCAAATGTCAGTGATAGGTGGTAAGCTTTTCTCTTCAGAGATTGAAGCTAGGGCGCATTGTTGGGGCTGGGGAGAGGGAGCGTCACCTTGCGTGCAGTGGGCCAGCACCTGACCTGGAAAGGATTGATGCTGTCACTGAGTGTTGCATTCCCCAGCACCGACGTCTTCACCTCGAGTGCAAGAGGATTTTTATTTCGGTGAAGTATTTAAAAAAAAAAACTGTTGTCCAGCGGCGTACGCTCCTGACAGACTAAGGGATTGATACGGTGTATAAAGACATTGAAGAAGCAATTCTCGCAAGTCTTAAACTGACCCTCTGTGTGTATTCGGCAGGATTTCCGAGACCTTGACGCCATTCCACCGAATTATCCATCCAGAGGAGATGTGGCTGTACAAGAACCCCCGGACCGAGAGTGATACCGTCCCTACGTGGCACATGTTTGTACGTAAAATATTGTAGCACTGTATTAAAGTCAAGTGCTGTAACGTTTCGTTTGGCAGAATGAAAAGAAAGACTTGCATTTCTATAGCGCCTTTCACGACCACCGGACGTCCCAAAGCGCTTTACAGCCAATGAAGTACTTTTGAAGTTTTGTCGCTGTTGGAATGTAGGAAACGCAGCAACCAATTTGCGCACAGCAAGCTCCCACAAACAGCAATGAGAATAATCAGAGAATCTGTTTTTGTTACGTTGATTGAGGGGTAAATATAGGACACCGGGGATAACTCCCCAGCTCTTTGAAATAGTGCCATGGGATCTTTTACGTCCACCTGAGAGAGCAGACGGGGCCTCGGTTTAACGTCTCATCCGAAAGGCGGCACCTCCAACAGTGCAGCGCTGAGGGAGCGCTGCACTGGAGTGTCAGCCTAGATTTTTTTTTGGTTTTTTGTACTCAAGTCTCTGGTGGGACTTGAACCCACAACATTCTGACTCAGGGGTGGGAGTGCGACCCACTAAGCCACGGCTGACACTGAATGACTTGTGCCTTGCTTTTAGGCGACCCAGTCCAGTCAAACAACCCACTTCCTGGATAGAGATGGGCAATGGCACCCTGGCAGATTGTTCTCTCTCACTCAGGGACAACGAGGCTAATTGTGGTGCGCACCCCCCCGCACTGACACCTTGGCTCACATTCGCGAACTCTGCACAGTCTGGGATGAAGGTTCATTATTCTGGTCTTTATAATTTCACATATACAGTATCTTAACCAAGAGGGCCAGCAGAGGAGCGTGGCCTATCATTAAAACCCCTCACTGGTAGTTTAAAGCCTGTCGTCTTGTACAAGGTGCACACCCTGTGGCCCCCATTTTATAAATTCGACAAATAACGTTTTCCGTTCTTCCTTCAACAGGCCATTTCCTTCCTGACTCCATTGATGACGATACTTCTGATGAAGCTGCTGAATAGAACAGAAAACGGGGATGTGAAGGAAGGTTGTTTAGGTGAGGGAAACCCATCGGTTCGGTCTTGCGTGCCGTCAACTTCAAGCCGGTGAATATTCTTATTAAAATCCTTCTGGTATTGGGTTACGTCATAAAAGGACAAAAAGAGCCTTTCACCTCCTCAGAACATCCCAAAGTGCTTCCTAGACACTGAGTTATTTTTGAAGTGCAGTCACTGTTGTTGTGTAGGCAAATGCGGCAACCAGTGTGCACAGCAAGATCCCACAAACAGCAAATGACATAGATGATTAGTTCGTCTGTTTTTAGCAGTGTTGGTTGAGGGATGAATATTAGCCAGTGGGAGAACTTCCCCTGCTCTTTGCATAGTGCCAAGGGGTCTTTTACATCCACCTGTGAGGGCAGGCGGGCCCTCGCAAGACGGCACCTCCGACCGCGCAGCACTCCCTCGGCACTGCACGGGAGGGTCAGCCCAGATTATGTGTTCAGCCCCTGAAGGTGCCAGGTTCTCGCCCATCCTGTGCCGCATTGCCTGATGTTAGCCAGGTTTGTTGCAGTTGTGCACTGCCGTTGACCCGTGCGCTACTTTGGTCAGGGAGTGGGGGCGGAAGAGGAAATCTGCTCCTGATCGATCGTTGTTGTCCAGTGACACGTGTGGTGCGGAGAAGATTGAGCTCAACTGGGACAGCGATTGGGGTGCGATTATGGGCCTCAACTCTCCCGGGCTAGCGAAAGGAAAGGAACTCAGCTGGGCTTCCTGCTCTGCACTGACTCCTGGAAAAGTGTAAACTCAAAATAACAACAAAGTCATCGACCTGAAACGTTAGCTCTGTTTCTCTCTCCACCGATGTTGCCTGGCCTGCTGAGTTTTTCCAGCATTTCCTGTTGTTATTTCGGATTTCCAGCATCCGCAGTATTTTGCTATCGTAAAAGTGTAGACTTGGTTGTGATCGATCAATCTGCTGGATCACATAAGGAATGACGACGTCTTGGCAAGATTAGAGAAGCATATCCCGGCAGCGAACCTGCACTTTAAGGAGAAGAGGGCAGTAAAATGGCAAAAGATTTAGAAATCTTAGCCTTCTGCATCCATTTCAGTTCATCTTTTCCTGTTCCGCTAAACTGTGCTATGTTACAATCTAAGTGGTACAGTCAGTTCAGTGGTGTCTTGTCTGATTTATTTATCTGCTGAATTACAAACCAACACTAGGGGGACCTGGATACAGTGGGTTTGATCTTGACCTTGCAGCGTTTCAGTTCAGACTGACTGAATGACCATTACCTCTGCTGGCTGCGCAGGTCTCCCTGAAATTCGGGCAGTGTCAATCTCACTGGGCCAGCCATTGGGCTGCGATTATCGGCCGATGGTAGACATGGGGTTCACAGCACAACATTGGCCCTAAATTAGGGATAATACGCTGGGGCTAGGAGTCGAGGCATCTGACCTGGGGAGTACTCGATGAGACACTGGGTGGTTGGAATGGAGAGTGCTCCATTCCCCCAGCGTCCTTGGCGAGCGAGTGAAAAAATACTTGAGTCCCTGGTAACCTTTGTTGGGGATACTTCACATTAAAGTCCCATGAAGTTTCTTTTTTGAATCTGTGGCATTGTTACAGGCAGTTCTCTTCAATTTTTGTGATTGCACAAATGAAATGTACTCATTGTGTTTGCACTTGCAGCAGCGTCTCTGGGCCTGGTTTTGAATGGAGTCATCACAAACACCTTGAAACTGGTGATTGGAAGGTGAGCTAGGATCTGCACAGCTTTAAAGGCACAACTGTGCTTTGTTGAAGAAATAATCCAGGGTGAAGTCCCTTTGCATGGCCTGAAGATTTGGGCATATCCTGGCTCCGAATGCCAACGATTTAAGCTGTAGTCTGTTTTAAAAGCTCCGCGCGTCACCTCTGCTCACGTTCATTGGGCTCACTGTTGTAGCAAGAAGCACCGAAACATCATCTTTAAGCACCTTGCCTTGAACTAGCCATAAGACATGGTACAGAGTTGGTCAGGGGTCCAGACTTTGGGACACTTTTGTGACCTGATAAAAGTCAGATTGAAATTGCTACCGCTCAGCTTGATTGTGATCATTTGTGTCCTGTGAGAGGCAATGTAACTACCCTCGTCTTCCTTTCCCAGCGATAAACGAGACCCCCCCTGCCTTAAAGCAATAATTAAGCATCAGGCCCAAAGGCCTTCTGAAAAGAATGAATTGTGCTCACCTCCCACCAACCCTTTCTACCCTTGTTTTCTGACTTGCTGGGGCGTTGTTTCAGGAGGGTCAGGGCCCTCAGTAATTGACCATTCTTTGAGGTCCACCATTCTCTGGGAAAAGAACCACCTCCTGTCATCTGACGATGATCTGGCCAGATGCAACTTAAAATTGTGACCGCTAGTCCTCCCATACCTACTTAGTTGAAACAAACTGTCTACTCGAACACTATCTGCAGGAAACTTTGTTATATCCGGCACCGACGGGACCGAGCTGTTGCCGATCTATCAAAACTGCCGAACATACAAAGTTAACGTTGAAGGATACGGAGGTTTTCATCTCCGTATCCGACAACAAACACTGTTGCTTAGCAACAGCTTGTAAACAGTCGGCCCGTACCTTGGAAGCGTCTCTGTAGCTTAGCAACAGCTTCAGAGAGACTTTCCAAAGCCCGACTGTTGAAAACAAAGCCACGAGAAGAAAAAAAACCTAACAAAACGGCTCCTGATTTCTGCCGGTAGATCGAGGTTTCCGGACATACAACCTCCGGATAAACCAAAGTTTCCTGTATTTCCTTTATCACCATACAAACCTCAATCAAATCATCTCCACATCTATGCTTCTCAAGTGCTGATTCCCAGCTCTTTTAGCCTATCTTAATAATTAAGATACTTCAAACTGGGAATTAGTCTAGTGGCCCTCCTCTGCACCTTCCCAAAACCCCCCTCACCCACCATGTGAGGAGACAAAAACTGGACACAGTATTCTAATGGAGGCCTGACCAAGGGTTTTGTACAAGTACAAAATAGGTTGCCCTGTCTTATAGCCAATTGTCCTATAAATGCACCATCACCTTATTCACTCTATCGCTTCACGGCATTGCGCATGAACCTTGAGCGATCTATGCACTAGAACGCCCAGGTCTCTCTCTCTCCACCTGCTTCAGTGCATGTACGTTGAGCATTCGCACTGCCCAAATGCATAACGCTGCATTTTTATTTTACGTTAAACATCATTTGCCAATCACAAGCCCAATCCCCCCAACACATCAAGTCCACCTGAAACAATAGAGCATCGTCCAGAGATCTAACGCTCGCACACATCTTAGCATCGCCTGCAAACTTGCAGATTGTGCCCCCAAGACCTACACCCAGATCATTAATAAAAACAGTAATGAGCAGTGGTCCCAACACCAATCCCTGGGGGACACCACTGGTGACCGGTCTCCAAACAGATCCAAATCCATCTACAACTACTTTCTGCCAATGTCCGTTCAGCCAGCTTATAATCGAGTTCAATATATTACCAAAATATCAGAGACTTCGATCTTGTGGAGAGGTCTCTTATGCGGTAGCTTGCCAAAAGCTTTTTCATAAATTCATAGAATGGTTACAGCACGGAAGAAGGCCATCCGGCCCGTCGAGCCCGTGCCAGCTCTCTGCAAGAGCACTTCAGCTAGTCCCACTCCCCCGCCCTTTCCCCGTAGCCCTGCAAATTTCTTTCCTTCAGGTGCTTATCCAACTCCCTTTTGAAAGCTGTGATTGAGTCTGCCTCCACCACCCTCTCAGGCAGTGCATTCCAGATCCTAACCACTCGCTGCGTAAAAAAGTTTTTCCTTACGTCGCCTTTGGTTCTTCTGCCAATCACCTTAAATCTGTGTCCTCTGGTTCTCGACCCTTCTGCCAATGGGAACAGTTTCTCTCTCTCTACTCTGTCCAGACCCCTCATGATTTTGAACACCTCTATCAATCTCCTCTCAGCCTTCTCTGCTCTAAGGAGAACAACCCCAGCTTCTCCAGTCTATCCAAGTAATTGAAGTCCCTTATTCCTGGAATCATTCTCATAAATCTTTCCTACACCCTCTCGAAGGCCTTCACATCCTTCCTAAAGTGCAGTGCCCAGAATTGGACACAGTACTCCAGTTGAGGCCGAACCAGTGTTTTATAAAGGTTCATCATAACCTCCTTGCTTTTGTACTCTATACCTCTATTTATGAAGCCCAGGATCCCGTAAGCTTTTTTAACTGCTTTCTCAACCTGCCCTGCCATCTTCAACGATTTGTGCACATATACCCTGAGGTCTCTCTGTTCATGCACCCCCTACAGGATTGTACCCTTTAGTTTATATTTCCTCTCCTCAATCTTTCTACCAAAATGTATCACTTCACACTTTTCTGCGTTAAATTTCATCTGCCACATGTTCGCCCATTCCACCAGCCTGTCTCTGTCCTCTTGAAGTCTATCACTCTCCTCCTCACTGTTCACTGTACTTCCAGGTTTTGTGTCATCTGCAAATTTTGAAATTGTGCCCTGAACACCCACATCCAAGTCATTAATACAGTATATTAAAAAATCTCTCTTAGGCAGTCCCTCGGAACCGAGGATGACTTTTAATTTTTTTTTTACATTAATATATATCAAGAAAAGCAGTGGTCCCAGTACCAACCCCTGGGGAACGCCACTGTATACCTTCCTCCAGTTGAAAAAACAACCATTCACCACTGCTCTCTGTTTCCTGTCACTTAGCCAATTTTGTATCCATGCTGTCCCTTTTGTTCCATGGGCTTCAACTTTGCTGGCAAGCCTATTATGTGGCACTTTGTCAAACGCCTTTTGGAAATCCGTGTACACCACATCAACCGCATTGTCCTCATCAACCCTCTCTGTTACCTCATCAAAAAACTCGATCAAGTTGGTTAAACACGATTTGCCTTTATCAAATCCGTGCTGGCTTTCCATAATTAATCCACACTTGTCCAAGTGACTGTTAATTTTGTTCCTGATTATTGTTTCTATAAGCTTCCCCACTACTGAGGTTAAACTGACCGGCCTATAGTTGCTGGGTTTATCTTTACACCCTTTTTGAACAAGGGTGTAACATTTGAAATTCTCCAGTCCTCTGGCACCAGCTCCCGTTTCTAAGGAGGATTGGAAAATTATGGCCAGTACCTCCGCGATTTCTTCCTTCATTTCCCTCAGCATCCTCGGATCCTGGTGACTTATCTACTTTAAGTACAGCCAGCGTTTCTAATACCTCGTCTTTATCAATTGTTATCCCATCCAGTATCTCCTCTACCTCTTTTACTATGTCTATGGCAGCATCCTCTTCCTTGGTGAAGACAGATGCAAAGTACTCATTTAGTACCTCAGCCATACCCTGTGCCTCCATGCGTAGTTCTTTTTGGTCTCTAATTGGCCCTACCCTTACTTTTACTACCCGTTTTCTATTTATATGCCGATTGAAAACTTTTGGATTCCCTTGTATGTTAGCTGCCATTCTATTCTCATATCCTCTTTTTGCCCCTCTTATTTTCTTTTTCACTTCTCTGAACTTTCTCGGATGTATTCTCGATCTGACCTCTGTCATACATGCTCTTTTTCTGCTTCATCTTACTCTCTATCTCTTTCGTCACCCAGGGAGCTCTGACTTTAGTTGCCCTACCTTTCCCCTAGTGGGAATGTACCTCGACTGTACCCAAACTATTTCCTCTTTAAAGGCAGCCCATTGTTCCACTACAGTTTTGCCTGCCAATCTTTGATTCCAGTTTACCCGGGGCCGATCCGTTCTCATCCCACTGAAATTTGCCTCCTTCCAATTAAGTATTTTTACTCTAGATTGCTCCCAGTCCTTTTCTATAGCTAATCTAAAACTGATGATACGATGATCTCTGTTCAATAAATGTTCACCTACTGACACTTGCTCCACTTGACCCACCTCATTCCCCAGAACCAGATCCAGCAATGCCTCCTTCCTCTTTGGGCTGGAAACATACTGATCAAGAAAGTTCTCCTGAACACACTTCAGAAACTCTTCCCCCTCGCTGCCCTTTACACTTACTATCCCAGTCTATGTTCGGATAGTCGAAGTCCCCCAGTATAACTCTATAGTTCTTGCATCTCTCTGTAATTTCTCGGCAAATTTGCTCCTCCATATTTTCCCACTAGTTGGTGGTCTATAGAATAGAATGTAATGGCACCTCTATTATTTCTCAACTCTAGCCATATAGATTCTGTCCTTGACCCCTCCAGGCCATCTTCTCTCTCCAGCACTGTCACATTCTCCTTAACCAATATTGCCACCCCACCGCCTTTCTTTCCTTCCCAGCTTTCCAGAGCACCTTATATCCAGGAATATTTAATACCCAATCCTGTCCTTTTTTGAGCCAGGTCTCCGTTATTGCCACGACATCATATTCCCATGTGGCTTTTTGCGCCTGCAGCTCACCAAGCTTGTTTACTCTGCTTCGTGCGTTCGCATACATACACTGTAAACCTATCTTAGACCATCCTGTGTTCTCTTAGTCTGACCCCACCTAATACCTTACTATTTCTTGCTTTAGTGCTATCCGTATCTCCCAATCCTTTGTGCCCTCTGTTTCTCATTTCTAATGCTACATCCTGGTGCCCATCCCCCTGCCAACTTAGTTTAAACCCTCCCCAACAGCACTAGCAAACCTCCCCGTGAGGATATTGGTACCGGCTCTGTTGAGCTGCAACCAGTCCGGCCTGTACAGGTCCCATCTCCCCCAGAACCTGCCCCAATGCACCAGGAATCTGAAGCCCTCCCTCCTGCACCATCTCTCTAGCCACGCTATCCTCTCCTATTTTGATACTCACTCGCGCGTGACACCGGGAGTAATCCAGAGATTACTACCTTTGAGGTCCTGCTTTTTAATCTCTTTCCTAGCTCCCTAAAATCTGCCTGCAGGACCTCATCCCTCTTTCTGCCTATGTTGTTGGTACCAATATGGACCACGACCACTGGCTGTTCACCCTCTCTCCCCCCCTCAGAATGTTCTGCAGCCGCTCAGTGACATCCTTGACCCTGGCACCAGGGAGGCAACATACCATCCTGGAGTCATGTCTGCAGCCGCAGAAACGCCTGTCTGCTCCCCTAACTATTGAATCCCCGAATTTTGGAAGTCTTAAGTAGACAATGTCAACTGGGCTTTCCTCATCCACCATCTTGGTGACTTCTTCAAAAAAAGACAATTTCACTTGTAATCTCTATCTCTATATTGCATCCCTAATGATTCCCTCCAGAATCTTTCCCATTACTGACATCAAAGTTTCCCATTCTGTAGCTGAAAGAGGAGGCGTGGATGTTGGAGCAGAAAGCAGCTAGCATTTCTACCTTCCACTTGGCCTTGCTGTTCAGATGGGGAAAGGCTCCAGATGTTGTCAACCAACCTGCAGCTTTGTAAAGAAAGAACAGGAAACTTTCGATTTACCGGCACCTAAATAACCGGAAATCTCGGTTAACCGGCAAAATTCAGGAGTAGGTTTTACTTCATATTGTACTTGCCTCCCTCCATCTGGTGCTGTGCAAGGGTGTGGCTGCAGCTGTTGCTAAGCTACAGAGACGCTTGGAACTTGAGGCCATTGTTCTGCACTTGTTGCTAAGCAACAGGGTTTGTTGCTTTATACGGAGCTCTCAGCTCTCCCTATCTTTTACTATAGCGTTCGGTTATCCGGAATTTTTGATGAACCGGCACCACGTCGGTCCCATCGGTGCCGGATTAAAAAAAAGTTTCCTGAACTTGGATAGATAGAATGTACAGCCATTCAGCCCAACGGGCCCATGTATACTCCACACCAGCCTCCTCCCACCCCTATTCACATATCCTTCTATTCCCTTCCTCCCTCATGTACTTATCTGGTTTTGCCTCAACCACTCCCTGTAGTAGCAAGTTCCACATTCTAACCACTCTCTGGGTAAAGAAGTTTCTCCTAAATTCCCTTTGGATTTATTACACTACCTCAGGACGTCCCAAAGCACTTCACAGAAAATGAAGTTCTTTTGAAGTGTGGTCACTGTTGTAATGTGGTATGAATGGTTGAGCTGGTGACAGTGTGGTTGTCTCACTGTTTGCAGGCCTCGGCCAGACTACTTCTACCGCTGCTTTCCGGACGGAGTGGTGACCGAGGACATGCAGTGCACGGGTGACCCCAGTGTGGTAGTGGAGGGAAGGAAGAGTTTCCCCAGTGGCCACTCTTCGTGTAAGTACACGTCGCCGCGCGTTCATCACATCGCCGTATAAAAAGACCTATAATGGTCTTGCCATTCTTCAGCGGGAGGTCAAATGGTTCAACGCTCTACAGGTGAGATCAAGAACGACCATTTGTCAGTTTGTGGCCCCACTAAAGATTTGACGCAATGTTCAGCTGTTGCTCGATCTCTTAACTTTGTAACCGCGCTTAAATTTTCTCCGTTGTAAGATGCTGACTGCGCTGGACACTAGCTTCCACGTGCCGGAACTTTGGTATATGGAGTTGGGTCACAGCTCAGCCATGATCTCATTGAATGGCGGAACAGGCTCAAGGGACTGAATGGCCTCCTCCTGTTCCTATGTCTGCAGACAGGTGGCATCGGCACGCATCCAAGCACTTCCTGCATTGCCCGACTTGAACTCGTTCTCATATTGAAGGAGCTAGAAAAGTTGGTGCTGTAATTGTTCCCTACAGTTAGCTGCCCAACCAGCTCTGCTGGCCTTAATGTGATACCGTCTTATGCTCAATGAAAACTGCGCTGGCAGGCTAATTTGAATGGATTTGATCCATCTTCAGCATCGATGAGGAGCTGACGTTGCAATTGTACATGTAAAAAAAAAATCAAAATTACTTGACCCCTCCCCCAATTTCCACTGCCTCGCTAAGGAAGCATCTCTCTTCATTCGTTCGTTCGCTCCTCCACTTCCCAGGAGTCCGAACTCTTCACGTGGACAATCATTGGGCGCCATCTTAGATGGAAGGGACCGTGCCCCACTGCAACTTCTATCATTCATCGTTTGAACCCTTTGGCTTTCAATGTTATTTACGTATTTGGGATCTGATGTTTTATCAGGACGCTTGCTTTACCCTTGTGTTCCTCAGTGTTGTCACTAGACTTTGTGGGCATGTTAATGATGATATCCTTTAAGCAAAGAAAAATCTCTCGCGTGTTCAGTGTGGTCAAATTCCGGTGAGGTGTCCTAAATGCATCAGCTCGAGCTGCTGCCTTCCAAGTGGCAGACTCCTAACACTCATGTGTAAAGGTCTCCAGCTGGGTGCAAGCCATGCTTTGATGAACAAGACTCATGGGTTGCTCTCGCCGTTCAAGTGATCATAGCCTGAACATTTCATAAGGAATACGATTTGCCTTTTGCTAAAATGCTGGTGGCAGCGGTGACTTGCCCCAGGCAAGGCGACAGACTTGGTGACTTGCTCCCAAGCATCTCGCCATGGCTTGTGTAAATAGCTCTTTGGAGAGGATTGCCGGGTCCAGTAACACAGCACCTTCCCAAAACTGTGCATGAGGGCAGTAACTTGCCACGTGAGCAGTCAGAGCTGCAAAGCTTACAGCAGTTCTTGGGAACGCTGGTATATTCATTCTTTTCCAAGCCCTCAAGTGTAACTCCTTGGTATTGCCCTACTCCCTGGCTTTCCTTTCCCCAATCTGGGGGGTCCTGTGCTGTTGCCTTTGACCCTTCACCTTTATTCCTGTGCCAGGGGGTGTAGTGGGTTGGGCAGGCAGAATCGTCTTTGAATCTTGTTCTTTCAATTCTACTCGCAGTTGCTTTTGCCGGCCTGGGGTTCACAGCCTTCTACCTGGGAGGGAAGCTCCACTGCTTCACGTCAAGGGGCCGTGGAAAAGGATGGAGACTGTGTGTGATGCTAATGCCCTTGTACATCGCAGCCATGATCGCTCTGACACGTGCCTGCGACTACAGGCACCACTGGCAAGGTGAGAAGCACGGGCAATTCGGACTGCATAACACTGAACCATTTCAATCTTATCACGCTTACAGCAGTTCTTGGGAACGCTGGTATATTCATTCTTTTCCAAGCCCTCACGCTGTTTTACATTTTTCTAGTGACTCCAAGAGGGTAACTTGTCCCACCCGATAACTAACCTTTACATTTCTCGTTTAGAACAGTGGCGAAGTCCGAGCGCAGTGCAGGAAAGTCGACAAGAAGTATTCATCTCTAGTACTGTCCCCACCCCTTACACCTTCCACTCTTAGCAGCCAAATCGATAAATACACGAGGGAGAAAGGAATAGAAGGATATATTGATTGGGGGAGAGGAAGTAGGGGTGGGAGGGGGCTCGTGTGGAGCATAAACACCAGCACGGAGCAGTTGGTCCAAATGGCCTGTTTCCGTGCTGTAAATTCAGTGTGAATGGCACTAACCATTTGCCAGTACCATTGGCGTCAAATGCACCGGCTTCACTTTTAACAAGTTGAGTGTGCCGGCTATTTTGGGCAGTTCAATAAATTCTTCGCACCTCGTTAACGTATTTGTATTTAGATCCCTCCATGGATCGTTCTGCATCTGTTTTGAGCCCACGATCTCTCTCATGGTTAACAATCACCCATCCTGAACCAGAATCTCACCCATGGCTGAGTTAGAATTAACTGTTAGATTTAAGAAATCCCATCCCTCCTGTGTTTCACCAGCTCCCGATTTAATTTTTTTTTTTATAGAAGATAGGAGCAGGAGAAGGCCATTCGGCCCCTCGAGCCTGCTCCGCCATTTAATGAGATCATGGCTGATCATCCAAATTCAGTACCCTGTCCCTGCTTTCTCCCCATATCCTTTTAGCCTTAAGAAATATATCTTAACTCCTTCTTGAATATATTTAATGAATTGGCCTCAACTGCCTTCTGTGGTAGAGAATTCCACAGGTTCACCACTCTCTGGGTGAAGAAATTCCTCCTCATCTCTGTCCTAAATGGCTTACCCCTTATCCTTAGACTGTGACCCCTGGTTCTGGACTCCCGCCATCGGGAACATCCTTCCTGCATCTAGTCCTGTTAGAATTTTATAAGTTTCAATGAGATCCCCTCTCATTCTAGCGAATATAAGCCTAATCGACCCAATCTCTCTTCATACGTCATTCCTGCCATCCCAGGTATCAGTCTGGTGAATCTTTGCTGCACTCCCTCCATGGCAAGAACATCCTTCCTCAGATAAGGTGACCAAAACGGCACACAACACTCAAGGTGTGGTCTCACCAAGGCCCTTTTTTTTTTCTTTCTTCAGTCGGTAATTTTGTAACATTGAGAAACCCTTGGTTTTAGTCCCGGACAAACAATCTGCTGATCCCAATTGGAATTGGAGCAGGCAGTAGAGAATTGGAACCCAGTTAGATGTTTGTTTTCTTCACTGCTCCCGTTCTCTCTCTGTGTCTACTGTCCAAACCGAGGAAGCAGTCTTGCAGTTTTTAGCCCTTAAACTTGAGTTAATCCAAAACTCTGCTGTTTGTGTCCTAACTCGCACCGAGTCCTCTTCACCCATCACCCCTGTGCTCGCTGTCCTGCATTGACTCCCGGTCCGACACAGCCTCGATTTAAACATTTCAAATCCCTCCATGGCCTCGCCCCCTCCCTCGCACTGTAACCTCCTCCATCCCTGCAAACCCCCGAGATCCCTGCGCTCCTCCAATTCTGGCCTTTTGCGCATCCCCGATTTGCATCGCTCCACCATTGGCGGCCGTGCCTTTAGCTGCCGAGGCCCTAAGCTCTGCAAATCCCTCCTTAAACCCCTCTCTCCTTTTAAGATGCTCCTTAAAACCTACCTCTTTGACCAAGCTTTTAGTCACCATCCTAATATTTCCTTATGTGGCCCTGTGTCAAATTTTGTTTGAGAACGCTGCTACAAAGTGTCTTGTCATGTTTTACTATGTTAAAGGTGCTATATAAATGCAAGCTGTTTGCCTTTTCTCTTGCTAACTAATAACAGACATGACATTCTCAGCAATCGCTCACACAATCTCTGTTGCACGGGAATATTCAGCAAGATTTTAGCCGACTGACCAATACAGGCTCTCCTCCCTAAAACCGTTTGCTCTCCTCGAGTAACGTGCCATTTTGTCTTGCAGATGTGGTGGCTGGCTCTCTGATCGGACTGACTGCAGCGTACACCTGCTACCGACAGCACTACCCGAGTCTGTCGGACCCTGAATGCCACAAGCCGTACTCGAAGACCAAACTGTCAACGGCGCAGGAGCGCAAGCTATCGAACCCCAGCTTCAAACTGGACGTGTAGAGAGCCGCCCCTTTAGCAGCCTCCTCCAGGGCAATCCAATCTTGTCCTCGCCATGTAAACGTGCTTTTCTTTTTTGGGCAACATTTGCACATATTTATAATGGGACCTTTTGCAACACCTTAACGAGTGCGCGCGCGCACACACACACACACACACACACACACACACACACACACACACACACACACACACACACACACACACGTGCAAAACAAGGGAATTAAATGGACCAGCAAGAGACCAGAGCATTTCAGATTTTATTGGTTCGTGAAGTTAAAGCAATTGATTTTACCCTTTTTTAAACAAGCCATTTATTTATTTTCCTTTTTTTTTTGCTCGAATCTAAAAATTGGCAAATAAAATACAGATGGTATGAAGGCAATAGTTCAACATGGTTGTAACAAGTAAGTGTGTTTAGACTTTCAGATGGATCACTTTTCTAAGGCGATGACAGTTCGAGTATAATTACTTTACTGAACCCACTTGTTCTGTGGCATTAATTTCAGTGGGAACAAATGACTGCAACAATCTGCCCCGTCCAAACTCCCGTACCGTGCAGTGATCGCCAGGACCAAGTGGCTGAAATTAATTCCACAGAATAAAATGTGCCAGTGGTGATCTCTGCTCCTTGACACATGCGTCTTGTCGCAATTTAGGTTAAGGAATTTGTGATTGCTTCTCACCAATGGATTTATTGTGATAGGGGAAGGTGTGCAATTCTCTACAATCTTAAACGGAGGTTGCGCTTCCAGGTTCCCTTCCCACAGAAACTTAAAACAACAGAGAGATTTTCCTCTTTTGGTGAATATTATTTACGTCGGTCCCAGGTCAGTCCCGTCGCTGTGACATCGCTGCACCCATGGTCTTGAATGTGGCTCCTTGCCCCACCCCAGCAAGTGAGCCGTTGTTCCTGGCTAGCTAGTGGGCGATTGCAAGTTCCCTGGTCAGGGCTGAAACCACTACTCGATGTTCAAATGACTCTGGATAGCAGCAAGTCAGGAAAGAAACGAGACACGAAGTTGAGACTGGTGTTGGTACGAGTCACCCACCCCCTCACTTGGAGTGACAGCGTTCTGGGCTCATGAGACTAGCTAAGTTTAAAAATCCTGTTTTTTGAGACGGTGATGGTGGTGGGCCGCCTTGAACCGCTAGGATCAGTTTTGATGCAACTGAGTGGCTTGCTAGGTCATTTCAAAGGGCAGTTAAGAGTCAACCATGTTGGAGTCACATATAGGCCCAGCCTGGGTAAGGACTTCAGGTTTCCTTCCCTGAAGGACATTAGTGAACCAGTTAGTTTTTTACAACAGTCTGACAGCTTCACGATCACTTCTGCTGATTCCAGTATTTTATTTCCAAAACACTTAATACAGATTCTCAAATTGCCATGGTTGGATTTGAGCCTACATTCTCTGAATTATTAGTCCAGGCCTCTGGATTACTAATCCAGTAACATAACCATGACCCGACCGTACCCTTTCATAGCATGTCTGTGGACAGGATTTTAAAAGGATTTTATACCTCTTGCGCTGGTAGCCCTTCTCAGTGAAATACTTTCTCATTTTGTAACAAAGCCGTCGCAAGTAAGAGTGTGTGGGGGTGGGGTGGGGGTAAAGTTCACAATGACCTCGGCAATGTTGTTTAATTTATATACAATGAAACGGTTGCATCAGGGAGGTGGGATGTGATTTGCATCCCTTAAATTAATTGAGCATTCCCTTGTGAGTTATGTCCACCCCTGTAATTGCTGGTTATTAGGGCCACTGGCTTGCAGGGACAGAACACATCAAGTCCCGTTCCCTGTTGGGATTCAGATATTGTTCTTGGGAATCGCACTCCACGATTCCATTCGGCAGACTTGCCCATGGTGAGTTTACACGCAGATTTATACGTTGAATCAACCTGTGACTGGTATATTTATGTCGCTGTGCTGCTTCAAGTATTTTGTACAGAATGTTATGTATTGTTTCCACGGACCTACCGCATCCCTTTCACGGTGAGAGGGCGGGAGCAGAAATGCTGTTGGCCCTGGCCACAGACGTGCCGTTCACATTCCATTTACAGATGGGTACCGGCAGGGAGTGCCTGGTCTTCAAAGCAGCCGCCTCTGCCAGGGGCGGGGGATTCAGGCTTGCTGTGGGACTAGGTAGAGATCAGTGTTCCCTTTAGGCTGCGTGGCCGCACAGCGATCTGGAGGTCCCACGCAGGCCACCCGCCGGCTTTATAATGGAAAAACCGCGCCTGCGCGGAAATTCACGGGCCACGCACCCCGCCAAAAAAATCAGAGGGAACATTGGTAAAGATGATGGTTTTTCAAATCACATTTCAAATAGACGAGGGTGGGTGGGGGGGGAGAGCGATGCACCGACTGTTCAATCACAAGACTTCAGTCAACCGCCCCCGGTTTAACCAAAGCTGCATCTTAGAGCCAGGATTGGTTAGGTGCAGCAGTGAATAAAATACACACGCACACACCTTCACCGTTTTGCTTTAGTGCCACTTCCAACAAGACTCCAATCCTGAAAGGACGCGCTCTTGTTGGACACATTCCAGCTTATAATGTCATGTTGTGATATTCCTGTCATGGACATTAGTCTTAACCATGGATAAATAGCACGACTGTAACGTCACTGCTGTGGCGGTCTGTTGAACAGGCCGCTGGTTGGACCTTAAACTGAAACGTTAACCGTATTCCTCTTCACCATGATCCACTGGTAGTCTTTTGAATAGAAACTATTTCCAATTGCAGGAGAAATAATGACCTTGTGAGTCGTGCCGTCTCCAGTTGTGCATGTGGTTCCGTAGTACCCAGTGCAGCACCTGTTCACGCAAGTGTAACTATCGAGACACGTGTAAGCAACTGTCTATATAACCAAACTTGCTGTTTCTGTTCGGTGCTTCGAATGGGCACAGTAACAGGCTACAGTCGGGGGTCTAGTCCGAGGGAAGGAAAGCACAAAGCAGCACACACATGCACGTTGGGATATTCCCGTTCCGCTTCCCTGGAATGTGAATTTCACCAGATTGTGGTAACTGCAGATCCCAACTGTTGTCTTTGTGAATTTATCAATTCACTGACTGTACTGTGAATATACAAGGGGAGACTGTGGCAAGTTTTAGTCCTATGTTGATCACGCTGTCTGAACAAAGTAATCTTAAGTCAACCCTGTGTGTAAATGGGAGTCATCTCTTTGTCTTCAAATAAAACAAAGACCAATATTTAAAAAGACGTTTTAGATTTCTTTCTGGTATTTTTCTCTTCTGGGGTTTACCTGCATGGCACAATGATTAGGGTCTGTCGACAAGCTATACTGTACTCCAGTCTGCCATTCCAGAATCCAATCCCTCTGAATCTCTGTCTGCTCCTTACAGCTCTGATTCATGTCAGCACAGAAGCTCCTCCCTCAGAAACAGCAGAGGTAGCTTTTTGCTGAAAAATAAAATCCCAGTGCATTGGTCTACATACAGTTTCACACGAAATGATACAGAAATATTTAATAATGACAGGTTGGAGCCCAAGGTGGCTCAGTGGGTACCACTCGCGTCCCTTGATCCAGAAGGTTGTGGCTTCAAGCTCCGCTCCAGAGACTAGAGCATGTAAACCAGGCTAACACTGCAGGGGAGTGCTGCACTGTCTGAGGTGCTGTCTTTCAGATGAGACGTTAAATCGAGGACCCATCTGCTCAGGTGGAAGTAAAAGATCCCACGGCTACTATTTCGATGAAGAGCGGGGCAGTTAACCCTGGTGTCCTGGACCAATATTTATCCCTCAACCAACATCACTAAAACAGATTATCCGGCCATTATCACACTGCTGTTTGTGGGAGCTTGCTGTGCTCAAATTGACTTGCGTTTCCCTGCCTTACAACAGTGACCGCTCTTCAGTAAAGCACTTTGGGACGTTCTGAGGTCATGGAAGGCGCAATATAAATGCAAGTCTTTAATTTCTTTTTAATTGTGTAATCCACTTTGTAGTGCAAATGTAAGAGTTGGGAAACTGAACATGACATTATTGGGTTCAGTATAAAATGTGAAAAGGAGAGTGAATACTCAAAGGTAAAGGGACTTCATTGGACAAGAGTCAATTTCATTGAAATGAAAAGGGAACTAGCCCGTGCAAAGTGGGCAGGAAAATTGGCAAATAACATCAGAAAATATTGGAAACACTCAGCAGGTCAGGCAGCATCCGTGGAGAGAGAAACAGCGTCAACGTTTCAGGTCGGTGACCCTTCGTCAGAACTCTGTTTCTCTCCATGGATGCTGCCTGACCTGCAGAGTGTTTCCAGCATTTTCTGTTGTTATAAATGCTGGTCTTGACAGCGCCGCCCAGATTCTAGGAAAGAATGAAAAAATAAGGGAGTTGGACAAGAACGTGAGGAAGAGGAACTTTTACAGGGTTAATGAAAAAAATGGGCGTGTGGGACTCGGCACGACTGCTCTTTCAAAGAGGTGGCACAGGCATGACGGGCCGAATGGCCTCCTCCTGTGCTGTAAGTTTCTATAGAGAAATTCTAATTTAAAATATGGTGAGAACAGGCAAATCTTGGGCTGATATAAAATATAAGGGGGGGGGGGAAATTGAGTTGCGACCCCTTTGGGGCGCTAACTTTCCCAGGGCACTACTTTTAGCGCCCGGAAAAAATTAGCACCCCCACGGCCAAAATTCATTGGTAGCGCCCCAAGAGGGAAGCTCTACTGGAAGCGCCCCGCCTCCCTCTTGGTGCGCTGCAAGGGAACATCGCGCCACGCTCTGCGGCACATCGTGCTGCAGGCCTTCTTAAAAGGGAGGGGCCTTGTGTAGCGCGACCCGGGGCCCAGCTTGGCCACTAGGATCGGCGTGCCAGCAAAAGATGGACCGCAGCTGGCACTCTGCGGTGGGGCTGCTCAGGAGGCCAGGGACGGCAACGAGGGCAGATGCTGGCAGGTCGCCAGCAACAAAAATGGCCGCCCAGCACCTCGCCTTTAATTAGCGCCGCCCTGGCCACAGGCAGGCCCCCCTTCATAGTGTCCCGCGATAAGCCGGGGGCGCTACCGAAGATCGCCGCCGGTGGTGCAGCGCTGCAGGGTGCTAGCGGTTACCGTCGCTGCTAACCTCACGCTGAATTTCGCAGGAGGCGTTGGCGGCGCCGTGCCTGGGCGCTAGTTGCTTTGCGCCCCGTTAGCACCCTCTTGGGGCGCTAATGGGAGGCGCAAAGCAACCAAATTTTTCCCCCCAGGAATATAAATGAGAAAAGGTTAGCAAGGTGAAGAGATGGCGTGAAGAAAGATTGGTGGATAACGTAAAGGGAATTAGTGGATGATTTTATGAAACCATCAAGAATAGTTAAAGGAAGGTTGGGGCCAATTAAGAGTTGAAAAAGGAAATCTTGTGGCTGATAACGGACGCTAAATCAGAGCTCGGCCTTGGTTTTTCACAGAAGATTGTAGTCCTGTGAGTGAAATGGTACAAGAGGAGGAGGAGACGGGATAAGATAATGGAATTAGATAATAAAGATAATAAAGTTGTACTGGAAGAAAAGGTGCAACTCAAAATGGAAAAACTTGCTGGCTTGCATCCAGGCCCAGAGAGAGAGCGTCACCAGCTGACCAAAGCTGACAAGTGCACACCAGGTACAACTGAAGTAAATGTATGCAACTGTTTATCTGTTTTTCCCTCTCTGTGAAGATTGCCTTTTTTCTCTCTAAGCTTTAGAGAATTTAAGTGCATTTTATGTGGTCTGGGCAACGTGCTCCAAATCAGTGAATCTGTTACAACCCCAACTCCCTCCACCCTCACAGCCCAACAACGAGAGGGGGAAAAGGAGTTGTGGACATTCAACTTTGCTTTACTTAAGAGAGACTTGCATTTCTGTCGCGCTTTCCACGACCACCGGACGTCCCAAAGCGCTTTACAGCCAATGAATGACTTTTTGAAGTGTAGTCACTTTTGAAACGTGGCAGCCAATTTGTGCACAGCAAGCTCCCACAAACAGCAGTGTGCCAATGACCAATCTGTTTTAGGGATGTTGATTGAGGGATAAATATTGGCCCCAGGACACCGGGGGTAACTCCCCTGCTCTTCTTCGAAATAGTGCCACGGGATCTTTTACTTCCACCTGAAAGAGCAGACGGGGCCTCGGTTTAACGTCTCGTCCGAAAGATGGCATCACCGACAGTGCAGCGCTCCCTCAGTGCTGGCACTGGGAGTGTCAGCCTGGACTTTGGTGCTCAAGTCTGGCTTCGCAGTGCTGAGGACCATCACTGCTGTCCACTTCACAGTCCCAATGTAACTCCTGAGCTTGGTACCTCCTGGTTTTGCATTTAACAGTCTGGGCCATATAGCCTAGGACCCTGCTTTCTCTGGCTGTGCCTCCCTGATTCTGAGAACCCAAACCTTGAGGCAGTAATTAATGATTGTTTCCAACTCTTTCTCCTTCTATGAGTAGAAAGGTTGTGTTCTAACTGTACTAATATGCAGAATACGTAGCCTCTGACCTGCTCTTGTTGCCACAGTATTTATGTGGCTGATCCAGTTAAGTTTCTGGTCAATGGTGACTCCCCCAGGATGTTGATGGTGGGGGATTCGGTGATGGTAATGCCGTTGAATGTCATGGGGCGGTGGTTAGACTCTCGCTTGTTTGGAGCTAGTCATTGCCTGGCACTTGTGTGGCGCGAATGTTACCTGCCACTTATCAACTCTTCAAGGCTTCTTCGGCAGCACCTCCCAAACCCGTGACCTCTTCCACCTAGAAGGACAAGGGCAGCAGATGCGTGGGAACACCACCACCTCCAAGTTCCCCTCCAAGTCACACACCATCCTGACTTAGAAGTATATCGCTGGTCCTTCATCGTCGCTGGGTCAAAATCCTGGAACTCCCTCCCTAACAGCACTGTGGGAGTAGCTTCATCACATGGACTGAAGCGGTTCAAGGCAGCGGCTCATCACCACCTTCTCAAGGGCAACGAGGGATGGGCAATAAATGCTGGCCTTGCCAGCGATGCCCACATCCCATAAGCAAATAATAAAAAAGGACATTCAAACCCAGGATAGGAAACAGAAGCAAAACGCTGACCTTGGTTTCATGCGCCAACGAGTGTTCAGTTTTCAGGCAGAGAGAATGGAATGGCAATGGTGAGTACCAACCCAAAAGATTGAAGCAAAAGAAATCATGGTGGCTACGAGGTCGCAAATTTGCCTTCCAATCTTGATGCTGCATGTGAAGAGGGTTCTTAAACCCCACTTGTAAGCCATTGTCATTGAGTGAGGAAACAACATATACAATTTAAAGCACAGGGAATGGAATGGCGTCAACCTGGAAGTTCGAGTGGTTCAAAGCTGGGTTTCCAATACCTTGGCCTTTGCGTTTGATTTTTATGGTGTAAAGAAACAAAGTATATAATTTAAAGCATGGTAAAGGGAGTGGAGATGTTAAGTATCACCCCAAAAAGGCTCTGTAATAGGGAAGTTTAAATGGCTTGTGGTTAAGGTGCTCACTTCCCAGTGTTGGAGGCATGTGTGTGAAGTAAGTTCAAACCCAGGTAGAGATTTTGGATAGGGTGTGATGTGCTCCATATTTTCAGATCTAAAGAAATGAGGGATGTTAAGTATCAACCCCAAATATACTAAAACCCGGGAAGGCAGAGTGGCTGAAAGGATTGCAAACTCGCCTTCCTGCGATATGGGTATGTGCAATTCAGGTTCAAGACTAGCTAAAGGCAGTAAAGTTAGACACAATGGGGCAGAGTGAGATTATGCATGGAAGAGTGGGGCTAGAGTAAATGGATTGGTTAAGGGGAAAATGATGGGTTAGACCAGTAGAAAACAGTGAAGAAAAGCTGTTCAATGAGATAAGAGAAGTGGTGAAGGAGGATGCTAGAGGCAGCTGTCTCCCTGTAGTAGAAATGAATGGTGAATGAAGGACAGCTGCCCCTCCCCTGGGGATGGGAAAAGAGAGGGGAGGGATAAGGCCCTGTCCTTGATGAGAGAGTGTGAATCCAGGGGAAGAGGAATGGTGAAGTAAATAGATCTTCACGATAGGTAACCTATTTTCTTCATGCCTACTGTAATAGATAACCTATCATGAAGATCTATTTACTTCACCATTTCCCCCCCTGGATTTACACTCTCTCATCAAGGACAGGGCCTTATCCCTCCCCCCTCTTTTCCCATCCCCAGGGGAGGGGCAGCTGTCCTTCTTCACCATTCATCTCTACTAGAGGGAGACAGCTGCCTCTAGCATCCTCCTTCACCACTTCTCTTACCTCATTGAGCAGCTGTTTTCCACTGTTCTAACCCATCAATTTCCCTTTAACCAATCCATTTACTCTAGCTCCACTACTTCCTGCACACTCTCACTCTAGTCCACTGCATCTAACTTTACTGCCTTGAGCTAGTCTTGAACCTGAATCTCAGATACCCATAGCGCAGGAAGACAAGCTTGCAATCCTTTCAGCCACTCTGCCTTCCCTAGTTTTAGTATATTTGGGGCTGATACTTAACATCTGCTCCCTTCATGACTTTAAAGAACATCAGCATTTCTTTAAACCAGAAAAGATTTGCACTCTGTCTACAATCACTACTAAGGTTTGAACTTGCTTTATACACACACACACACATTTCCCCCATTGGAAGGTGAACACTTTCTCCACAAGCCAGTCAATCTGCCTTACTACAATACTTTTCACTTGTTACTTAACAGCTTCATTCCCTTTAAAGTGTCTTAAATTATATACTTCACTTTTTCACCCAATGAAAATTAAGCAACAAACTCCACGCAGCTTTGAACGTAGCTCTTACACACTAGCACCATTTAAAAACCAACCTTGCATCCTCTGAGCCAGCCTGAAACTCTGGTTTAAAGACTTTTTTGGGGTGTTACTTAACATCTTCATTCTCTTTAGAGTGCCTTAAAACACACAACTAGCTTTTTGACCCAATGAAGACTGCGACAAGCCCCAGCCAGCTTTGAACCTGGCTCTGGCACACACTAACACTATTGGGAGACCAACCTTGTATCCTCTTAGCCACCCTGAATCAGCAGCCTGGACTGCTTTTGGTTCGATAGCTCTTCAATTCTCTGTGACTTAAAATGATCCATTTCTTTACACCATAGGATTGGTCCATAATGCTCCAGTGGGGCTTCAATCTTGTTCCGACACTGGACTCCTGCTTACGCATTACCGTACCCAGATTTTCACCTGTTTCCTACCTAACACTCAAAGGAAGCATGCTATTCATTTTCAGCACTTTTAGGTAGATAGTGGATTATAACCATTCCTGTCACAACACCTTAAATAACTCTTTCTTTAACTGTGAAAATAGAGGATTAGAAGCTAATGGAGGATTTGTCACCCAGTGGTGCTGGTGGAAGGGGCAAGATGGTTGAGATTTTTCATGTCGGAGTTGGTCATTGCACAGCTCTCATATCATCCATTTGTTACCTGTCACTTGTCAGCTTAAGGCTAGAGTGTGTCGATGTCCTGCTGTCAGTCAGCAGAAGCTTCTACTTGATTACTGATCTTGTGAATGGAGCTAGAGACAGCAACATCCGCTGCAACAGCCCCACTCCTCATGATGAGGGAAGCTTATGGGTGACCTCAGCTAAAGATATTTGGGCCAAGGACACGGGCCTGAGCTATGCTCCCAGTGATGGTCTGGGAACGCACGGACTTCCTCCAGACCTTGTGCGGCTGTTACGACTCCGTGGACTGAAGCATTTCCTTCTGTGCAGTGGAGCCTTCGGTCGCCTGAGGAAGAGAGTGTTTGAAGATCAGGACCTCACCCCCGGCACCAAGCCCATGGTCTACAGAGCAACAGTGATACCCGCCCTGCTGTATGCCTCAGAGACATGGACTGTGTACAGCAGGCACCTCAAAGCATGGGAGAGGTACCACTAACACTGTCTCCGCAAGATCCTGCAAATCCATTGGCAGGATAGGCGCACCGACGTCAGTGTTCTCGCTCAGGCCAACATCCCCAGCATCGAAGCTTTGACCGCGCTCGATCAGCTCCGATGGATAGACCACATTGTCCGCATGCCTGATACGAGACTCCCAAAACAAGTGCTCTACTCGGAGCTCTGACATGCCAAGAGAGCCCCAGGTGGGCAGAGGAAACGCTTCAAGGACACCCTCAAAGCCTCCTTGAAAAAGTGCAACATTCTCACCGACACCTGGGAATCCCTGGCCCAAGACCGCACAAAGTGGAGGAGAAGCATGCGGGAAGGCGCCAAATACAGAGGCCTAGAAATTGAGTTTTGGCGCAGCCAGGGCTTTAGCGCCGGAAGTTAGTGCCGGAGCTAAGTCGCGCTGGTCGGGCCCAAAATTCAATAGTTCTGCGCCCAAACGGCTGCCGGCGCTGCTGAGAGCTGTTTGCGCCTGAAAACTGGCGCAACGCGCTGAATTTCGGCGCTATTCTGGCGCTGCGGCGCCCGCTGCGGTGCGGCAGGTTCGGGAAGTGCAGGCCTCCTCCTTCCCTTAAGGAGGAGCTGCCTGCACCCGGCCGCGGCCCGCGAAAATCTTTTTAAAAATGAGCCCGGCACCTCGGACAAGTGCCGGGCTTGCTTCTGTTCCGGGGGGGGGGAGGGAAGTCCGGGGAGGGAGCTGCGGCCAGGCGGCCGGCGGGAAAGCGGCCGGCCGCCGCGGGGCCTTTAATGCGCCGGCGCAAAAACATGTTGGACTCTGTTGCCAGAGTCTTAGTTGCGGCTGCCACGGGCGAGGCGGCCGCAACTGAATTTCGGCGCTGGGGCCCGTCGGCATGGCAACCGGGACGCTGCGCACACCGATGACGTCATCGGTGCCGGCGCAGCACTACCGGTCTACCGCGGCGGAAGGGCCCCAGGTAATTTAGGCGCCGGCGCCAATTGCAGCGCTAGGCCCTCTAGCGCCGCAAAATCGGCGCTAAGGGCACTGAATTTCTAGGCCAGAGTCTCTTCGCCGGGAGCAAGCGGAAGCCAAGCGCAGGCAGCGCAAGTCAACCCAAGCACCCCACCCACCCGCCCCTTCAACCACCGTCTGCCCCACCTGTGACAGAGACTGTAGGTCCCGCATTGGACTCATCAGTCACCTGAGAACTCATTTTTAATGTGGAAGCAAGTCATCCTCGGTTCCGAGGGACTGCCTAAGCGAGAGAAGTAGAGGGAAAGGAAACCCTGCGTCAAAAACGGCACAAGTTGCGACACATGGCCTTGGCCACCAGCCAAAGAAACATGGATTGCTCGCTCCTTGGAGGGTCAGAAGGGGAAAAGATGAAACAGTGTGTGTTGCTGAGGCTATTTTGCTGGGGTTTGCAGCGAGAGCTCAACCTGACTCTGCAATGACCTCGTCGTAAGGGGGTCGTCCGGCCAGATTGCCTCCCTCTCTTCCGTGGCCATGTTCGCGCCCGGGTGGCCCTGGAGCTGGAGCAGGCGGTGTCCGCCGGCGCGCTCGATCACGTTTGTGACCGGTGGGCGCCGCGGGGCCTGGAGTGCATAATTGGGCTGGAGGACCAAATTTTAATTTGATTATTAAAGGTTTATTTGAAGTTTTATTGGTTTATTTACAGTTTTATTGGTTTATTTACAGTTTTAATGGTTTATTTACAGTTGTTATCTGTCTAAATTTATGGTTTCACCAAAAGAGGATGACCTCGTCGTACACTGTCCCTGGCTCCAGTCCACCCCAGCATTCGTCTTCTGCTGGACCTTTGCAGAACACACACTGCTAATACATTATAGTACGCAGCTGCAGGTATTCAGAAATAGTCTCTTGCTAACATTACAGTGCATACAATATTCAGAAATAGTATTATTTTATTGCTGGTACACAGGTGACATTGCACTTGGTTCACTTACAATCACCCCGGAACTATTGAGGACACAAGGAGTAGTCTTTGTATTTTGAGGGAGGAGGAGGAAGAGGAGATAAAAGAGAGCATCCAAATTCAAAAATGATGTTATAAAGCAGCTGTTCTGTTAGTCATATTTAAATTGTAAACTGGCGATTCATCAAAACAACACGGTTGGAAATATTTCTGTTTAGGTCTACATTTATCTTACAGGTGCAATGTCAACACAAACCAGAAAGCCACAAATAAATAAAGTCGGTGGTGCAGAAATCGCGACTGGTCCAATCAAGAGCGACAGCTGCACTTTCCAAAATGTTGTCGCGGACAATCCACACTTCCAGCTGCTGAAGACCCACACCCCATTGGCCAAGGTTGAGCTTCCATTAGTCGCTTGCAAGAGTTGGCGGCCATTAGGGATTACGCTGGTGGGTGAGTTGCGGAGGAGGACGTCGCTTCTTGTAGCCATTTTCAGCATCTGCTGGTGAGGCAGGTGACAAGTCCTCGAGAGCAGCTGCGCTTGGCGGTCTGCTCACGGGGTGCGCTCCCTTCCCCGCCTTCACTGCCGCGCCGCACAAACAGACACCTCAGTCGGACAAGAGTTTCCAGGAGGTTTGAAAACCAACCTCATCCCTGCTGGAGGGCAGATGAAGTGCTTTCCCCCGAGGGAAGACGAACCAACCACGTGGTCCGGGCAAACTGCTCCAGATTAGCGATTCAACTTCAAAAATAGAAAAAAAAATAGAACAAACAGGGCGAGGTGATACATCAACGCCTCCCCTGGGTCCAGTCAGTGTTTGTACGATTGTTGGCGAGGAGTTGAGATTCTGTGCCCATTAGTGTTGCGCTTGTTCAAGACGGACTCCCAGTGTTTGGTAGACTTCCTTCAGAATTAAGAGTGCGGTGTCTTCAGATTCCCTGGAGGACAAAACGAGAAATGTGGGTCAGCTTCCAGAGAAATGGCAACATGTATAAATGACGGATAGAAAGCATGCATCTAATTGTTGGCTGAAGTGGTGTTAAGGACATAAAAGGTCGGTTCAATGGGCCCGCCTGCCCCATCCTGGTCCCACGTTCTTCGGTGAGTCGATGAGCCAGAATGAAGACAGGCTGGATCCTCAACAACTTGCATTTATATAGCACCTTCAACGTAGAAAAACACCCCAAGGCAGTTCACAGAAGGGTAATCAGGCAAAAAAAGGGACGTCGATCTGAAAGGAGGCGAGTGGGAGAGGTGATCAAAAGCTTGGTCAAAGAGGAGGGTCTTAAATAGGAGAGGGGAGGGAATTCCAGAATTTGGGGCCTGGAAGGCTGAAGGCACGGCCACCTAAGGTGGGGCGGGGGGAGGCGGTGGGGGACACACAAGAGGCGAAATAAATGCAAGTTTATTTACAGATCTGCTGCATTTTCAGAATTTGTGGTTTCGCCCCACTTTGTACACCAAAGCAGTCTGTCCCAGTAAAATGGAATGGACTATTTTTCAGTAAAGAAGACATTTCCTGTCCCGATCATGTTCTGTTCCACTCATTATATCTCTGCTCTTCCCTTCCACCAAACATGTGCACCTTTGACCTTTCACTGGCCCAAGCCCGCGCACTTGATTCAACTGTCACGCGCTACAAAGCTGACAGGACGATGGTGACGTGAAAAACACCACGAGCTGTCAACAGGGCATTTCTGACCCAACTCATCCGACTAGCGAATCGGCCTCAGCCTCAAATCTTATTCTGTGTCGTAGTCTCACACTCAATCAACCGAGCTGTTGGATCAATCTCTTGTCCCCCTCTCTCGTCTGGTTCATCAAACCCTGGCACTGCCCTGACCCTCGCACTGCCCTCGTCACTGCCCTGACCCTCGCACTGCCCTGGCGCTGCCCTGACCCTGGCGCTGCCCTGACCCTGGCGCTGCCCTGACCCTGGCGCTTCCCTGACCCCCTACCAGTAACAGAGGTGGCTCTGGAGTGCGAAGAGATACTCGTTGAAACTTTCGATGGGCTTTTCCTGGAGTACGTAATCAATGCGCCGTCCTCCATTCAGCATTCCCATCTTGATCTCCTCCTCCTCCTCCTCCTCCTCCTGCAAGGAGCTGCTGCTGTCCACCTCCGACCCAGCTTCAAAAAAAAATAAATAAACGGGGAGGTTACACAGCGAGTGGTTCGGATCTGGAATGCGCTACCCGAGAGGACGGTGGAGGCAGACTCAATCGCAGCTTTCAAAAGGGAGTTGGATAAGTACCTGAAGGAAAAAAAATTGCAGGGCGGGGGAGTGGGACTAGCTGAAGTGCTCTTGCAGAGAGCCAGCACGGGCTCGACTGGCCGAATGGCCTCCTGTGCTGTAACCATTCTACGATTCTATGAAGACCGGCGAGGGTTCCTCAAAGCATTGCTTCACGGGTGGCAATACTAAGATTATTCTGTGCCTTCTGCCGTAAAGCCTCAAAGGGCTTCTCTCGCACAAGTCAAAGATATTATTGGGAGGCGGGGGGGGGGGGGGGGGGGGTTGGGTGGTGGCGGGGGGCACACAGTGATGGGTAGGGAAAAGTGGCAGATGGCCATGAGCCGCATGGCCACATAAAGTGGCTGAGGAAGACAAGTCGACTAGGACACTGGGAGAACTCCCTGCTCCTCTTCAGAGGGGGACGTGGGAACAAGGGTTCTCGTCACCAGAGTACCTCAAATGTTCTTTCTGGGCAGTGTGTGGGGTCAGTACAGCACGTGCTGTAAACTGTGTCAACAGGCCTGAAAGGAAAGGTATCTTCACAGGAAAGTAGAACGTGCAAGAGTGACTCAGCCGCATCTGTCATGGTCTGGAACGTGTCAGCTTGGTCACTTGTGTTTAGGGGAATGGGAAGAGTTTATGACGGCAATTAGCTCACTTCTGGTCATGGTACTAAAATGGTGGGAAGAGTTTTTTTAGGGCAATTAGGTGACTGGTGTTCATGGAAGTGCCTGTTTGTTTAGTTCACGCTGTTATTCTGTTGGCGTTGGTATGTAGCTTTGATTTATTGGTGGTCTGCATGGAATATGGTGACCAATGGTGAAATTTGGTGGAAGATATGTAAGGGAACCCACTGTTCAGTAGCTCATACTGAAGTGTGATGTTTCACAGAGCTCTCATGCTGGTTTAGTGAAGTATGGAGTTGCAATAAATTCCTGCTCCTGCATTGCTACAACTGAGTGTGTATGTGTGTGCGAGTGTATGTGTAAAATCTGGCGTTTAAAGTAACGAGACGGAAAGAATGAGAGGGCAGTCCAACAAGGGCCACAAGATGCCAGGTCCAGAGACCGGGACACACGCCCCCTGGCCCTGGAATGTCAGCCTACAAACCCTGATATTCAGCTCTAACCTACGACTGGCTGACCCCCGGGCAAGTGCTCCCAACTGAGCCAAGTCTAACGGGCGCACCGTACGTGCGACCCGAGTGGAATCTGTCCGGAGGAGGGGGATATCTGGGGAGGGAAAGAGCGCTTTTAGATGCTTTAAAATTGAGACCGATTTCCATTCATTTCGGCAGGACCTGCATTGGAGAATTGACCGGCGAGGTGGACGCGAGTTAAGAATAGAGACGGAACGGATCATGCATCTTTCCCCGCACTGTCGAGACGTAGAGGTTTTCTTGCTTTTGTTCAAACCTGAATTCACCCACCCCCGCCCTCCCAGCAGGCAGCCATGGTTGGAGATGGAGAATCGGGGCTGCAATGCTGCAGCCTCGTCCCCCTGTGGGCCCGGAGACTCGCCGAGAGGGCAGGATTGGTGAATCTATCCCATTTGTCGTTTGGGACGCGGACGTTTTATAAAAAGATATGCAAGAGACACAGGGGATAGCAGAGGGAGTGGCCGCCACCTTCGCTTTCCTTGGCCGCCAGCTCGTTGCCTTGGTGACCCATCGCGGCGGCGTCGTCCGCCAGCAGTTGTGGTGTGGGTGACTGGATCCGGGTAAACGATTGCCAGGCGTTTCTCAGGGAGCAAAACAATCCATTCTTCAAGTCAGAGCCCATCCGGGTCAGACTGTCCTTCAGTTCTGCTTGGACAGAAACAAAAACAGATGGTAGTATAGCAAAATAATCAGGGTCAGCCTGTGTCTCAGTGGGCGGCACTCTTGTCTCCGAGTCAGAAGGTTGTGGGTTCGAGTCCCGCTCCGGAGACTTGAGCACATAAAGCTAGGCTGACACTCCAGTGCAGTGCTGAGGGAGTGCTGCACTGTCGGAGGTGCCGTCTTTCGGATGAGACGTTAAACCAAGGCCCCGTCTCCTCTCTCAGGTGGATGTAAAAGATCCCATGGCAATATTTCGAAGAGGAGCAGGGGAGTTCTCCCCAGTGTCCTGGGCCAATATTAACCAACATAACAAAAACAGATAATCTGGTTATTATCACATTGCTGTTTGTGGGAGCTTGCTGTGCGCAAATTGGCTGCCACGTTGCCCACATTACAACAGTGCCTACACTTCAAAAACTACTTCATTGGCTGTAAAGTGCTTTGAGATGTCCGGTGGTCGTGAAAGGCGCAATAGAAATGCAAGTCTTCTACCTATAAAACTGAAGAACCCGACACATCGACCCCAAGCACTGTCTGCAGGAGATGGATATCTAGGAGAGAGTGTGCCAATATTTGCAAGGGGTCCCTCCACACACAAGAATTTTTAAACAACTGTCTGGAGACAGACATCAATAGACTGGAAGGGAAAATATATATTTTGTATCGCATTTTCCTAACAAAAAAAAAGTTCTTCCACTCAGTATTTTACTGACTCCCATTTTCTTTTTCAAGTGGCATTCAATCCCATCAAAGAACGACCCGCTCTTGGTGCGCTGCCTCGGCAGTTCGAGTTGCTGCCAGGCCCCTAGAAACCAGGTGGCCATTTAGCCTCGAGTCACCTCCGAGCGCACCTTGGTAGTTTGGCTATTGACATACAGGCATTGCTACGGGGCAGGCCTCCTCCTCATTACTGCTTACACTTCGTCTGGCCGATATAGATGTTGAGCAACAACTACAATTTGACGTGTAGGTGGTTAAGCCAGATAACTGCGTCGGGAATAGCGGAGCGGATCGCGGTGATGCCTCCCTCGTATTTGTAAATGGGGCCTTCGGGCCATTACATGTACCGCGGTCTGTTCTGGGTGACCACAGCCGCACACTGGAGAGCTTTGAATTCTCCATCCGTGCATCAGGTGCGCCACGGTTTGTGTGGTCGCGGTTCAGGGTTTGCCCATAAGCCTCGCGGGAGATCGAAGCCGGGGAAATGCGGCAGCCTATTTGCGCACAGCAAGCTCCCACAAACAGCAATGTGATAATGACCAGATCATCTGTTTTAGTGATGTTGATTGAGGGATAAATATTGGCCCAGGACACCGGGGAGGACTCCCCTGCTCTTCTTTGAAATAGTGGCCATGGGATCTTTTACATCCACCTGAGAGAGCAGACGGGGCCTCGGTTTAACCTCTCATCTGAAAGACGGTGCAGCACTCCCTCAGCACTGCACTGGAGTATCAGCCTAGATTGTTGTGCTCAAGTCCCTGGATTGGGACTTGAACCCACAACCTTCTGACTCAGAGGCAAGGGTGCTGCCCACTGAGGCACGGCCGACACCGGATAAACTGGAAGTCATTGGTTGCACACGGTCAGATCTTCCACTGGTTTAAAAGGTGCCTTGGTCGGGTCTGACCACCGCCGGACTCTGGTTGGCAGTCAGGAGGTCCCTTACCCAGGTGCATTCTCTTCCTGCCCTTGTGGTGAGGGATCAGCATCGGCTCCAGCTCCACATCGGGCACGATCATGGGTTCAACCCTGTAGGCAACGGGATCAAACTGCAGGGGAGAAAGAGAGAGACATCAGAATTACCTCAGACCAGCTCCTGTCTTCAAACTCAACCCCTAGGCACCTTTACAAGGAATCACAGAGGAAATAAGCCAAAAGAGGTAAAGCAGCGGTGTTACTTATGGTGAATCCAGCTCGTTACCTCTAGACTTGACTATTCCAATGCACTTCTGGCCAACCTCCCACGTTCTACCCTACGTAAACGCGAGGTCATCCAAAACCCTGCTGCCAGTGCCCTAACTCGCACCAAGTCCCGCTCGCCCACCACCCGAGCTCACTGACCTACATTGGCTCCCGGTTAAGCAACGCCTCAATTTTAAAATTCTCATCCTTGTTTGCAAATCCCTCCATGGCCTTGCCCCCACCCCCTCCCTATCTCTGTAAGCTCCTGCAGCCCCACAACCCCCCTCCAAGATCTCTGCGCTCCTCCAATTCTGCCCTCTTGAGCATCCCCGATTTTAATCGCTCCACCATTGGCGGCCGTGCCTTCAGCTGCCTGGGCCCTAAGCTCTGGAATTCCCTCCCTAAACCTCTCCGCCTCTCTCTCCTCCTTTAAGATGCTCCTTAAAACTGACCTCTTTGACCAAGCTTTTGGTCACCTGTCCTAATTTCTCCTCATGTGGCTCGGTGTCAAATTTTGTTTGATAATCGCTCCCGTGAAGGGCCTTGGGACGTTTTACTACGTTAAAGGCGCTATATAAATGCAAGCTGTTGTTATTCAGCAGAACAATCCAGCACCACCAGCACCTCCGAGACCATCATTCCACCCCACTTGATGGGAAAAGGAACCTGCTTTTTAATCACTCTGCTCTGCATCATCTCAGCGTTACTTCAAACTCTTCAACAGACCCCTTTGTAACCCAGAAATTACTGCCAACCGTTCTTACGGGACCCACGCTTAGCCCATTTTAGTAGAGGGATCACCTCCTCATAAAATAAATGGCTTAAAGCCTCCGTTATAACAGTGGGCGGGAGGAGCGTCATTTGAATGCGTGGAGTGTCCCCACCGACAACCATTGCTATCCTTGCACCACAGAGCTTCACCTTCTCCAAGCTGTTGGAGCCGATACCTACGGGGTGGTAAATGTTGAGGAATCTCCTGCACGTCGGGAACGTGTAGTTGGGATCGATCCTTTTCAGTCCTCGGACCGTGAGGAACATTCCAATCGGCGAGCCGAACGCAAAGAATTCCTCCGGTTCGAAGTCGAGGCGCGGATAATTAACTGAAACCTGAGAATGGGTGAGGGAGGGAGGGAGGGCAGGGCGTTGGAGAAAAAGAGAGAGTTCTTTTTAAAATTCAACATTAACAGCCAGTGGGCACTCCACCTTTAGAGAGATGCTGTTGGCTTATGCTGTGCAGCCTGGCCATTCAGTAATTCCATCACCGACTGATTCCTGGGATGAGAGGGTTGTCCCATGAGGAAAGATGGAGTAGACTCGGCCTGTACTCTCTGCAGTTTCGAAGAATGAGAGGTAATCTCATCGAAACGTGTAACATTTTTTTTTTTTTTTTTTTTAAAAAGAGGGCTCAACAGGGTAGATGCCGAGAGGTTGTTTCCCTGGCTGGGGAGCCTTGAACCAGGGGTCACAGTCTCAGAATAAGGGGTCGGCCATTTAGGACTGAGATGAGGAGAAATTTCTTCACTCAGAGGGTGGTGCATCTTTGGAATTCTCTACCCCAGAGGGCTGTGGAGGCTCAGTCGTTGAGTATATTCAAGACAGAGATCGATAGATTTTTGAATATTAAGGGAATCAAGGGATATGGGGATAGTTCAGTAAAGTGGAGATGAGGTAGAAAATCAGCCATGATCTTATTGAACAGCGGAGCAGGCTCGAGGGGCCGAATGGTCTACTCCTGCTCCTATTTCTTATGTTGCCCTTCGCAACGCAAGCCAAAGGGGCACAATTCATGGCTGCAACAGGAGGCACCAATTCCTCTAAAGATAAGCAGCTTCCCCCAGATGACCTTTCACCTTCCGCGTGTCAGTCCAAGCAGCTGTGAGGTCAGCACCCATTCGGAAGCAGACCGGAGTCACGGCTGCACTGCCCCTGTTCAAAGAAGGACCCATGGAAACCGCATCCCCTGCACACCCTTCGTTTTTGAGCAGGTTGTTCCACACTGCTCGTGAATGCCATGACTAAAGGCCATCTTGCAATGCTTCATGCCCAGGCTGCACTGACTGGGTGATGCGGTTGTTGCAGCAGCGGTGGTTTCGGATTCGCACCACCTGCAATGCCATGCGTTGGATCATCACCCATGCTGGCGTACTATGCATTGACCGCACAAGCCCAACAACACAGCGGGAAAAAACACTATACGCTAAGAATAGGATGCTCTGAAAAAGCTTAGACTATCCGACTGGACACAACATGCAGTTTGGCTACGGTGCATGGTACCAAACACCCAATTTGAGCCTGCCATTCCCTTCAGGGTGGAGGGGCTACAGTAGTTCAGCTGACTTGTCTTTATATAATATTATAGACAGCAATTGATGTTGCAGTGATTTATTGTGTGTCAGCCTGTGGATCAGTGGTCGCACACTCGCTTTTGAGTCAGAAGGTCTGTGTGATGTTCAAGTCCCACTCCAGAGACTGGAGCACAAAAATCTAAGCTGACACTCCCAGTGCGGCACTGAGGGAGCGCTGCACAGAGGTGCCGTCTTTCGGATGAGACGTTAAACCGAGGCCCCGTACGCCCTCTCAGGTGGACGTAAAAGATCCCACGGCCACGATTTTGAAATAGAGCGGGGGAGTTCTCCCCGGTGTCCTGGGGCCAATATTTATCCCTCAACCAACATCACTAAAACAGATGATCTGGTCATTATCACATTGCTGTTTGTGGGATCTTGCTGTGCGCAAATTGGCTGCTGCGTTTCCTACATTACAACAGTGACTCCACTTCAGAAAGTACTTCATTGGCTGTAAAGGGCTTTGGGACGTCAGGTGGTCGTGAAAGGCGCTATAGAAATGCAAGTCTTTCTTTCTTTAAAAACCTCATCCTGGAGCAGAGTCCTGCCCCTTTAAGCTGCCGAAACCCAGGAGTCTTCCACTTGTAAGGGCACTTAAAAATAGCCAATGGGAAGATAGAGGCAGCAAATCTGCCGCGAGCTTCCGATAGAAAAACAGGAAGAGCAAAGTTAAAGATGGAAAAGTTAAGAACACCGGGGTCCCTGCCAATTTCCACGCTCTTGGATATATACTGTGTGTTCCATTTCCCTGTGAACAAGGCTGGATTACTCAATAAACTCGACATTTACAGATGACTTGGGGAACAGGAAAAGATGCTCGTGAGCAGGTAAAAGCAGAGGAGCAGAATGCTGAATCAGCATTTAATCGCTGGGGCTGCAATTGGTAGAATGCTAAATATTCACTGGGCAGAATCATTTCAGATAAAACCCCATGAAATGGCCCACGCCACCACTCATTATACTCGCTTCCCAGGGGCACCGACATGCGATCCTGACCCGTGCTCCCCCAAAGCTGCACGGCCGCGCTTTAATAGGAGGTCCCACGCAGGCCGCTTAACGGCTTTGGCATTGTAGAAACCGTGTGCGTGCAAAATTTAAAGGGACCGCGCAGCAATTTAAAGGGACCGCGCACGGGAAAAAAAAATTAGAGGGAACATTGCGCACATGCGTGGAAATTTAAAGGGACCACGCACTAAAAGAAACAGGCCGCGCAGAACCAAGTGCAGCTCACAGGGCACATTGGTCCTGACGTGCTCACATCAGAGATTGCACACAAACACACACCTTCCATGCAAACAGTGCATGCAGCTGACTAGAGTGACAGGGACCAAGACCAGGGGACAATACATCAAACACAGAAGACTAGTGAGAGAAAAGGGTACACGAGAGACCAACCTGGCCAATGCCAATTGCCAAGTGCCAGCTGGTGGCATTCGGGGGCACGGGCTATTCACAGAAAGATAAATAAAAAAAACACACAGGGGTCATCAAAGTCAACAAAGCAGCTGAAACCGACCTTTAGCTGAAACCTTCAATAGAAACAGAAAATGCCGGGAACACTCAACGGGTCGGGCAGCGCCTGTGGAGCGAGAAACAGAATCAACGTTTCAGGTCGAGGACCCTTCGTCAGAACTGGAAAAGGTTAGAGGTGTAACAGGGTTTAAGCAAGTGTAGGGGCAGGGAAAGGGGGGGGGTGGGGGGAGGGAAGAACAAAAGGGAAGGTCTGTGATAGGGTGGAAGGCAGGAGAGATTAAGTGACAAAAGGGATGATGGTGCGAGGCGAAAGGCGATGGTAATGGGACAAGTAAAGAAACAAAAGATGGGTCTGGAAGTGTAAATGGCAACAGCAGAACCATTACCAGCACCAGCTGGCCAAAAAAATAGCATAACCACTCCTCCCATTTTTTTGGACGGCAGCTGTTGCCCTTTACACCTCCTCCAGAGCCATCTTTTGTTTCTTAACTTGTCCCATTACCGTCTCCTTTTGCCTCGCACCGTCATCCCTTTTGCCATTTAATCTCTCCTGCCTCCCACCCTATCACAGACCTTCCTTTTTGTTCTTTCCTCCCCCTGCCTCTGAACTTGCTTAAAACCTGTTAACATCTGTAACTTTTTCCAGTTCTGACGAAAGGTCTTCGACCTGAAACGTTAACTCTGTTTCTCTCTCCGCAGATGCTGCCTGACCTGCTGAGTGTTTCCAGCACTTTCTATTTTTATTTCCCATTTCCAGCAGCTGCAGTATTTTGCTTTTGTTTTAATAAAAACTTTCGCTGGTACAGAAGCAGATGAGGCAGCTGCGTATACAAGGTGCTGGGGCTGTGGGCGGACAACCGGTGAAGAAAATTTCCATGCCTTGTTGTGTTGGTGGAGCTACGTGTGAGCGGTGAACTTTGCAGTTACACACACACACTTCACTTTGGGGTGTATTATCAGCCCCGGGGATTGCAAGGACACGGTGAACTCGGGAGGAGACACACAAAGAGCTTGAGAGGGGAGGCTGCATTCACTGGGATTCTATCCAAGGGGCTCCTGACAGGTGCGAGCTTGTGATTAACAAATAGTTCGTGCAACAAGGACAGCTCGAGTGGCTGTGGGCAACACCTCAACTGCACTCTGCCATTGTTGTAGTTGCTCTGTAATACTCTACGATGCTGCCCTCCAACAGCCCTGCATTCTACCAGAGTAGCATATCCCAAAGGACTGGGTCAGAGTCAGAGTTCACAGGAGCAGCACCCCTTGCAGGGACCGATATCTTGACAGCTCTTGGCAGCTGGGAGACCTTGGGACTCCCTTTAGCTTCCTTTACGCGCGTCAATTATTGACCACTGCCGAGGAGGGACAGCGGAAGGAATGCTTCGGTTAGGCGTATTGAATGGATGAAGTTTGTGTTCAGACAGGTTTGTGCAGTCACACCCGGTTATTGGTACCTTCTCAACCTTCAATAAGCTAAAGCAACGAATAAAATCCAGGCCCGTGCCAGTCGCAGATTACATTTACTCAAGGTACGCGATCAGCGCCTTCTTTCAACCGACGGACGAGCCGCGCCTACCTGACCGATGCCGACATCGAATTGCTCGTAGTTGATTGAAGTGACGCTGCTGCTGGACAGGGGGCGCTGTAACTGCTCGCCGCCGCCCCCCTCCTGCGAGGATTGGGGCATTCTCTCAGGAATGGCCCTCGTCACTGGCTCGCCAATTTGCTCCTCTTCCCGGTCCTCCTGCCAAATGCATAAACATACTTGCACTAATGCCGCCAAGGTTAATGATCCAGGAGACGCTCGCTGACGTCCACAGTTTGATAAGCGACAGCCCTCGCCAACATCTATTTGCATTACCAGTCCCTGTGGGGAGAATCCCTGGACGCCAACAGTGATAGCCTTCAAATTGGAATTGGATAAATACTTGAAGGAGAAAAAATTGCAAGTATATGGGCAAAGAGCGGAGGAGATGAAGGGGTTATCTTATGAAGAAAGGTTGAGCCTATACTCATTGTAATTTAGAAGAATGAGAGGTGATCTTATCTATCTATATATATAAAGCGGCTCTTGTCTGTCTTGTCTGTCCGCCTGGTCTCTATACGTTTGGAAGTTAGAGCGTACCGACGCGCGCGTCGCCTCAAAAGAAAGCTTGCGATTCCGGACCGGTCATAGGCCTATTTACGTTTCGGCCGGACAAAAATCCCGCCCGCGGTATCCCAAAAACGTTCAGCGTTCCGCTCATCCAGCATCTCATCAGCGACCGTGTGACGTCGAGGTCTTCCTGCAGTTGAGTGTCGAGTGACTCGACGATTGACCAATCCTACGCTTCGGTGACCTGACCGGTCGACCAATGTGTGGGCGGGCCTTATCCTTCTGAACCGAGGTGAGTGGCCGCCATCTTGATTTTCCACGATTTTTTCCCCCCACACTTTCTGTGTGTTAGGGAACTAAGGTAAATATTTCAATTATGTGTTAGGCAATTAATTAACAATTTATTTGAGTTTTATATTGTGTTTAGCAACCCCCCCCCTCCTCCTCACCCTCACGCAGGGGGGACTCGGGGCCTGAAGCTGAAAAAATTTCTCTCTCTCTCTTTCTTCCCTCTCTCCTTCTCCTCTTCCCTCTCTCTCCTCTTCCCTCTCTCCTCTTCCCTCTCTCTCCTTCTCCTCTTCCCTCTCTGTCTCTCTCTACCTCCCCCTCTCAGGTGTCGCGGACGGAGCGCGGGCGCGCCGCCCGAAGTTTCCCGCTCGCTAACGGCCTTGCCGGCTCCCGCGGGCCGCCCGCACTCACCGCGCATGCGCCGCCCGCCCGCACGCAGCGGCCGTCCATCAGCCGCGCGATACGCGGGGGACCTCAGCAACGGCACCGGACCTCAGGCGCTAGGCAGGGGGAGGGGCCGGAGAGGGGGACAGAGGGGAGTGGGGGGGAGAGGGAGACAGGGGAGGGGAGGGAGCGGGGGGAGGGGAGGGAGGGAGAGAGGGGAGGGAGGGATAGGACAGGGAGAGGACATGACAGGGAGAGGGGGGCACACAGGGACAGGGAGACCAAACGCCCCAAAATTGCCCTCGCGCCCCAAAATTGCCCTCGCAACGCGGGGCTCCCCAGCTAGTTGAAACATATAAAGATACTGAGGGGGCTCGACAAGGTAGATGCAGAGAGGATGTTTCCCCTCGTGGGGAAATCTAGAACTCGGGGGCATAGTTTCAGAATAAAGGGCCGCCCTTTTAGAACTGAGATAAGGAGGAATTTCTTCTCTCAGGGGGTCGTAAATCTGTGGAATTCTCTGCCCCAGAGCCGTGGAGGCTGGGTCATTAAATACATTTAAGGTGGAGATAGGCAGATTTTTGCAAGATAAGGGAGTGAAGGGTTATGGGGAGCGGGCAGGGAAGTGGCTTTGAGCCCAAGATCAGCCATGATCTTATTGAATGGCGGAGCAGGCTCGAAGGGCCGAATGGCCTCTTCCTGTGCTGGACCGTTCTATGATTCTATAACACACTGCGGACGGTTGAAAGAGAAATCTCAGCGCAGGAAGTGGCCTTCTGGCCGCTCAGGCCAGCGCTCACTTCACGCCCCCACCCATCAGAGCAGTCACCTCTGATCCTCCGTCCCTGCTTTCTCACCAGGTAGACTTAAAAGTTAAAGCCAATTCCCTTTGATCGATTTGGCCACTTAGAATAGAATCACAGAAACTTGCATCACAGGAGGAGGCCATTCGGCCCGTCGTGTCTGTACTGGCTCTTTGAAAGAGCAGTCGTGATCAGTCCCGCACCCACCCCCCACCCTCCGATCTTTGTACAGAATCACGCGGTAGTGCATTCGACAACCGAATCCCTCCACCGTGTGACAACATTCCTTCCAACTGCCCTCTTCACGTCGAGGCAGAGTCGGAGCTTATACCAGCAGGACAGGCTCAGGCAAGCGGCTCAGCACGGAGCGATAAACTGGTGTACCTGGACACTGGCCAACTTCTTGGCCAAACTGAGGATTTTCTTTCTTGGTCCCAGAGGAATCCCCAAGTCCTTCAATTCAGCATCTGAACACATCCCCTGATTAAATAAAAAAAAATTAAAAAGTGAACAGAATCTGAAAACACTCCGCTCTGTGAAAATCAGGAACATTTTTACATCTTTTATATTTAATTTGGTGATTGATGGCTGGGTCAGGAAGATTTACAAGGTTCATTTTACTCCAATGATTTGGTCACAACACATTCCCGTCACGCTTTCCCTACCTCCTGCAGATTTGATTCAGACTTGCAGCGACTCTGCACAGACTCACAATCCCGCACCTTTACCGGTGGGAATGGGGTTCTCCAGTCGTGTGTCATGGGCAGGCAGGTAGGAGATAAAAATCAATGCAGAGAAATGCAAACTGCGGCACAGAGGCAAAAAAATTCCAGGAAGGGGCCATTACTCAAAATGGAAAGAAAATAATGTGCGTAGAAAATAAGAAATCTGGGTGCCCTGGTCGACAATACATTGAAGCCACCTCAACAATGCTCTGTGGCAGTGAGTAAGGCAAAGCAGATGACTGTATTGGTGCCGTTTCCTGCTCTCGCCCTGAACTGGATAAGTTCATTCACTTTACTTCCAATTTCCACTCTTCCCTCACCTTCACATGGTCCATCTCCGACTCTTCCCTTCCCTTCCTTGACTTCCCCATCTCCATTTCTGGCGATCGGCTTTCGACAAACATTCACTACAAGCCCACCGACTCCCACAGCTACCTGGGCTATACTTCCTCCCACCCCGCTTCCTGTAAGGACTCTAATCTATTCTCCCAGTTTCTCCGTCTCCGCCGCGTCTGCTCTGACGATGCCACCTTCCATACCAGTGCTTCCGACATGTCTTCCTTTTTCCTCAACCGAGGATTCCCCTCTACCGTGGTTGACACGGCCCTTGACCGTGTCCGTTCTATTTCCCGCACTTCTGCTCTCACCCCTTCCCCTCCCTCCCAGAACCACGACAGAGTTCCCCTTGTCCTCACCTTTCACCCCACCAGCCTCCACATTCAACGGATCACCCTCCGCCATTTCCGCCACCTCCAACGTGATCCCACCACCAAACACATCTTCCCCTCACCTCCCCTTTCAGCATTCCGAAGGGACCGCTCCCTCTGCGACACCCTGGTCCACTCCTCAATCACCCCCAACAGCCCTGCTCCTTCACCTGGCACCTTCCCGTGCAAGCGCAGGAGATGCAACACATGCCCGTAATTTTACCTCCTCCCTTCCCACTGTCCAAGGCCCCAAACACCCCTTCCAGGTGAAACAGCGATTTACTTGTACTTCTTGCAATTTAATATACTGTATTCACTGCTCACGATGCGGTCTCCTCTACATTGGGGAGACCAAACGCAGATTGGGCGACCGCTTTGTGGAACACCTCCGTTCAGTCCATAAGGGTGACCCTGAGCTTCCGGTCGCCTGTCACTTTAATTCACAGCTTCACTCCCACTCTGATCTCTCTGTCCTCGGCCTATTACATTGTTCCAATGTAGTTCAACGTAAGCTCGAGGAACAGCACCTCATCTTTCAATTAGGCACTTTACAGTCTGCCGGACTCAATATTGAGTTCAACAATTTCAGATAATAATCCCTGCCCCCATTTTTCATGCTGTATGATTTTTGCCATTCCCATTTGCAACATTTTCACAGTATGTTCTTTAAATTCCTTCCTCCCCTCCTAAACCCCTCCGCCCCCTGTCTCTGCACCTGCTTAATATCTGTTACATCTCCAGCTTTTTCCAGTTCTGATGAAGGGCCCCAGACCTGAAACGTTAACTCGGTTTCTCTCTCCACGGATGCTGCCTGGCCTGCTGAGTATTTCCAGCATTTTCTGTTGTTATTAAAGCAGATGTTGGCGTGCATTGAATGGTCAAGTGTCAGCTGTGGCTCAGTGGGCAGCACTCTCTCGCCTCTGAGTCAGAAGGTTGTGGGTTCGAGACCCGCTCCAGAGATTTGAGCGCAAAAATCCAGGCTGACACTCCCAGTGCAGTACTAAGGGAGCGCCGCACTGTCGGAGGTGCCGTCTTTCGGATGAGACGTTAAACAGAGGCCCCGTCTGCTCTCTCAGGTGGATGTAAAAGATCCGACGGCCACTATTCGAAGAAGAACAGGGGAGTTATCCCCGGTGTCCTGGGGCCAATATTTATCCCTGAACCAACATCACTAAAACAGATGATCTGGTCATTTATCACATTGCTGATGGTGGGAGCTTGCTGTGCGCAAATTGGCTGCCGCGTTTCCTACATTACAACAGTGACTACACTTCAAAAAGTACTTCATTTGCTGTAAAAAGCGCTTTGCGATGTCCTGAGGTCATGAAAGGCGCTATAGAAATGCAAGTCTTTCTTTTTCTTTCAATATTGAGCCGAAATAGCGCGGTAGTCCTGCCACTTTATACGCTGTTGGTGTGACCTCACTTAGAATGCTGAGGCTAGCGTCATGTTTAGTCAACAACTCCGTTATTGCATTATGTGACTTCCAGGATGGTGAACTAGATGGACCTCGTTTTTTTTTTTTTTTTTTTTTTTTAAATTGTCCAGCAATTCTTAATTATATTCAAGACAGAGGTCGATAAATTTTTGGGAATTAAGGGAATCGAGGGATATGGGGATCGGGAGGGAAGGTGGAGTTGAGGTAGAAGATTAGCCATGATCTTATTGAATGGCGGAGCAGGCTCGAAGGGTGAAATGGCCTACTCCTGCTCCTATTTCTTATGTTCTCAAGTTCCTATGTTCCTCCAACTCTGGCGTCTCGTGTGAGCTCCACTCCTTTAGCCCCACCAATGGTGTCTGTATCTTCAGATGTCTACACCATATCCTCTGGAATTCCCTCCCTAAAACCTTTTCATCTCCCTTGTCCGCGTTGAAGACTCTACTTAAAACCCGTCTCTTTGTCCGCCAAGCTTTTAGAACCCTCCCAAAATCTCCTTCTTTGGCACAGTGTTGATCTCTGTCTGTTTATTCGTGTGATGCGTCTTGGGACATCTTTCTGCGTTAAAGGCTCTACATGAATGCAAGTTGTCGTTGTATTACTCAAAGGGCAGCGCCAAGTTCAGCGGTGAGGAGATAGCTTGAGCAAACTGAAGAACTGTTCCCCTACTCCCCTATTCCTAAATACTTAACTTACTGCTGGAAGAAGAATGGGCAAGAATCATTGTAGTGAGCAGTTAATTGGGTTCGAGTGTATTCTTCCTAAAGCTTTATCTAATCAAGGAGTAAACTATGGAATGGGTGTAGGGTTCTGTCCAACTGGATGATTGAAGGACACAATGGAAAGTCAAGCCTAGTTGAGAACATGAGCTTGGCAGATTCTCAGATTCAATAGGGACAGAACTTCAATCCAAGTCTCAACTGACACATGCACTTTGGCTTCCCTCTTGAATTGGTCAGTCCCAGGTTGTCCACCTGTGTTACAAAAACAGCGGTTGTGTCAAGGAGGAAGGGGACAGAGGAGGCGCATCTCAGCACACCAACAAGTTCATAGAAACATAGAAAAATAGGAGCAGGAGTAGGTCATTCGGCCCTTCGAGCCTGCTCCGCCATTCAATATGATCATGGCTGATCCTCTATCTGAATACCATATTCCCCCTCTCGCCCCATACCCTTTGATGCCTTTTGTGTCTAGAAATCTATCTATCTCCTTCATAAATATATTCAGTGACTTGGCCTCCACAGCCTTCTGTGGCAGAGAATTCCACAGGTTCACCACCCTCTGAGTGAAGACATTTCTCCTCATCTCAGTCCTAAATGTCCTACCCTGTATCCTGAGACTGTGACCCCTTGTTCTAGAACCCCCCCCCAGCCAGGGGAAACATCCTCCCTGCATCCAGTCTGTCTAGCCCTGTCAGACTTTTATACGTTTCAATGAGATCCCCTCTCATTCTTCTAAACTCTAGTGAATACAGGCCTAGTCGACCCAATCTCTCCTCATACGACAGTCCTGCCATCCCAGGAATCAGTCTGGTGAACCTTCGCTGCACTCCCTCTATGGCAAGTGTATCCTTTCTTAGGTAAGGAGACCAAAACTGCACACAGTACTCCAGGTGTGGTCTCACCAAGGCCTTGTATAACTGTAGTAAGACATCCTTGCTCCTGTACTCAAATCCTCTTGCAATGAAGGCCAACATACCATTTGCCTTCCTAACTGCTTGCTGCACTTGCATGTTTGCTTTCAGTGACTGGTGTACAAGGACACCCAGGTCCCTCTGTACATCAACATGTCCCAATCTATCACCATTTAAATAATACTCTACCTTTCTGTTTTTCCTACCAAAGTGGATAACTTCACATTTATCCACGTTAAACTGCATCTGCCATGAATTTGCCCACTCACTCAACTTGTCTAAATCGCCTTGAAGCCTCTTTGCATCCTCCTCACAACTCACAATCCCACCTAGTTTTGTGTCGTCAGCAAACTTGGAAATATTACATTTGGTTCCCTCATCCAAATCATCGATATATATTGTGAATAGCTGGGGCCCAAGCACGGATCCCTGCGGTACCCCACTAGTCTCCGCCTGCCACCCCGAAAAAGACCCATTTATTCCTACTCTCGGTTTCCTGTCTGTTAACCAATTTTCAATCCATGCCAGTATATTACCCCCAATCCCATGTGCTTTAATTTTGCACACTAACCTCTTATGTGGGACTTTATCAAAGGCCTTCTGAAAATCCAAATACACCACATCCACTGGTTCTCCCTTATCTATTCTACCAGTTACATCCTCAAAATACTCCAGGAAGTTTGTCAAACACGATTTCCCTTTCATAAATCCATGTTGACTTTGTCTAATCCCGTTGATATTTTCTAAGTGTCCTGTTATCACATCCTTTATAACAGACTCCAGCATTTTCCCTACTACTGATGTTAGGCTAACCGGTCTGTAGTTCCCCGTTTTCTCTCTCCCCCTCCTTTTTTAAATAAATAGTGAGGTTACATTTGCCACCCTCCAATCTGCAGGAACTGTTCCATAATCTATTGAATTTTGGAAGATGACAACTTAGAAATACAGGAAACTTTGGTTTATCCGGAGGTTAACTGTCCGGAATGCTCGAGCCACTGGCAAAAATCAGGAGCCGTTTAGTTAGGTTTTTTCTTTTCGTTGCTTTTTTTTTTCCCCACCAGTCAGGCTCTGCAAGGTCTCGCTGAAGCTGTTGCTAAGCTACAGAGACGCTTGCCAGGTACGGCCGACTGTTTAGAAGCTGTTGCTAAGCAACAGGGTTTGTTGCCAGATACGAAGCTCCGTATGTTTCAACATTAGCGCTGGTTTGTCCGGCAGTTTTGATGGGACGGCAACAGCTCGGTCCCGTCGGTGCCGGATAGCACAAAGTTTCCTGTATTACATTTGGGTCCATTGACTCAGCTCCTTGGAGCTCCATGGGTTCAGGTGTCCCAGGCTACCAAGGGCTGCATAGTTTTCAGGTGCTTCATTTTGGAGAAGGGGGTTGGGTTGGGTGGGGCGGGAAAGAGACGTGGAATTGACGAGAATTGAGAGAAGTAGAAATGGAGGGAAACTTTCAGCCGGATCTTACCAGTGACTCCAAGTCCAGCTTTTCCTTTTCCAAAATGCTCAGGAATTCAGACAATCCATGTTTCTTCAGAGCTTCTTCCACACTCATCTCCTGGGGCATTCAACAGAAGAGAAAAAGCTTCAGCATTGCATATAGTTCGGCCGAGCTTCCCGCAGCCGATAGCTGTCCAGTGATCCCCCTGCTCTAAGAGCACAGATACTGATGTCGGGTAAGCTGTGCTGTCCTTGACACTTGAACAGCCTCGCTCATGTTCAACGTCGAGGTTTACAGCTGGCTATACGGGGGCGGTACATGACAACATCTGGTACCTGTCGAACTGGCCCCAAACCAACAGCAAGGGGAGGGGGGTGGAAATTTGACAATAAAAAAAAAACTACACAGGCTAGGAATTGCTGTTCGCGAAATTAGCAAACAAGCGGCGAGTGCGTTCCAATGACGTTCCTTTGTCCGCTATTTTAACACAGGCATTCACCCATTTAACATCTCGACTAAAACAGTAAAGGAATCTCACACAAACTCAGTAAGCAGTTGTACACTAACACTGCTGTTACTTCAGACCAGCAGAAGGCAGCGGGAATACGTCAGTGGGGCAGAGAAGGTGAGGTTTCAAATTTCAGTTTTAGAACATGTAAATATATAGAACATAGGAACAGGAGTAGGCCATTCAGCCCCTCGATGCTGTTCCACCATTCCATTAAGATCATGGTTGGTCGATCCTTCAACCCCATTTACCCGCCTTTGCTCCATATCCTTCAATACTCTGACCCAACAAAAATCTCAATCGACACCCAGCATGCAGTGTCTTTGGGAAAAGAATTCCGCATTTCCAATACCCCTTGTGTGGAAAAATGGCTTCCTGATTTCACTCCGGAAATGTAGAGATTTAATCTGGACACCCAACTCCTCCTTCACCAGGAATTGGCAAATTTGAGGACATTCCATTGAAAGCGGTTAATTAGCTCTGTGAATGTGTTGCAACCACGCTCCCTCCCGCGTCCCGCACCGCCGCTCCCTCCCGCGTCCCGCACCGCCGCTCCCTCCCGCGTCCCGCACCGCCGCTCCCTCCCGCGGCCCGCACCGCCGCTCCCTCCCGCGGCCCGCACCGCCGCTCCCTCCCGCGGCCCGCACCGCCGCTCCCTCCCGCGTCCCGCACCGCCGCTCCCTCCCGCGTCCCGCACCGCCGCTCCCTCCCGCGTCCCGCACCAACTAACGGTGAAAAACCTGGGGCAAATTCCAACATACAACTCTCTAATTCTCCACCCGTCCACAAATCCCAGTAAAGCCCTTCCACAAACCACGCGCCTTGTTGCACTGGTGTGACTTGCGCCCTAGGCCTCCACGCGGGAATACCCGGCAGTACCTTGGTGCACGAATGACAATTCTCTCTGGCATCGTGTCGTCTTGCAGTGGATTCTTTGGAGCTGGAGCTCGTCTGGTTTGTCAGAATGTCGAAGAGTATCAGCGAGCCTGAGAAAAACGGGACACCAGGTTTAGAATCAACAGTGGAAGCGAGTTCCACATTCTAACCAATCACTGGGTGAAGAAGTTTCTCCTGAATTCCCTATTGGATTTATTAGTGACTCTCTTATATTTAAGGCCCCTAGTTCTGGTCTCGTATATAGAAACATCTCTACGTCTATCCTACCAAACCCTTTCATAATCTCAAAGACCTCAATCAGGTCACCCCTCGACGTTAGTTGGAGTTACGTACCTCCTTGTGTCAGCATCATGTAACTTCAGCTCCCCACCCATCTGCGAGATGTAATCGTAAAGGCTCATCGCCTCCTCACCCACAGCGGGCTTCCCAGCTGTCACAATAGGAAGGCGATAGCTGGGAGCGGGTTAGAGGCAGAAATCGAATCGAGGGCTCCCATGGTTTATATATAATGATAACACCGGTCACCTCTACGTCGCACATCATCCTCCATTCTCGCTGGATCAAACTCCTGGAATTCGCTATCTTACACTATTGCGAGAGGACCATTGGAATGATACCAGAACTGAGAGGTTATTCCGGTGAGGAAAGGTTGAACAGGCTGGAGCTCTTTTCCTCTAGAAAAGAGAAGACTGAGGGGTGACCTGATGGAGGTCTTTAAGATTATGAAAGGGTTCGATAGGGTAGACGTAGAGAAGATATTTCCACTTGTGGGCGAGACCAGAACTAGGGGCCATAAAATATAAGATAGTCACTAATAAATCCAATAGGGAATTCAGGAGAAACTTCTTTACCCAGAGAGTGTGGAACCCGTTACCACAAGGAGTTAAGGCGAATAGCAGAGATGCATTTCAGGGGAAGCTAGGCAAGCACAGGAGGGAGAAAGGAATAGAATGATACGTTGATGGGATTCAGTGAAGAAGGGTGGGAGGAGGCTCGTGTGGAGCACAAACACCGGCATGGACCAGTTGGGTAAATTCTTGGTCATTGCAGAAGGACTGCAGGGAATCAAAGCAGTGGCCCGCCATCTCAGGTCAAGTAAGAATGGCCAGTTGGTCAGCTCTGCCCGCATCCCGAGAACTAATAGAAAAACTAGCGACTCCCCAGGAGTGAGTTACAGCCGACACCTCATTGCCCGGTTCCGGTGGTTTATACGCAATGCCGTGGAAAGCTGGGAATGTGTTTAGGGTCAAAACCTAACTGAGGGTTCATGCGATGAACTTGCAGCCTGCAGCTCACTCATAGTAACATAGAAGATAGGAGCAGGAGTAGGCCATTCGGCCCCTCGAACCTGCTCCGCCATTCAATGCGATCATGGCTGATCATCCAAACTCAGTACCCTGTCCCTGCCTTCTCCCCATATCCCTTGATCCCCTTAGCCTTAAGAAATATATCTAAATCCTTCTTGAACTCCTTCTAAGGATAAGGGGTAGGCCATTTAGGACAGAAATGAGGAGGAATTTCTTCACCCAGAGAGTGGTGAACCTGTGGAATTCTCTACCACAGAAGGCAGTGGAGGCCAATTCATTAAATATATTCAAGAAGGAGTTGGATATATTTCTTAAGGCTAAAGGGATCAAGGGGTATGGGGAGAAAGCAGGGACCGGGTACTGAATTTGGATGATCAGCCATGATCGCATTGAATGGTGGAGCAGGCTCGAGGGGCCGAATGGCCTACTCCTGCTCCTATCTTCTATGTTTCTATGTTGAATAGAGCAAAACTAGAGCCATCTAAACGAAAAGAGACGGGATTACAATTCTGGCCACTCACAGGCAGCTGTTACTTTCCTAAAAGAAAAAAAGCATCGGATCCCCTTGATCACAACCGCTCGAAAACACAAGCAACTAGCACAGAGACCAAACAGGAGAAAACAGAAACGCCGGACTGGCAATCAGAAGGAGACAAGGAACCCCTGCTTTACCGAGACTGTGTCCAGTCACCGAGATCCTTCCCTTGAAGTCGGGGTTGCGTTGCCGGAAAGTGGTCAACAGCTGGTTCATCTCGTTGGCCACCGTGTCCACGATGGTCTGGCAGTAGGTGGGGCTGTTGTAGAAGAAGAGGTCGAGCAGCGTCTCGTTGGTGAAGTGCCTCAGGCGGCTGATGCTTGGCAGCGTGATCCTTCGAATGTCTCTAACAGGGCACAGAGCGAGAGGGCGTCAGGCTAAGCGCAAATGGGCGACACCAGCAGCACCGACAGTTTCACTATTATACAGGAAACTCTTGTTTAAACAGCACCTAAAATATCCGGAGTTCTCTATTAACCGGAAAAATTCATACTCCAAAAACACCACCTCAATAACCGGCAATGTTGCCGAGTCCGAGTCTCCCGCGGTGGCCGAGTTAGTCCCTGGGGGGTAGTTCTCCAAACTGCCACTACTCGGCTTCTTGGCGCTGTCGGAAGTCCGAACACCTCAATAACAGGAGTCCGACTCTCCTGCACTGCCAGGAGTACCCAATTACTGTATACTGCATGATGTAAAAAGACTACGAAGCACTTGGTTTGAGTATAAAACAAGGCTTTAATCAACTGTTTCAAAACCAGGAGTTCTAGTGACATCACTAGTTCCTGGTTACAGAAACATCCTGAGCAAGCTGGGCCCACGCCCAAGTGTTTATACTCCTTGGACGGCGCCACCAGCTGGCCGCCCAGTATTACTTCATGAGTCATGATAAGATTCATGACACTGCACATTTCTTGATTTTTTTATTTTTGTTTGTTAAAAATAGCCTCGGTAGATAACCCTCTCCGTCATTTTAATCAACCGGCAACATCCCGGTCCAATCGGTGCCGGATACCAAAGAGTTTCCTGTACCTTATGAATTGTCGCTTGATGAACATCTAGGTTGAGGTACATCATGGGAAATGGAACATTTTTAAAACACGGTTTAAATTTGGTGCAACCACCAAGCCTCTAGGATAGGTACAGGACAAGTTGGGATAAAGCTCCCTTGGTTCTGTCCTGCCCCCATGCGCCCATGGCAACAGGGCGACATTTTAACTCCAGCATTGGCTGTTTCCGGGAGTCGCAGAGTACTTGGCTCCCAATCCGTTCCAAATGAACAATCTCTAGTGGATCCAGTGTGGCCATTTTAGAGTGGCGACCGCTTAACTGGCAGGTGTGAAATAGTCCGCGCCATATTCGGGCGCAGAAGAGAATCAAACCTACAAAGGGCAAGACAAGCCAAAAAGTACTTGAAACGCATTAGAATCACATGCTGAAGCACACTTTGCAAGACATTTTGGTTAAAAAGCTCGATACATATATATATTGGGAATCAAGATACTCACTCGTCCACTCCCGTCGCATCTCCGTGCAACGTGCAGTACCAATTGACCGGGAGAAATTCCACCCGACCGACTCTCTGCTCATCTTGTGCTTTCTTGAAGTGCGTCTGCAGCAGGTTGAGAGAAGCGTTCCGAAAATCGTTCACTGCAACGGGCAGGAAGAAAAGTGGGTTAACCGGCAGCTTGGGAGCCGTCGGGAGGCCTGAAGACCAAGTGGCTCCAGGCAACCCACACGGCAGAAGCAAGGCTCCCTCTAAGCTGCGCGCGCGAGCGCGGCCACGCAGGGATCGGCACAGGCTGCTCGCAAGCTGTTCCGAGATACCGCGCAGCACATTTTAAAGGGACCCCGCATTGAAATAAACTGGCTGCGCACAACCAAGAAAATTCAGAGGGGAACATTGGTCAGGAGGCACCATCTACTTTTACAGCTGTTGTATCACAACGGGCCAGAACGGAGAAGCCGTTTGTCGCCCCCAACTCCCACGGTCGAAGTTGGGGCCCCACATCGCATCTGATGAGAAGCAGCAGAAGGTGGACTCCGACAAATGAATCACGAGGATCGGGGAGCTGTAGGGATAGATCTTACAGGCGTTCACGGGTGCAGCTAAATGGTACACTGGGAGAGCTACAGCTCAGGAGGGAACGGGCCGAAATTCTCCCCCCGACTTATACCGTCAGCTGGCCGAGAATCATTAACCAGAACCCACGGGGCAAAGTTCTAACTATAGCAACCCCCGCCCCAATCTGAAATGGGATTTCTTTGTAATACTTCAGGGCATGGGTTCAAATCCCTGGCGGAGATTTTAACTTGAAGTTCTTGAGTTTAGTAACCCCCGTGCCACCCCACCCCAAAATTAGTGGGGCCGGTCAGTTTTAAGCTAAGCTGGAAAGCGTTGGGTGCCAAGGAGCGAACACATCTCGTGAAGAAACTTTGGGTTAGAATTTCTGCTTTGGCAAAAACAGATTTCTGCACTTTGTACTGCAACCGACCACAGCCTCAAACCATCACTGCCAGATGAGTCACTAAGCCAACAGCAAGAGTGTGCAAGATACCCTGGTTGTGTATTACATACATATGTAGGGTCAGCATTTAGTTTAATTGCATATGATTGAGCTTGTTGCTTTCTTTTCACTTCTAAATGGCTTGTGGATTTGTGCTGTAGCTAGAAATAATGACATGGTTAAAGTTGTTCATTCCCTGGATGCTTTAAGGTTTAATGTGCCGGGGTACAATTTAGCTTCTGCTGAAAGTGCAGTGATTCGTGCCTGTTGACTTCTTTTAGTTGCCACCTTGCGAAACGAGATAGCCAAGACAGTCTTGAGATAGGAAGTGGGACAACAGGCCAGGATGGTAAACAAGTTGGCATCTGGGGTTTTGTCGGAACTCTCTCATTTCTGGGGGCCTTGTTAGTACAGTGTCAGCTGTGGCTCAGTGGGTGGCACGCTCGGTTCGGAGTCAGAAGGTTGTGGGTTCGAGAGACTTGAGCACAAAAATCTAGGCTGACACTCCCAGTGCGGTACTGAGGGAGTGCTGCACTGTCGGAGGTGCCGTCTTTCAGGTGAGATGTTAAACCGAGGCCCCGTCTGCTCTCTCAGGTGGACGTAAAAGATCCCATTTTGAAGAAGAGCAGGAGAGTTATCCCCGGTGCTCTGGCCAATATTAATCCCTCAATCAACATCTAAAACAGATTATCTGGTCATTATCACATTGCTGTTTGTGGGAGCTTGCTGTGCGCAAATTGGCTATCCCATTTCCTACATTACAACAGTGACTACACTTCAAAAAGTACTTCATTGGACGTAAAGCGCTTTGGGACTTCCGGTCGTAGGGAAATGTGCTATATAAATGCAAATTTTAATAACACTTGACATGCCACAATGGTCAGCAACGACACAGTGTGTGTGACTAGAGACCTATAAAGATCTTGAGCTTTCCTTCAGAATTTGTACAGAGATTCGGGATCGAAAGGATGGACGAAAGGTACGTCTCTACCCAGAGGGAAAATGGGGTCATTGCGTTTATTTCTCTGTAGGTCTACTGTTAGAAAACATTGCGTGTGTCTGGACTCGGTCGAACATAATAAAAAGGATTACGTCGCAACCCTATTTAGTGTGTGTCAGATTCGAATTTTCTTACAAGTGCATTCTAACAAACAGCAGACAAAGGAATTGTCTAACGTGCGACTGTCCCACAGGAAGGTCCTACATTGGATCTCCACTTTGCGTTGAGCTCGCTGATTTCAGCAGTAAGGGGCGCTACATTTGGCCATGGCACCCTGTCGGAGTGTTCCTGCCCCTGCACCAGACTGATTCCTGGGATGGCAGGACTGTCGTATGAGGAGAGATTGGATCAACTAGGCCTGTATTCACTAGAGTTTAGAAGAATGAGAGGGGATCTCATTGAAACGTATAAAAGTCTGACAGGGCTAGACAGACTGGATGCAGGGAGGGTGTTTCCCCTGGCTGGGGGGTCGAGAACGAGGGGTCAGTCTCAGGATACGGGGTAGAACATTTAGGACTGAGAGGAGGAGAAATTTCTTCGCTCAGAGGGTGGTGAACCTGTGGAATTCTCTACCACAGAAGGCTGAATATATTTAAGAAGGAGATTGATAGATTTCTAGACACAAAAGGCATCAAGGGGTATGGGGAGAGAGCGGGAATATGGTATTGAGATAGAGGATCAGCCATGATTGTATTGAATAGCGGAGCAGGCTCGAAGGGCCGAATGGCCGACTCCTGCTCCTATTTTTCTATGTTTTCCTCTATGAAGACTGCTCAGTAATTGCTGATGGAAGGTGAATGCATTTGGGTGCGCTACAGTTTGCCCCATTGTCTCTTAAATAAGATGACCAAAAAAAAAACATGTTGTTCATAATGTTTATTGGGGGCAAAATCCTGGCCAGGACACCAGGGAAGAGTGTTGGAATAGCGCGTGGCATCTTCGCACCTTCCTGAAAACCAAGCAGACAGGGCCTCGGTACAAGGTCTCTCACAAATGACGACACCTCTGGCGATGTGGTACTCAACTCGAGTCTCAACGTAGATTTTGTGCTCAGGGGAGAGCAACAGGTTAAACTGGTCAAGACCAAAATGGGGGGGGGGGGGGGGGGGGAAACCGCGCACGCGTGCAAATTTGAATGGGCCGCGCAGCCAGTTAAAAGGGGCAGCGCACCCGTTGGCCAAGACTGCAGAAATATTTGCCTTTTTGCACAGAGGGAGCCGGTAGGTGCAACAACTTGTAAAAAAAGGCCAACAAGACCGTGCCTGGGATGGCGAAAACTCACCGCACTGAATGATGCTGCGAAAGTGAATGTCGCACGCGGGCCCAATTCCATGGACCATGAACACCAAGTGATCCACCTTCACGGGCTCGCCAACGAAGATGTCCCCGTAGGTCTGCTCGGTCCCTCTCTTTACAGTCCAAGGTTTACTCTGCTCGGTGGAGGTGGAGCCCCACTCGTCCAGCACTCCCGACGGTTGGAAATGCATCATCAGCTGAGGCACACACGAGGGCGAGGGGAGGAAAACAGGTGGACATTAGGCAGCGCGGCGCAGGGAGAGCTCCAACAATGATTGTTTTGCTTTTTTATTCGTTCATGGGATGTGGGCGTCACTGGCAAGGCCAGCATTTATTGCCCATCCCTAATTGCCCCTTGAGAAGGTGGTGGTGAGCCGCCTTCTTGAACCGCTGCAGTCCGTGCGGTGAAGGTGCTCCCACAGTGCTGTTAGGGAGGGAGTTCCAGGATTTTGACCCAGCAACGATGAAGGAATGGCCGATATACTTCCAAGTCAGGATGGTGTGTGACTTGGAGGGGAACTTGGAGGTGGTGGTGTTCCCATGCACCTGCTGCCCATGTCTTTCTAGGTGGTAGAGGTCACGGGTTTGGGAGGTGCTGCCAAAGAAGCCTTGGCGAGTTGCTGCAGTGCATCTTGTAGATGGTACACACTGCAGCCACGGTGCGCCGGTGGTGGAGGGAGTGAATGTTTAAGGTGGTGGATGGGGTGCCAATCAAGCGGGCTGCTTTGTCCTGGATGGTGTCGAGCTTCTTGAGTGTTGTTGGAGCTGCACTCATCCAGGCAAGTGGAGAATATTCCATCACACTCCTTACTTGTGCCTTGTAGATGGTGGAAATAATAAAATAATTTAAAAAATACAGCGTTGCCAGCCTTGGCTCAGTGGGTAGCACGCTGCCCGAGTCAGAAGGTTGCGAGTTCGAGCCCCCACTCCACAGACTTGAGCACCAGGCTGACACTGCAGCGTAGTACTGATAGAGTGCTGCACTGTCGGAGGTGCCATTAAACTGAGGCTCCGTCTGCCCTCTCGGGATGGATCTCGTACCCCTCCTCTGGCACCATTTGGAGAGCAAGGGAGTTGTTCCAGTGTCCTGGCCAACATTTATACCTCGACCAACACCAAAAACAGCTGATCCGATTATTATGTTGTTGTTTGTGGGAGCTTGCGGTACGCAAATTGGCTGCTGCGTTTCAACATTACAACAGTGACGACACTTCAAAAAAGTACTTAATTGGCTGTAAAGCACTTTGGGACGTTCCAGAGTCATGAAAGGCGCTATATAAATGCAAGATCTTCCCTTCTTTTCATTGTGTTCATCTAAATCTCTTCAAAGGCTGATTTTTGTAACGGCCACCGCTGGCTGAGGGTTTCGGAGAGGGCAAAAAGAGAAAAGAAAGCGGTCAGGGTTTCTCCAGCTCGTGACACCGGACGAGGCCGGAGCGGACCCACCCAGAGCTGCCCAGCCTGCCAACTCTCGCTGCCGGATACAGTGCCCACTCGGGCGAGATGCCACTTTCCAGGGTTACAATGAACGGGCGCTGCGGCAGGAGTTTGCACGCCAGAGAGGCAAGGTAGCAGTTAAAAAAAAAAAAAAATATTCGGTGCGCTTTTACTACGAAATTCTTAAATATACATAACTGAAGATGGACGATAACCATCTAAGTTCTAGGGACTACAGGATAAGGGGTGATTTGATCGAATTTTTCAAAATAGTAAAGGGGAACTGATAGGGTAGATAGAGAGAAACTATTTCTGCTGGTTGGGGAGTCTAGGACTAAGGGGCATAGTCTAAAAATTAGAGGCAGGCCCTTCGTAAATGGTTAGTAAACACTTCTACACACAAAGGGAGGTAGAGTTTGGAACTCTCTTCTGCAAACGGCAATTGATGCTAGATCAATTGTTAATTTTAAATCGGAGATTGATCGATTTTTGTTAACCAATAGTATTAAGGGATATGGGGCAAAGGCGGGTGGTATGGAGTTTGGTCACAGATCAGCCGTGATCTCATTGAGTGGCGGAACAGGCTCGAGGGGGATAAATGGCCTCCTCCAGTATCATCACTATCTCGCAAGCCCTTTGTCGTTGTGTGACGAGTCCATTTTATCGTTCACTGCTCCTTCCGCACCCCAGCCCCCGGCCAGGCGCCATGGTGTGAATACACACGTTAGAACTCTCACACAAATATCAGCCCTGGTCTGTACTTTGCTCCTTCCCCGCCCATAAAGCGCACAACACTCAAACAAAGCTACAAAAAAGGGAAAACCCCGGGTTTTGCCTATTGCTATCTGTGGATTAAATCATGATGCTGCTACAACACTCAACACTGCGAGACCGTCACCTTTGGATTGTGCAGGACAATGATTTCTCCCGTAGGAAATTCCACCTTCTTGTTCCATTCATTGGTTGTTACGGCTTCCTTGTACGTTTTCTGCGGGGAGTCAAGAATTTCGGTTCAGTCTTTTGCACACAAGAGTCTTGCTTTCAAACGGTGTTCTTAAAATAGACACAGCCTTGCTTAGTATTCATTCTGGTCAAGGTAACGGCTGTCACAATGGACTTTGAACAATGGAAATTGGTTGGAGGATTTGAGAGGGGCGTTGAGGAGAACTTTTTTCACCCAGAGGGTGGTGGGGGTCTGGAACTCACTGCCTGAAAGGGTGGTAGAGGCAGAAACCCTCATCACATTAAAAATACTCGGATCTGCACTTGAAGTGCCGTAACCTGCAGGGCTACGGACCAAGAGCTGGAAAGTGGGATTTGGCTGGATAGCTCCTTTTCGGCCGGCACAGACACGATGGGCCGAATGGCCTTGTTGTGTGCCGTAAAGGTCTATGATTCTATGACTACTCTTCCATTTGTGGCAACTAGCATGAATCTCAAGCAGCCCGCAGGTCCGTTGTGGCCCTGGCTGGGTGCAGAATCAGCCAGGCTCTGCACCCCCCTCAGTATCATCATCACTCTTCTCCCACAACATGCCCATTTCCCACACCGAGACCTGCGTTTGGCATTTTCTTTGCACAGCAAGGTAGCCGGTTTAGCATCTAGTTCGAAGTCATGCAGTTCAACGCCGTGGACTCGTGCCCACAAGGAACTGGGCCGAGGCTTCTCAAACTCCTCACTTGTGCATCAGCTGATAAAAACAGAAGAGATTTATAATCCCTTCAGTCTAACGTGCACGAAAGCCCAGAGGCTACAGTGGAATCTAGTGACTCACTGCATCAACCGAACCTGCTGTATGGGGCAATCTTCAGTAACACACTGCAACAGTCTGTTCCAACATGTCCTCCAACCTCATATTTCAAATATTCCAGCTACCTGAATAGGCCCAACTGAAATTAATATGTGCAGGGTCACCGACTGAGGTCAGACTGGTTTAGCAAAGGGCAGAACTCGAGCAAGAGGCTGCAGGAACAGTGGATGTCTGGGGAGAAAAAGGAGGATCAGACAAGTCCGATTTGATCTTTACAAATCTGAACTCCTGGGGTTCGAAGGACTGGACGAGCCCACGAACTGAACTGAACTGGACAGGAACATCTGGGCCCTCCCTGAAGCCCAGGGACATTCCCATCTGCAAACGCCAGCTTGCCGTGAGGAGGAGGGGCAGGAAAAGGGTGGGTTGTGCAAAACAAATGGCCCAGGTCCAGTCACATAATTCACTGTGAAGGGCAGATTTTAATCAATGGACATGCCTGGGAATTGGGGCTTGGATGTCAGTGTGCCTGACACGATGCAAACGGAAAGTGCTGAGGGAAATGCCAGAATTCCTGATATGCATTCCTGGTAAGTAAACCTCTGCATCCGGAGCGCCAATTGATCAAATCTTTTCCTGAATTCTCAGCTGGAATTATTTCACAGCAACACAGGGTCCCAAAGACGTGAGCTGCGGAGCGTTCTGACTAAAGCAATGAGAATGAAATTAAGGCAAGATTGGAATGACCGCAACCGACAAGCGGCAACTGTCTCCTGAGCTGCAACGAATGTTTGCGACTCTGGCGAGACGTCGCTAGCGGTGGCGATAATTAAAAAGGTAGATCTCAGGGAGTGGCATCGTACCTCGATCTGCTCACTCTGCTCCTCAGCGTATGGGTTAAACCTGCTGTCCTTTTCACCCTTGGAGAACCAGGTGCACCTCCTCACGTGAGTGGGTGCCTCCAGCCAGTACACTGCATGCCTCAGGCGCCTGGCCAGAAATACGTCATACCGCCCGCCATCGGTCGCGACTGCTACGTCCTCCGAATCCAACGCTTCTGAAAAAAAAAGGGGAAGAAATTCCTGAGAAGACGCACTTCCCACCATTTTTTGTCCTTCCGGTCAATCTCCCTTCCTCCAGACAGTAGGACCGACGAATCAGAAATGTTCACATCACTTGCACCAATCCACCACCATCTGACAGGACCAGGCTTCCAATCGCCACATGTGCCGCAGTGCTCCACGCAACCTTGACAGCAAACTTGTCCAACAGTAGGGGAGTCACGTACCACTAATCCCCACCCCATCGGACCCTCCCCTCCCCTCGTCGGGTTTTTTCCCCCTCCCCTTCCTACAATCTCCAAAACTTTCTATATGCCAAGTGTGTAACCTGCTCCACACCATCTTTACACTAGAGCCACACGGGGATATTCACGAGTGCCCAAGGTTGGTTTTTACCCTCCAGAGGTGCGAGCTTACCGGCTCCCTCTACGCCATGGAGATTGGGCAGCTGGGATGACCAGCGTCATGCATGGCACAGTTACAAAGACTATGTGACAGGCCAGTTTGGCCTCTTATACATCGCCGATTTTAATCGCTCCACCATTGACGGCCGTGCCTTCAGCTGCCTGGGCCCTAAGCTTTGGAATTCCCTCCCTAAACCTCTCCGCCTCTCTCTCCTCCTTTAAGACGCTCCTTAAAACCTACCTCTGACCAAGCTTATGCCCCAATATCTCCTAATGTGGTTCCATATCATTGCAAGTTATTGTAATTACAGCTCCTACAACTTGTCCAACAGCAAGGGAGTGCTAATTTCAGTCAAGTACCACTGTTTCACGCCCCCCTGCCCCGCCTCTAAGACTCTCCCCTTCCCACAATCCCCAAACTCTGTGAATGCCAAATGGTGGCAACAGGCTTCCACCAAACCAAGTTACATTCGAAGGGTTTCGAACACGAGATCCTCCCTAAAGTGCAGACGCCTGGTGCTTACCAGAGCAATGCTTCTTCTCCAGCGTGAGGGAGTCCATTTTACTGAAGGGAACCCAGATGGGTTTGGAGTCCTCCATCTTGCAGTAGAACCAGTGAGGCTGCACTGCTTCATACAGGTTCAGTACGGGCTTCACCTTGGTGGCCTCGCCATGATGGGTTGGCAACGATAGATTGCGTTGCCCCTCTCCCGAACCCATCGTTCCTGGGGGATCCTAAAACATTTGAACAAAGCATTTGCTGCATTCCAGTAGAAATTGCACATGTACATAATCTTAACACACACACACGGTATGGAGATACAACAAGCCCCAAGTAACCCAGCAGAGCCTAGACATCCAGCGATTAAGAAATCGAGGCTGTTAATATGCTGCTGCACCAATCACACGTGATCACTGGGTATTCCGCCACCAGCCCCTCCCAACTTTAGTCTCTCCAGTCCTGAAGGCGCTGGTACTGATCCGCACCTGTATGTAGGCCTGTGTTGTACATCCTGGAGAGATGTACGTTGGACCTCTTGGGGAGTTAAAGGTTAATAGTCGAACTTCTTTGTATCGTGGAACAACAGACTTTCCCAGATAAACAGGATGGCTTTGAAGTGGAAATAAGTGACAGTAATGACGTCAGCCATGAGTAATTAAAGTTCAACTTTGGTGGCTAGGGTAATAAACATAGGTAGAGGGATTCATTAACTGTAGTACAGAAAGATAATGGTTAATAAAGCCTGTTCTTCAAAGAGGTTAAGAACAGTTACATCAGGAACATAAGAAATAGGAGCAGGAGTAGGCCATTTGGCCCTTCGAGCCTGCTCCGCATTCAATGAGATCATGGCTAATCTTCTGCCTCAACTCCATTCACCGGCCCTATCGCCATATCCCTTGATGCCCTTACTAGTCAGGACCTTATCGAGGGCCTTCTGAAAATCCAAATACACATCTACCAGTTCCCCTTTGTCTACTCCACTAATTACATCCTCAAAGAACTCCAATAGGTTTGTTAAAAAGGATTTCCCTTTCATAAATCCATGTTGATTCTGCCCAATCTTACTATTAGTTTCTAAGTGCCCAGTTATTGCATCCTTTATAATAGATTCCAAATGAGATCGGTTGGAGTTAATCTGTTTCGGTGGTGCGGGTTGCGGGCTGAAGACTGGTCGAGACTTTAGAGAGTGCCGTCAGATCTTTCACAGCTGCCTGACCAGGCAGATGGTGCCTCAGTTTGACATCTCAGCCAAGAGACGGCACTTCCAACAGGGCAGCACTCCCCCGGTACAGTACTGAAGCCACACCTCTCCACTTGGGAGGCAAGTGCTACCATTGAGCCAAAACTTGAGACCGTTCCAACCGTCCTCGCGCAACAGTTTGATGTTCCGCTCGGAAGCACGGGCAACATTTCAGGGCAGGCCAGTGCCTTGGGCGAGATGCTGCCTTACCATCTCCGGAATGTGGGTTTGAATCTAGCCCCAGCCAGTGAAATGAAAAGCCTGCACTGCCTGCAAGAATCTCACGGGAACTGAAGTTGGTCGGTCTTAATCCAGCTCATAGTGCACATGGACCCACAGCGTAAAACTGCCCCGAATTCAACACCGATTGGCAATTAATTAACGTTTTCACTCTAAGGGTGGTCGTTGTGGGAAATGGAATAGACCACACTGGTGCAGGAGGCATTAGGACAAAGCAGAAGCAGCTCTAATCTGTACCCAACGGTGCTGTACCGGAGCCAGATGGGCTCAGGTTGGCAACTGTTCCATTATCCCCCAAACTTGCTGACATGAATCAGTCATTCATGAAAGAAAGACTTATGAAATAATACTGAGCGGCCTGCAGGTGGCGTTGTCCAGGGAGAGTATAAATACTCAGGCACGGGCCCAGCTTGCGTAGGACATTCTTAACAGGAACTAGTGAAGGACACAACTAGACCTCCATGTTGTAAAACAGTTAATTAAAGTTTTATTTAATGCTTAGACCAAGTGCCTAGTAGTTTTCTTACGTCACTTGCATCCTTCACCTTGATGAGGAAGGAGCAGAGGGCAAGTTTCTCACCCGGCTTCTTGAGCCATTCCTGGCTTTTAGGATCGCCAAGCTCCCTGCTTGCGAGGTGCAGAATCCTCCTTTCCATCAAACCCAACATCAGCTCGACCGCAACGTTGGGAGAGGGTGGCACTCACCTGCTGGGCTGGGGTGGCGGGCGGAACGGTTTGCTGCTGCTGGTCAGAATGAAGCACGGCTGCGCGGTGCCCCTCCTGTGGCACGCTGCGGAACACGGGGCGCTGCTCCTCCCAAGCCTCGGAGCTGGGTGCTTCGGCAGCCTCGGGCCCTGCTGCCTCAAGGCAGGCTGCGCTGGCAAACGGTTGAAAGCCGCCCGGCGCGGAAATAGGCGGAGAAAGCGTCGTCTGCAAGGGCGCCACCTGGGCGGCCGTCGTCAATGGCAACCATCCCGTAGGCTCCGCACCAAAGTCAGTATCCAGAATTCCACTTGCATTTTGCACCCCATCGCTGGTGGCAGCAACAGGATAGGGCGGCCTGTCCATGTCTCTAACCAAAGGATCTGCACACCAAGAATAACACAAAAACAATTTAACGCCACAGTTCAATGCAGTAGTCTCCATTTCATTTTTGCAAACGGTACCAACGAATGGCCTCCTGCATCACCCAATTGCTTTCGAATCGCCATGACCCATCACTCAACCCAGCGACTACCTTTTCAAAAATACCACTGGTGCAAACCTCATGGCATCACTCGCAACAAGAACTTGCACTCGTCGCAGAAAAATATGCCAAGAGGGCACGATCAAAACTAAGGTGGTACCAAGTCAAACCAGGAGTTACTCAGAGGGGGTGACCATAAGCTTGGGCAACCAGGTGGTCTTTAAGGAGGGTCTTAAAAGGCAGAGGTGCGATAGACGAGCAGTAATCAAGCTAACAGCCGTCAATCCTTCGGTGCAGCGTGGCCACAGGCCAACGTAGCACACTCGCTCTGTGTTTCTCACTGATACTCAACAATCAGGTGGGACCGTTCGGCTGATGTAGGTAGCTTGCAAGATATGATTTGGAGGAAGTGTTGGAATTATTAGATAAAACCCTCTCTAATACAGTCTCTACTTCAGCCGTGTGCTGAAAAGTGAAAAAGAGCACGACATGAATCACAGAATCATTTAGCACAGGAGGCCATTCGGCCCATTGTGCCTGTGCCGGCTCTTTGAAAGAGCTCTCCAATTAGTCCCACTCCCCCTGCTCTTTCCCCACAGCCCTGCAAATTTTCCCTTTTCCAGGTATATATCTAATTCTTTTTTGGAAATTATTAGTCAACCTGCTTCCACCACCCTCAGGCAGTGCATAACTCGCTGCGTAAGAAAGAAATTCTCCTCACTGGCACCCCCCACCTGGATTCTTTTGCCAATTATCTTAAATCTGTGCCCTCTGGTTACCGACCCCCCACCCCACCAGCGGAAACAGTTTCTCCCGATCTACTCGATCAAAACCCCTTTGATGTCATTGAGGAGCAATGACCCCAAGTGAAAACTACAACAGGTGAGACATGAGAACATAAGAAATAGGAACAGGAGTCGGCCATTCGGCCCCTCAAGCCTGCGCCACCATTCAATAGGATCACGGCTGATCTTCGACCTCAACTCCACTTTCCCTGCCATATCCCTCGATTCCCTTAGTGTCCAAAGATCTATCGATCTCTGTCTTGAATATACTCAACGACTGAGCCTCCACAGCCCTCTGGGGTAGAGAATTCCAGAGATTCACCACCCTCCGAGTGAAGAAATTCCTCCTCCTCTCAGTCCTAAATGGCTGACCCCTTATTCTGAGACTGTGACCCTGGTTCTAGGCTCTCCAGCCAGGGGAAACATCCTCCCAGCATCTATTTCTTACCTCCGAGTCAGAAGGTTGTGGAGTCAAACCCCACTCCGGGTCTTGAGTGGATAGTCTAAGCTGACGTTTCAGTGCGGACGGGCTGTTGCTTTCTGGGTGATGTGATATTAAACTGAGGTCTTGGGAATGTTCATTAAAGCCACAGAGGAGGCAGCCGAGATGGCTGGCCAATTGGATGTGTTGTTTCCAGAGATTGAGGGCAGGGAGACCAAACACGGGACACCTGGAGTGAATTCGGTTTTGGTAAAAAAAAAAGCGCTTTGTAAAAAGTTATTGGGAAGTTGCAATGCATCGGTTTTCAAACTGGCCGCATGTTTGCAAGATCCAATGGAACTTGTGCAGCCATCAGGGCATCCCAAACTACTTTACAGCCAATGAAGTACTTTTTGAAGTGTAGTCACTGTTGTTAATGTAGGAAACACAGCAGCTAATTTGTGCACAGCAAGCTCCCACAAACAGCAATGTGATAATGACCAGATAATCTGTTTTAGTGATGGATAAATATTGGCCCCAGGACACCGGGGAGAACTCTTCTTTGAAATAGTGCCATGGGATCTTTTATGTCCTCAGAGGGTGGACAGGGCCTCGGTTTAACGTCTCATCCTGAAAGACGGCACCTCTGACAGTGCAGCACTCCAGTGAAGTGTCAGCCTAGATTTTTGTGCTCAAGTCTCTGGAGTGGGATGGCTGACACAAACAACCCTGTTCTAATATATTTTTTTGACCCACTGGTTTGTTCTGTTCGAGTTTTATGGGCCTGGGAGCTTTGGAAAAAGGCTGTTTTGGCACAGTTTAGTGGGCGAAACCCAAATCAGAAACCCGAGATCTGTGTCAGCTTCCTATGTGTGTAAGTTAATAGGAACACGGATTTAAAGTGGCTCCACTGTTACACACCAGTGTGGCCCCGCAGTCGAGCCCAATTGAAGAGGGTCACAGCGTGTGTGACATCTGACCGTCACAAATACAAACCAGAAAACTGGAAGACTGTTCTGAAAAATGGGTGAAAGAACCACGCAGAATGCAGCAAGCTCTCAACTCAAACCTACAAGCTTGAGGCGCTCCCACATTATACTCACTCTCAGTGAAACTTACTTGATGCAGGAAGGATGTTCCCGATGGCCGGGGAGTCCAGAACCAGGGGTCACAGTCTAAGGATAAGGGGCAAGACATTTAGGACAGAAATGAGGAGGAATTTCTTCACCCAGAGAGTGGTCAACCTGTGGAATTCTCTACCACAGAAGGCAGTAGAGGCCAATTCATTAAATATATTCAAGAAGGAGTTGGATATATTTCTTAAGGCTAAAGGGATCAAGGGATATGGGGAGAAGGCAGGGACAGGGTACTGAATTTGGATGATCAGCCATGATCGCATTAAATGGCGGAGCAGGCTCGAGGGGCCGAATGGCCTACTCCTGCTCCTATCTTCTATGTTTCTCACACGCAGAAGAGGGGCAGAGGATTATTCCAGCAACATCCTTTCTGAGATTCGCAGCCTTTCAAAGCAGATCTCAGCACATTCCGGGTCTCACTACAATCTCCTCCCCCCCACCCACCACCCCATTGCTTTGAACAAAAAACAAAAAAAAAGAGACAAACCTCGGGCGTCCAGTTCAGTCCAGTCCAGTGGTGTTGCAGCCAAGACTTCCTCGGGGCCGGGCGAGCACAACAGTTGCAACAATTTTCAAAAGGTTACAATTCAAATGGAACGCTGCGACTGTTTAAAATGATACAAATGCCCGGGCCAGCGTTCCAAAGACGGGCGCACGCACCGCCCGGCCAGAATGAAACTAACGCTGCTTGGCACTGAAACTGACGCTGCCGATGGCGGCCTGATGCAGACCCAGGCTCTCTCTGGGAGATGAAGAATCGCCACTGTCACCGTCTTCTCAAGCCTTGCACGAAAGATTCCACCAGCCCGCACCTCCTCCCCACCGCTATTTCCCTTTCGCCGTCGGTTTGGTGTTTGTTTGTTGCTTTCTCTCCAACCCCCGGCAACACATTCACTCCCATTCCATAATAAAACGTCACCGACAAGAGCAAAGGTCAATCGGCGTCACCACGTTGGACAAGTTTTGCAGAATGAAGCCTTTGCAAAGCTGACAGATTGCACCGGGTCCACAAATACATTCCCCACGCATTTGCTTTTATCCACGAGAGATCGTTAAAGGGGAAGCAAAGTCCACGAAAGGCACTTTGGCTCCAAGTACTCCCCCTATCGAAGCTTTATAAAATAACCTCTCAAAGTAAAGAATAGACTTGCATTTCTATAGCGCCTTTCACCGGGTGTCCTAAAGCGCTTTACAGCCAATGAATCACTTTTTTTGAAGTGTAGTCACTGTTGTAATGTAGGAAACGCCAATGGCAGCCATATTGCGCACAGCAAGCTCCCACAAACAGCAATGTGATAATGACCAGATCATCTGTTTTAGTGATGTTGATTGAGGGAGAAATATTGGCCCCAGTACAGCGGGGGTAACTCGAATACAAAAGCAAAATACTGCGGATGCTGGAAATCTGAAATAAAAACAAAAAATGCTGGAAATACTGAGCTCGAGGAACAGCACCTCATCTTTCGATTAGGCACTTTACAGCCTTCTGGACTCAACATCGAGTTCAACAATTTCAGATCATAACCTCGGCCCCCATGTTTTTTTCATTTTTCTCTCTCTCCCACAGGGCAGCTGTCAATCTTTCAACCATCGCCATTTACACTTCATCTAGAGCCATCTTTTGTTTCTTAACTTGTCCCATTACCGTCTCCTTTTGCCTCGCACCATCATCCCTTTTGTCTCTTAATCTCTCCTGCCTTCCATCCTATCACAGACCTTCCCTTTTGTTCTTTCCTCCCCTCCCCATTTCCCTGCCCCTGCACTTGCTTAAAAACCTGTTCCATCTCCAACTTTTTCCAGTTCTGACGAAGGGTCATCGACCTGAAACATTAACTCTCCACAGATGCCATCTGACCTGCTGAGTATTTCCAGCATTTTCAGTTTTTATACCAGGGATAACTCTTCTTCTAGAATAGAGCAGCAGGATCCTTTACACCCACCCGAGAGAGCAGATAGGGCTTCAGTTTAACATCTCATCCTAAAGGCAGCACCTCCAACAGTGCAACACTCCCTCGGAGTGTCAGCTTAGATTTTTGTGCTCAAGTCCCTGGAGCGGGACTAAGAACCCACAACCTTCTGACTCAGAGGCGAGGGTGCAGCCCACTGAGCCACGGCTGACACCAAATGGTGGACAAGACAGAATATACTGTATTTACTAGTTCCTCTGCTCACCCTCTTGGTGACAAACATGGCAGGGAGGGGCTGTGTGCATCTTAGAGTAACTCCATTCATTGCAGTGGGGACCGTGAATTTGGACTTTCACCTCATGGCTTTTGGTGGGCAAAGGAGTGCACACAATTATACACTTGTTAAATACCATGGGACTGAAAATGAGTGCAGATCCTTGCTCCACCTCAGCCCACTGCCACTTCCTGCTGCTCCATGGGTCAATTATTGGTGCGGGCGGGAATTCCTGTGATTGTTTTGCAAGTTTGGGATTCCCAGCTCCTCATTGGGGCAACAGGAAATAGGAGCGGGAGCAATGCTGAGAGTGCAAGGAAAGGGGAGCAGCGACTGAAAGGGAGGACGGAAGACTAAGAGGCCGACTTTAACCGGGGAGTGGGAGAGGGGAAATGGTTAGAGTCACATGATGCCCCTGCGAATTGGGGAGAGATAGAGTTAGAGTAAAAGTTTCGCTGCTTTGGGAGGAAAGTGGGTTTTATCAAGGGAGTGCTTCTAAATTGGGGCTAGTTAGAAGCAGTAAGAGATGGCAAGTTACATGAAGTACTTAAAACAATACAGACAGAATCAGCCAACATGGGGCTAAAAATCTCCTTGTTGTATCATCTTGCATGAAACAGTCTTTCGTAGAGAGTGGTGGAACAAGTACGTCCCGTTCACCCATCACCCCTGTGCTCGCTGACCTACATTGGCTCCCGGTTAAGCAACGTCTCGATTTTAAAATTCTCATCCTTGTTTTCAAATCCCTCCATGGCCCTTGCCCCTCCCTCTCTCTCTAACCTCCTCCAGCCCCACAACCATCTGCGCTCCTCTAATTCTGCCCTCATGAGCATCCCCGAATTTAATCGCTCCACCATTGGTGGCCATGCCTTCAACTGCCAAGGCCCTAAGCTCTGGAATTCCCTCCCTAAACCTCTCCTCCTCTCTACCTCTCTTTCCTCCTTTAAGACGCTCCCTTAAAACCTACCTCTTTGACCAAGCTTTTGGTCACCTGCCCTAATTTCTCCTTATGTGGCTCGGTGTCAAATTTCATTTGATAATCGCTCCTGTGAAGCGCCTTGGGGCGTTTTACTAGGTTAAAAGGTGCTGTATAAATGCAAGTTGTTGTTGTTGATGCTACTGACCAATCTTTGGGGTGATGATCTGCACACAAGTGACCTGAGCAACTAAATGTCTTTGAAGTCCTCAAGCAGCTCGAGAGCACAGCAGAGTTCACTCCCTATGGGGGAAATGTTAATATAGAGCTATCCAGCTCTTCCTGCAAGCATCTCTCTTTAATGGTTCAGCCACCAAAGTCAGTTAAAGTTGACCAATTCCGGCTCTGGTCAACACTTCAAAACAGCCAGTCTTAGTCATCGACAAAGCTGTAATGTAATTAACTGGGTGCTACGCCGAGTTTAACACTACCCTGTCATCTCAGGAACCCAATGTTTGAATCCAGCTCAGACTATTGGGAGGAGATCTCCCTCTCAACGGCTGCAAGAGTCCAGAGAGCCCGCATCCTCTTTCACGATTCACAACATCATGAGAGAGCAGAGGCATTATCACAGACACAAAGAAGCTATTCCTAGTCAGACAACTCCTTTACCTCAGCCCAATAGAGCAACGAGTTACGTGAACTGGTCCAAGTGACACGTAAATAGCTCTTTTCCATTAGAGATACAGGCTGTTAACAATATTAAATGATGTTTACTCTGTCTATCTAAAGTCATATAAAATATAATCTGACAAGTGTGGCATCAAGAGTCTCTAATCATTTGACAAAGTTCTTCATATTGTCTCAAATTTTGCCCGGTTCCAATACAGCATAAGCTTCTCATAGAAGGTGATTGTGAAGTTATTCACTTTGGTAGGAAAAATAGAAAAGCAGAGTATTTTTTAAATGGTGAGAGATTGGGAAATGTTGGAGTTCAGAGGGACCTGGGTGTCCTTGTACACGAATCACTGAAAGTTAACATGCAGGTACAGCAAGCAATTAGGAAAGCGAATGGTATGTTGGCCTTTATTACAAGAGGATTTGAGTATAAGAGTAAAGACGTCTTACTGCAATTATATAGGGCCCTGGTGAGACCACACCTGGAGTATTGTGTACAGTTTTGGTCTCCTTACCTAAGGAAGGATATACTTGCCATAGAGGGAGTGCAACGAAGGTTCACCAGACTGGTTCCTGGGATGGGGGATTGTCCTATGAGGAGAGATTGAGTAGACTAGGCCTATATTCTCTAGAGTTTAGAAGAATGAGAGGTGATCTCATTGAAACATACAAAATTCTTACAGGACTTGACAGGGTAGATGCAGGGAGGATGTTTCCCCTGGCTGGGGAGTCTAGAACCAGGGGTCACAGTCTCAGAATAAGGGGTCGGCCATTGAGGACTGAGATGAGGAGAAATTTCTTCACTCAGAGGGTGGTGAATCTTTGGAATTCTCTACCCCAGAGGGCTGTGGAGGCTCAGTCGTTGAGTATATTCAAGACAGAGATTGATAAATTTTTGAATATTAAGGGAATCAAGGGATATGTGGATAGTGCAGGAAAGTGGAGATGAGGTAGAAGATCAGCCATGATCTTACTGAATGGCGGAGCAGCCTTGAAGGGCCAAATGACCCAATCCTGCTCCTATTTTTTATGTTCTTATGTCCAATACAGCACAAGATTCTCATAGAAGGTAATTGTCAAAAGAATCAGAGGCGACAAGAGGAAAAAAAAATTATGCAGCGAGTTGTTGTGATCTGGAATGCGCTGCCTGAAAGGGCGGTGGAAGCAGATTCACTAGTAACTTTCAAAAGGAAATTAGATAAATATATAAAGGGAAAAAATTCGCAGGGCTAAGGGGAAAGAGCAGGCAAGTGGGACTAATTGGAGAACTCTTTCAAAGAGTTGGCACCGGCACAATGGTCCGAATAGCCTCCTTCTGTGCTGTATCATTCTATGAAGACTAATTCATAATCTGTTCAGATCGTTAGCTTTTGTAAGATCCCTTTCTGTCTCAAAGCTGCTACTTTTCAACTTCTTCAGCATCAATGCTAGGATTTTTTAGCAGCTCTTGACTGTTTTCTTGCTCCCAGATCACAATAAATAATAGTATATATATCATGCGGCCCTCCAGTTATTTACCTATGAATGGATTACTAACTAATGTAATAATGCTTCAATCATTAATCCAATTAAATATACTTAACAGATTTCATCACACACAAAAGGGAGATAAGATTGTGGACGGGTCACATTGTCCGCATGCCTGATAGGAGACTCCCAAAACAAGCGCTCTACTCGGAGCTCCGGCACGGCAAGAGAGCCCCAGGTGGGCAGAGGAAACGCTTCAAGGACACCCTCAAAGCCTCCTTGAAAAAGTGTAACATCCCCATCGACACCTGGGAATCCCTGGCCCAAGACCGCACAAAGTGGAGGAGAAGCATCCGGGAAGGCGCCGAACACCTCGAGTCTCTTCGCCGGGAGCAAGCGGAAGCCAAGCGCAAGGAGCGCACGTCAACCCAAGCACCACACCCACCCGCCCCTTCAACCACCGTCTGCCCCACCTGTGACAGAGACTGTAGGTCCCGCATCAGTCACCTGCGAACTCATTTTTAATGTGGAAGCAAATCATCCTCGGTTCCAAGGGACTGCCTAAGAAGAAGAAGAAGAAGAAGATTGTGTCTGCTGAGATACAAACATGTCCTGGTCAAATGGGCATCAGTCTTTTTCATCAATATTTGCTAATGCTTATGGCTAGACAGCAGTTTCTCTAAGGAAACAGAGTCCCTTATCAACAAAAACTTGTACCTTCTTCATCGTTGTGTGCGGGACCGAGTGCCCAGGTTTAATAATTAACTCCTCATCGTGATATATTGCTCACTGGAGACTGCATGGGGTGACCACCACCTTCTTAGATCACTTCCAAATCAGAAAAGAACATGTCACCAGACCAGTGGGTACAGGCTAAAACTATTTGGTCAGATTTATTTGATGTGGAATTTAAAAAAAAATAGAACCACAAGAGTATACTGAAACAGCAGAATTTTTACGAAGAGTTAACTGGAATCCGGCCACAAGAGGTTGACATACCCATTCCCAGAGAATGTTTCTGATCGTAACTTCTCAGCAAGCTCCTGCAAACAAAGTCTTGGATGTTGGGTAACTTGGGAATAGTTCCTCATACAGCCCCGATTAATATGCATTAGCGTGGGGTCAAATGTGGGACTCGGCAAAGGTCGAAGTTCTAAAGGTGCCTTTTTCCTATGATTTTTTAAAATTTATTCATTCACGGGATGTGGGCGTCGCTGGGCAAGACCAGCATTTATTGCCCATCCCTAGTTGCCCGTGAGAAGGTGGTGGTGAGCCGCCGCCTTCTTGAACCACGGCAGTCCGTGTGGTGAAGGTGCTCCCACAGTGCTGTTAGGAGGGGGGAGTTCCAGGATTTTGATCCATTGACTTATTCTGGTTGGCCAGGCAATAAAAACTGTAGTGTATGTACCTTTAAGGGGAGAACTACTTTTTACAGCTCTTGTATACTGTAGTACCGGCAGTGACCACACCTGTATATAAACCCTGAGTAGGGATCTGTACAGTTAGTTTTAGAGTAACCCTCATCCAGTAAACACCTGTTGATTGTTCCCTGCAGTCTCTTGTCTAATTATTGAAGGACACACAACATCAAGAGACACGGATCTAACAGTGGCGACGAGACGATTCAAACCTACCTGCAACTCTGCATCACCTCCCAGGGATTTGCTCCTGGAGAACAGTGAAAGAAGAAGGCCGAGTCCAGAAGCACGGGCGTCGACCATCCAGCGGAGATTTGAGCATCGCAGGGGAGGCAGTTGAGAGCTGGGCTTGGTTCTCCAGTCACGGTGGTCCAGCGAAACGGGCTGGCAACAGGAACGGTGCAGACCCTTCCCGGACAGCGGCGGCTAGAGCCGACCGATGGCACAGAAAAAGGCCGAGCAGCGTCGACGGAAGAGAGAGGGTAGAGCGCACAGGGCGCGGCCGGTGTTCAGGACCGAGCGGCGTCGGCGAGAGAGAGCAGAGCGCAGCCGGTGTTCAAGGGCCGAGCAGCGTCAACGAGAGAGAGAGGCGCGCAGGAAAACGCACAGAGCGCAGCCGGTGTTCAAGGGCCGAGCAGCGTCAGCGGGGAAGAAAGGAAAGCACGGGAGACGCCATTTTGAGCCGCAGCGGAGAAGAAGGGAGAGCGCAGGAGACGCCATTTTGAGCCACAGCGGAGAAGAAGGGAGAGCGCGGGAGACACCATTTTGAGCCAGTCTAACCACACCCAGGGATGCTGAAGAGTGGCAGTGTCACAGCGTTCGACAATGAAGTCGAAGATTGGACGACATATGTCGAACGCATAGAAGTGCACTGCAAGGCGAATGAAGTGCCAGATGACAGGAAAGCGCTGGTATTGTTGAATTCAATGGGTGCAAAAATGTATGGCTTACTGCGAAACCTAGTAACCCCAGAGAAGCCAGTGGAAAAGGATTTTGAAAACATAGTGTCAATCCTAGGACCACTTAAACCCCACAGCGCTGCTGATAGCAGAAAGATTTAAGTTTCACAAAAGGAACCAGCATAAAGATGAAAGTAATGCTGAGTTTTTAACGGAACTGCGCAAGCTATCGAAACACTGCCAGTTTGGAACGGGACTAGCAGATACTTTAAGGGACAAGTTTGTGTGTGGGCTTCAAAGTGAAGGAACCCAGAAACGGCTTCTATCAGAAAAGGATCTTACGCTGGACAAGGCTTTCAGCATGGCAGTATCACACGAAGCTGCAGCACGGGGCACGGCAGAGATACAACGGAGACCGCAAGAATATGGCGCAAATGAAATGTCATACGGAACAGTGAAGTGCTTTCACTGCGGCAGAACAACACACGACCATAAGGATTGCTGGTTCAAGGACAAAGTGTGCAGTGTGGGAAAGTAGGACACATAGCAAGAGTCTGCAGGTCGGGAAAGAAAACCAGCAGCAAGAAATCTCCACAGGAGAAGTACAAGAAGGTACATAAGGTGACGGAGAGTAGTTCAGACGAACAGAAAAGTGATACAGACTCCGGAAGCAAGGAGCTGGGTTGTCTGAAACTACATAATGTGATCAAAACGGAGGATCACCAAACTATCTGGGTCACGCTCAAGATAGCCGGAGTCCAAGTGAAAATGGAATTGGACACAGGATCAACCCTAACAGTCATAAACCGAAGGGACTACAAGCGGCTATTCTCACATATACCCTTGCGAGATACAGAGATTGTCTTGAAGACGTACACGGGGCAAAAAGTCTACCCCAAAGGAAAAATAAGGGTGAACGTTATATATAACGGCAAGGAAACACCAAAAATGGACCTATATGTATTGCCAGATGGAGGACCACCACTACTAGGACGTGAATGGATCCGGAAGATACAGCTAGATTGGCATTCCATTCAAGCACTGACTGTAGATGCCAAAAAGGATGACGACGTCACACCTGGACGACTGTCAAAAATGCTAACTGACGCACAAGAAGTGTTCCAGGAGGAACTCGGAACACTAAAAGGCATAACAGCGATGATCAAAATAGAGGAAAATGCAAGCCCAAAGTTTTTTAAGGCCAGACCGGTACCTTATGTGATCTGCCCAGCCGTTGAAGCAGAGCTGGAAGGTTTGGAACGTTCAGGAGTACTGTCCAAAGTGGACTGGAGCGAGTGGGCTACACCCATCATTCCTGTAATGAAGAGGTCATTGAGTAATACGCCTGGGGAACCAAAGAAGGTTCGCATCTGTGGGGACTTTAAGGTGACAGTGAACCCAGTCCTTCACACTGTACAATATCCGCTTCCGCGGATTGAAGATATTTTCGCTTCGCTATTTGGAGGGAAACGCTTCACTAAGATTGATCTGGCCCAGGCGTACCTGCAAATGGAGGTAGAAGAAGCCTCAAAACAGTACCTCACGATCAACACTCATAAAGGTCTCTACCAATACAACCGTCTGGTGTTCGGGGTAGCATCAGCTCCGGCTATTTGGCAAAGGGCAATGGATCAAGTCCTGCAAGGGATTCCAGGGACCCAGTGTTATTTGGACGACATCCTGGTCACGGGCAAAAATGACAGTGATCACCTCACCAACCTGGAGCAGGTGCTCACTAGATTGAAGGAATATGGGCTCCGAGCTAATCGCCACAAATGCGAGTTTTTCCAGAAGCAGATCTCGTATTGTGGCCACGTTATTGATAAAGAGGGGTTACATAAGTCCCCTGAAAAGATTGAGGCAGTAGTCAAGGCTCCAGCACCGGAAAATGTGTCACAACTGAGATCATTCCTCGGGCTGGTGAACTACTACCATAAGTTCTTGCCGAATTTGTCTACCGTACTACACCCACTGAACACCCTACTGCAAACGGGGGTACCATGGAAATGGAATGACGAATGTAAATGAGCTTTCCAGAAGAGCAAAGAATTGAGCACATCAAAAGAGGTGTTGGCTCATTTCAACCCAGCACTACCAATTCAGTTGGCGTGTGATGCATCACACTATGGCATTGGAGTGGTGCTGTCGCACAAATTCTCGGACGGCTCAGAGAGGCCAATAGCCTTTGCGTCACGATCACTAACCTCGGCCGAGCGTAACTACACCCAGATTGACAGGGAGGCCCTCAGCCTAGTGTGGGGAGTGAAAAAGTTCAATCACTATCTGCACAGGCAGAAGTTCACCTTGCTGACTGACCACCAACCACTTGTCTCCATCTTTAATCCAAAGAAGGGCGTTCCGGTGATGACTGCGCAATGGCTACAAAGATGGTCCCTTTTTCTAGGGGCGAACCAATATGAAATCGAGTATAAGGGCACGAAACAGCATGGAAATGCTGATGGGCTATCACGCCTGCCACTGCCTACTGCAGAGGAAGCACCAGAAGTGGACCCTGTCGAAATATTTCATTCGACTATAATTGAACGCTTGCCAGTAACTAACACTGATATAGAGAAGGAGACCCGAAATGACCCGACACTGTCTCGGGTATATGACTTGACGGTGAAGGGATGGCCAAACACATGGTGACTCACTGTTGCCAGCATTCTCATCCAGAAGAGAACAGCTGTCAGTATGCCAGGGGACCTTGATGTGTGGATCCCGAGTGGTAATTCCACCCAAGTTAAGGGAGAGAGTGCTCAATGAGCTTCACGGAGGCCATCTGGGAGGGGTGAAAATGAAAAGCCTTGCTAGGGCTTATGTGTGGTGGCCGGGGATTGATCAGCAAATCGAGGGCCTGACAAAGAGCTGCTCAGGATGCCAGAAGGTCCAAAATGCACCACCACATGCCCCTCTACACCCATGGGAGTGGCCCTCATCTCCATGGCAACGGGTGCATATTGATTTTGCTGGTCCATTCATGGACTCAATGTTTTTAATAGCCGTGGATGCGCACTCGGAATGGCCTGAGGTGATCAAAATGTCCTCCACCACCACGGAGAAAACTATTGCAGTCCTACGGACCATATTTGCCAGGAACGGCTTGCCAGAGCAGATTTGCTCTGATAACGGACCACAGTTTGTGTCCGAAGAGTTTCAAAGATTTATGAAAAGGAATAGGGTAAGGCATTACACATCGGCCCCGTATCATCCAGCCACAAATGGATTGGCTGAGAGGTTCGTACAAACCTTTAAAAAAGCAGTAAGGGCCATGTGCGATGACGACATTCCACTGCAGCATAAGGTGGACAATTTCCTGTTAGCCTACAGAAATGCAACACATGCAGTCACCAACCAGACCCCGGCCATGATATTCTTTAACCGAAGGTTGAGATCTCGTCTGGATTTGCTCAGACCAAATGTACGAAGAGATGTTGAGAATAAACAATTCCAGCACATCAATGAGAAGCCGACAAGGAGCTTCAATGTAGGGCAACCAGTCTTGGCCTGCGACTACCGAACAGAGAAATGGCAAACAGGAACGATATGCACACGGCAGGGGCCACTAATGTGCACAGTGGATGTTGGGGAGAACATTGTGAGACGCCATGTTGACCAGATCCTAGAGTCACAGGAACGAGTCAATCCCATGTCTCGTGTACCTGGTGATGAAGCCGACATACAGGTAGCATCTACCCCAGAAACAGTAGCATCAGAAGCTGATGAACCAACTGACGAGAGGGGGCAAAAATTGCCTCCGCACCAAGAGCAGGACACTCAGGAAAGGCGCTATCCAGAAAGGATCAGGAAGCCTCCCCAAAGACTGAATTTATAAATAGGCTATTTTCAGTTAATGTTGCATTTAAAAGTGTTAATTGTAATTAGTTGATATTTAATTGTTAAATGAATGTTATGGTACTGTTAATCTAAAAGGGGAGGAATTGTAGTGTATGTACCTTTAAGGGGAGAACTACTTTTTACAGCTCCTGTATTCTGTAGTACCGGCAGTGACCACACCTGTATATAAACCCTGAGTAGGGATCTGTACAGTTAGTTTTAGAGTAACCCTCATCCAGTAAACACCTGTTGATTGTTCCCTGCAGTCTCTTGTCTAATTATTGAAGGACACACAACATCAAGATACACGGATCTAACAAAAACGTTAACCCGTTTCAGCACTTGGGTGAAGTGAGGTTTCCTGGCGGTTTATTTTTGACACCTGATTGCAGTTGGAAACACAGGTCCTGTGAGTGGCATTAAATGGAATTAACGTATAAATTAGCTCTTTTTGTGCAAACAATAAACAAATAAACTGTAACTTAACAAAAAACATTAAAGGAAACTTAACAATTGAAATTAAAATGTGGTTGCCGGGGGTGATGATGCACTCCAGCCTCTCCGGTGTAAAGTAACCCTTGTCCGGAAAACCCATAATTGGATTAAGTTGGGATTAAAGGTTTCGAACCAGGCCGGCGTATCCCGGGGCACACACTTTTGTCACGTGGAGGTTTTAAGTTAATTCCATCACAACAGAATAAATCAGTTCTTTGTATCACAGGAAAAAAAAACGCTATTTAAATCAAATGATCAAATGGTGTTATGTCAAAGACACTGTCTGAACGCCAAGGTCAAGGAAACAAATGAAACAGCCTTTGTATTGAATCAAATACCAATCTCTTGCTTCCTCCAGAGGAGTTAGAAAACTTAGCCCGTCAAATTTCAAAAAGAACTCAATAATGCTGGTGCTCCCACATCACAAACCAATATTGCTAATGCTCAGCATCACATGGTCTTTCTGTGGCATTGGGACCAGTCAAGATGCAATTGTAACAGCCAGCAACAAAATAAAGTTTTATACCCGTCATCAGCTTCAAGCCTTGGCCTAATTCTCAGGGTTCAAATATTTAGATCACGGTCAGAGTTAACGATACCAACCGAGGCCCTTGATCGGATTAAAAACGGAAAATGCCGGAAACACTCAGTGGGTCGGGCAGCATCTGTGGAGAGAGAAACAGAGTTAACGCTCCAGGTCGGTGACCTTTCATCCCAAGGTTGGATTCCGGTGTTAAATTTACTGAGCAGTTCTGGGTTAAGCGACAGGAGCAACCACAGTGGTCGGACTTTGCCAGCATGTTGTGCGGTTCAGCAGCTTTCCAACTCTGGGACCTGCTCAAAAACATCAGCATCATATCAGTAAGACGGTATGGAATTCAACGTGTTCCATCTCCCCAGTGGTATGCTGGTATGACTAAAGAAATTTGGAATGTCCCCCCAGATTCTCACCAACTTCTACCGGTGCACCATTGAGAGTATCCTGTCCGGTTGCATCACTACCTGGTATGGCAACTGCACCGCCATAGACCGCAAGGCTCTACAGATGGTGGTGAAAGCTGCACAACACACTATAGGAATTAAACTACCTGCTGTGCAGGATATCTACCCCGAGAGGTGCCGGGGGAAGGCCCTGAGAATCATCAAAGACGCGAGCCACCCCAGCCACAACCTCTTCGCCCTGCTCCCATCCGGTAAGAGATACCGAAGTATACAGTCTCGTACCAACAGGTTTCGAAACAGCTTCTACCCCCAGGCCATAAGACTCATGAACAAATCATTTATTATTATTTATTACTGTTATCTTATTTATTATTACTGTATTTCTATTAGTATTTTATCATTGTTATGCCATATTTATTCCAATGTTGGGAGGACTCGTAAAAATCAACATTTCATTGTGCAGTACACACGTTTGCTGCATATATGACAAATAAAATTGAATTGAATTGAATTGAAATTGTTCTATTTACATTAGAACATAAGAAATAAGAGCAGGAGTCGGCCATACGGCCCCTCGAGCCTGCTCCGCCATTCAATAAGATCATGGCTGATCTTCGACCTCAACTCCACTTTCTCGCCCGATCCCCATATCCCTTGATTCCCCTAGAGTCCAAAAATCTATCGATCTCAGCCTTGAATATACTCAAAGACTCAGCATTCACAGCCCGCTTGACTTACCATGTGCAACACCACAAGCGATCAACCAATGATATCTCGAATTTACGATGTCACAAACTCCCAAACGGGAAGGTTAACTCTGTTCTAACCTCCGCCTCCCCCCTCCCGCTCCTCGTGTGACTGCATTACCTAGTCATTGATGCATAGCAATGCCCCCCTTCCCTCCCTCGCTGTGTAAGAAAGAAAAGACTTGCATTTATATAGTGCCTTTCACGACGTCCCAAAAGCGCTCAACAGCCAATGAAGTACTCTTGAAGTGGAGTCACTGTTATAATGTAAGAAATGCGCACAGCAAGCTCCCACAAACAGCAATGTGATAATAACCAGATCATCTGTTTCAGTGATGTTGGTTGAGGAGTAGATATTGGCCCAGGACACTGGGGCGAACTCCCCCTGCTCTTGGTGCCCTGGGATCTTTAACCTCTATCTGAGAGAGCATCCGAAAAACGGCACCTCCAACAGCGCTCCCTCAGTACTGGCACTGAAGCGTCAGCCTGGATTATGTGCTCAAGTCTCCCTCGGAGTGCGATTAAGAACCCACAACCTTCTGACTCAGAGGCGAGAGTGTGGCCCACTCAGCCACGGCTGACAGCTGCCCAGTTTCTGTGCAGCCGGGGGCACAGGTGTGAGCCAGAGTACCGGATCTTCTGTGGCTTTGCCTGCAGGAAGTCAGGACAAAGCCGATTCCCCTTCAAGTGCATCAAGTGTAGCTGTAAGCCCTCGGTATGGAGACCTGCAGCTTCTGGCTCTGATGAACTCCATCTAGTGGTAGCTGCGGGTGTGACGACAAATCACAACAGGGTGAAGCCCATTTCGTGAGTTTGTGACATTGTAAATTCGATATATTATTGGTTGATCGCTTGTGGTACTGCACATGGTAAGTCAAGACCAAGTTTGCAGGTGAAAGAGGTTGGGGGGTGGGGGGGAAGAGATAATGAAACTAGACATAATTCAGTCCCTATTTTAAAGCCATGCATCGAGTCCTTTTTGTATTTGCATTATAAATTCCTTTGTTCATGATTATAATAAAACTGCCTATTTAAGCTTGTTATAATGTGCCTCGCAGCATGTTTAAAGTGCCTAAATCTCTATCCGTCGGAAAGAATAATCTAAGACACCACTGGCTGGCTTTGGTGTTAAAACCCGACAGATCAGTTCTGTCCGGGTTATCTGCCATCACTGGCAACAGGAGTCCCTCAGTCCAAGCACTCTGCTTGTTTTTAAATGGAAGATTAAAAAAAAACACATAGTGCCTTAAATATAAAAAAAAAATCCCAAGGTTCTTCACAGTGGAAATATATGTTTAGAGTCATAGAATCATCGAAATTTACGGCACAGAAGGAGGCCATTCGGCCCATTGAGTCTGTGCCGGCCGAAAAAGAGCTATTCAGCCTAACCCCACTTTCCAGCTCTCGGTCCGTAGCCCTGGAGGTTACGGCACTTCAAGTGTATATCCGAGTACTTTTTAAATGTGATGAGGGTTTCTGCCTCTACCACCCTTTCAGGCAGTGAGTTCCAGACCCCCACCACCCTCTGGGTGAAAAAAGTTCTCCTCAACTCCCCTCTAATCCTTCCACCAATTACTTTAAATCTCTGCCCCCGGGTTATTGACCTCTCTGCTGAGGGAAATAGGTCCTTCCTATCCACTCTATCTCGGCCCCTCATCATTTTATACACCTCAATTAGATCTTCCCCCAGCCTCCTCCGTTCCAAAGAAAACAACTCCAGCCGATCCAATCTTTCCTCATCGCTAAAATGCTTGGTCACGGTTATGGAGGGAGAGATTATTAAGGGCGGCAGGTAGCTTGGTACAAGATTGTTACAAAAAATACACCTGACCCGACGCACTACGTGAGAAAAGGGGATCGGGGCGGGATGGTATAAGGTGAAATTCCACTCAGCCGTCAAAGTGGGTAATGCCCAGTTTCCCTGGATATCACTTGCTATGCGTGCCTTTGAAACATGCAATTGCTGAGAATACGATTTTATTAGCAGGCTGTTGGTTACGGAGAAAAGTCTCCCATTTTTCGTTGAACGTGGAATGTATGTGTCAGCTGTGGCTCAGTGGGCAGCACTCTCGCCTCGGAGTCAGAAGATTGTGGGTTCCAGCCCCACTCCAGAGACTCGAGCACAAAAAACTAGGCTGACACTCCCAGTGCAGTGCTGAGGGAGTGCTGCACTGTCAGAGGGGCCGTCTTTCGGATGAGACGTTAAACCGAGGCCCTGTCTGCTCTCTCAGGTGGATGTAAAAGATCCCATTGCACTATTTCGAAGAGGAGCAGGGGGAGTTCTCCCCTGGGGCCAAAATTCATCCCTCAACCAATATAACAATAACAGACTCTGTGGTCATTATCTCATTGCTGTTTGTGGGAGCTTGCTGTGTGCAAATTGGCTGCTGCATTTCCCACATTACAATAATAACTGTATGTCATTGGCTGTAAAGCGCTTTAAGACATCCGGTGGTCATGAAAGGCGCTATAGAAATGCAAGTCTTTCTTTTATGTCAGCCCCAGGAGTCTTAATGCCTGGTAACAAACAGTCAGGCAAACTCCTACCAGAGTAGTGCAGCAAGACTTGTGCAGGGGGCGGAAATAAACAAGACATGGCTTACAAAGGAACAAAAACAATGGAAGAAACAAGTTTCCTTTCTCAGAAACTGGATTTAAAGGAAAGAAATTAATCAGTTCTGGATTACCTGTGGAGCTACACAGCAAGATCCACACATCACTGCTCCCCACAGCTACTAGATGACCTGGTTTCTGACCCCGGTGGTTGACTGAGGTTTGGTAATCAGTAATTTGACGCGATTCTGGCTGCAATTATATAGGGCCCTGGTGAGACTATACCTGCAGTACTGTATACAGCTTTGGTCTCATAAGAACATAAGAAACAGGAGCAGGAGTCGGCCAATCAGCCCCTCGAGCCTGCTCCGCCATTCAATAAGATCATGGCTGATCCAATCTTGGCCACAACACCACTTTCCCGCTCTCTCCCCACACCCCTCGACTCCCCTGTAGTTCAAATGTCTGTCAATCTCCGCCTTGAATATATTCACTGACTCCGCCTCCACAGCTCTCTGGGGCAGAGAATTCCAAAGATTCACCACCCTCTGAGAGAAGAAATTCCTCCTCATCTCAGTCTTAAATGGGCGACCCTTTATTCTGAAACTGTGCCCCCCAGTTCTAGATTCCCCCACGAGGGGAAACATCCTCTCAGCATCTACCCTGTCCAAGCCCCCTCAGAATCTTATATGTTTCAATAAGACCCCCTCTCATTCTTCTAAACTCCAATGAGTATAGGCCCAACCTGCTCAACCTTTCGTCATACGTCAACCCCTTCATCCCAGGAATCAACCTCGTGAACCTTCTCTGCACTACCTCCAATGCAAGTATATCCCTCCTTAAATATGGAGACCAAAACTGTACGCAGTACTCCAGGTGTGGTCTCACCAGCACCCTGTAAAGTTGCATCAAAACTTCCCTACTTTTATACTCCATACCCCTTGCAATAAAGGCCAACATTCCATTAGCCTTCCTAATTACTTGCTGTACCTGCATGCTAACTCTTTGTGTTTCATGTACTCGGACCCCCAGGTCCCTCTGAACCACAGCATTCTGTAGTCTCACTCCATACAAATAATAATTTGCTTTTTCATTCTCCTTACCTAAGGATATACTTGCCATAGAGGGAGTGCAATGAAGGTTTACCAGACTGGTTCCTGGGATTGGGGGGGGAGCGGTGGGTGGGGGGGGGGGGGGGATTGTCCTATGGGAAGGTTTTCTGTAGCATCATAAACAAAAGACTTATAAACTTCCTTGAGGAGCACAATGTCTTGAGTAAAAGCCAAATTGGATTCCTGCCAAACTATAGAACATCCGATCATATCTTCACCCTACAGACCCTAATTGACAAACACGTTCACCATAACAAAAGCAAAATCTACGCATGCTTTGTAGATTTCCAGAAGGCTTTCGACTCCATCTGGCATGACGGTTTATTTCTGAAACTTATCGAAAGCGGGGTAGGAGGGAAAACATATGATGTAATTAAATCAATGTATACAAACAACAAATGTGCAGTTAAAATTGGAGACAAACAAACAAAATACTTCCCACAGGGGCGGGGGGTGACGCAGGGCTCGCCAATCTCACCGACACTCTTTAATATTTACATAAATGGATTGGCAAAACTACTTGAACAATCTACAGCATCCGGCCTCACCCTATATGAATCCAAGGTTAAATTCCTCCTCTATGCAGACGACCTGGTTCTGCTGTCACCAACTAAAGAGGGGCTACAGCAGAACCTGGACCTGCTGGAGTCGTACTGCCAGACTTGGGCCCTGACAATAAATCCCCAAAAAACCAAAGTCCTTGTGTTCCAGCAAAGATCCAAACATCAGGGACCCAAAATAAATTTCACAGTAGGAACAACCAAAATTGAACAAACCACTAACTACACATACTTGGGCTTAAAAATCAGTTCTACGGGAAACTTCAAACTGGCTGTGAATGAACTGAAAGAGAAAGCAAGAAGGGCTTTCTATGCCATCAAAAAATCAATCCAAATAGAAATCCCAATTAGCATTTGGCTCAAAATTTTCAAATCAGTAATTGAACCAATTGCACTCTATGGCAGTGAGGTATGGGGACCGCTAACTCAACAAGAATTTGCAAAATGGGACAAACACCCAATTGAGATCCTACATGCAGAATTCTGTAAAAGTATCCTCCGGACTCAAAGGAAAACAGTAAACAATGCATGCAGGGCGGAACTAGGCCAATATCCATTAATAATCACTATCCAAAAAAGAGCCACCAAATTTTGGAATCACCTACAAATGAGCAATCCCCAATGCTATCACTACGACGCCCTGAAATGCCAAGAGCTGACCATAAAGAAGAATACCCTCAGTCAACTAGTCCTGGGACTCAGTGAAGTAACTACTAACAATACTAACAATAACCAGCCCCAGGACAGTGACAGGGTAACACAAAGAATTCGACCCAACACAATCGTCGCTAAGCAAAAGGAAAAATATCTGACATATTGGGCAGAAACAACAAAAACCCAAAGCAAACTCAATTGCTACTTGGCCCTAAACAGACAATACAACATAGCTGATTACCTGACCATGGTAAAGGATAACAAACTGAGAAGAACCTTGACAAGGTACAGACTTAGCGAACATAGCCTAGCGATCGAAAAAGGCAGACACAGGCAGACCAGGCTGCCAAGAGAAGACAGGATATGCTCTCACTGCAGTCAGGGAGTAGTGGAGACAGAGATGCACTTCCTCACAGCCTGCAGAAAATATCAGGGCATCAGGGAGAATTTCTACCAAAAATTCTCACAAATATGCCCTGATTTCAGAAATCTGAATGACAACCAAAAACTCCCATTCCTACTGGGAGAGGAGAGAAGCTGTGTAACACTGGCGGCACACTATGTTACAGCTTGCCATGAACAGAGGGACAACCAGTAAACTAAGAAAAGAATATATATAAACAATGCGAATGTATATTTATACACTCAGGGATATACCTGTTTATACACTGTATGAATAGAACTGCGTTTATGTGCTAAACCATAAATGTATTTTGATGCTTTGGCAACATAAGATGTAACTTATCATGCCAATAAAGCGATTTGAATTGTGAATTGTGAATTGAGTAGACTAGGCCTATATTCTCTAGAGTTTAGAAGAATGAGAGCACTTGGAAAACAGTGACAGGATCGGACAAAGTCAACATGGATTTACAAAAGGTAAATCGTGCTTGACTAATCTACTGGAATTTTTTGAGGATGTAACTAGTAAAATAGATAAGGGAGAACCAGTGGATGTGGTGTATTTGGACTTTCAGAAGGCTTTCGATAAGGTCCCGCATAAGAGATTAGCATGTAAAGTTAAGGCACATGGGATTGGGGGCAAGGTATTGACTTGGATAGAGAACTGGTTGGCAGACAGAAAGCAAAGAGTTGGAATAAACGGGTCTTTTTCCGACTGGCAGGCAGTGACTAGTGGGGTACCACAGAGATCGGTCCTTGGACCCCAGCTATTCACAATATATATTAATGATCTAGACAAGGGAACTAGATGTAATATCTCCAAATTTGCAGATGACACAAAGCTGGGTGGGCGTGTGTGCTGTGAGGAGGATGCCGAGAAACTGCAGGATGATTTGGACAGGTTGGGTGATTGGGCAGAAGCATGGCAGATGCAATATAACGTGGATAAATGTGAGGTTATCCACTTTGGTGGCAAAAACAGGAAGGCAGATTATTATCTGAATGGCAATAGATTGGGAGAAGAGGAAGTGCAACAAGACCTGGGCGTCCTTGTGCACCAGTCGCTGAAGGTAAGCATGCAGGTGCAGCAGGCGATTAAGAAGGCAAATGGTATGTTGGCCTTCGTAGCGAGAGGGTTTGAGTACAGGAACAAGGATGTCTTGCTGCAGTTGTACAGGGCCTTGGTGAGACCACATCTTGAGTATTGTGTGCAGTTTTGGTCGCCTTATCTGAGGAAGGATGCACTTGCCATGGAAGGAGTTCAGTGAAGATTCACCAGGCTGATACCTGGGATGGCAGGAATGATGTACAAGGAGAGATTGGGTCAATTGGGCTTGTACTCGCTGGAGTTTAGAAGAATGAGAGGGGATTTCATTGAAACTTATAAAATTCTGACAGGACTGGACAGACTAGATGCAGGAAGGATGTTCCCGATGGTCGGGGAGTCCAGAACCAGGGGTCACAGTCTAAGGATAAGGGGTAAGTCATTTAGGACAGAGATGAGGAGGAATTTCTTCACCCAGAGAGTGGTGAACCTGTGGAATTCTCTACCACAGAAGGCAATACAGGCCTATACATTTAATATATTCAAGAAGGAGTTGGATATATTTCTTAAGGCTAAAGGGATCAAGGGATATGGGGAGAAGGCAGGGACAGGGTACTGAATTTGATCAGCCATGATCGCATTGACTGGCGGAGCAGACTTGAGGGGCCGAATGGCCTACTCCTGCTCCTATCTTCTATGTTTCTATGAACACCTCGAGTCTCTTCACCGGGGGCAAGCGGAAGGAGCGCACGTCAACCCAAGCACCCCACCCACCTGTCCTTCAACCACCATCTGCCCCACCTGTGACAGAGACTGTAGTTCCCGCATTGGACTCATCAGTCACCTGCGAACTCATTTTTAATGTGGAAGCAAGTCATCCTCGGTTCCGAGGGACTGCCTAAGAAGAAGAAGAAGATATAAATGCAAACTATTATTTCTATGTTAGCCTTTTCTTGTGAAATTGTGGAGAACGATTTCTTTGCAAAGAGGGAATTGATGAATATTTCTTCAAGATGCCCACTGACTCAGTATTGCAGTTTAATTGTTGCAATCTATCCAAGTCTCGCCTCGCCTCCAATATCTTTCTGATGCACTGAAGATCTGGGAATTCAAGTCTTGCAGTACAATGCAGCTGACCCACAACAACAGAGAAAACTTAAATCTTAAGTGTGCTGGCCAGGCACAACATTGTTCTGTGTTCTTCCACTGCAAAGATTATTTGGCAAAAAAAACACTTCTCTTCGCCTCGATAGTTCAGAGGTGGAGCCAGGTGAGTATAAAGAGCGAGAGGGGACACTCCTCCACCCCCCGACCCAACTATCCCTGCAGAAGCCTTCCATGTACTGAATGAGACCGAGCGCTTCAGAAATGAACGGCCCCGCTGTCTTCTCGATCATTGCCTGGACCGTCTGCAACTTGGCTGCCTCGGAGAGAATCTTTCACTCCCGAGACCGCTCCGATATCAGAGTGTCCCTTCAAGCGACCCCCATCGCCGCCCAACACTCCGCCCAGGTAACGGACTGGCGGAAATCACTCGATCTCCGTCTGGTTTTAACATCAAAATTATTGGTAAAGAAACAAAGTTTCTGGTCGCTAACTTTTACGCGTTGAACGCATTCTTTGCAACTCCAGTTATTATCCCATAAAAGCTGGGTATGAATTCCAATATTTGTCGGAATATTCTATTGCTGGCAGGTTATAAAGGCTGTTTCCATTGGATCCCAATTGATAGTGAGAAAGGTGTTGAGGTGGACAGTTTGGCTGTCATCCACCAAAAGCTGCTTTCTTTCCTTGAAGCTTTTGCCCATCAGAATCACCAGACCCTTGTTGAGGTCCAGTTTCAGAAAACGCCACCTTGCTCAGAGCAAGCCAATCATGTGCTGTTTTCTAAAGGACGGGGTTGTTATACCATGTATTATTCTGCTGCAGACTGTAGCCAAGCCCGATTCATACCCAGGTCCCTGGGTAAACTGCTAGCCACATCCAATCGCCTTCATTTCAAAATCTGGAGTGCTGTGCAAGAGATTTCAGCAGATGTCTAGAACCAGCTATCCTTGAATGCTAACAAACTTCGTCTCTCTATCCCAATTAGAAATTCCTCGCCAGGTATGGTTGGACCCAGCCTGTTAACTGGGAGGCCATCTCGCACCAAGACACAGCAACGGCCACTGGTGAAGATCCAGCTCCTCCAGACTTGATGAGCCTCATTGGAGAAGACATTGAAGTCCCAAGCCAGACGGGTCCTTCGACAGACCAAGCCACAGAAAGCCCAGCTTTTGTCCAGGCCTTGAGGGATTTCCAAGAAACAAACGGGCTATCAGTAACTGGTATTCTTGACGCCCCTACAAGAGAAGCGATGAACGCACCCAGGTGCGGGGTGCCAGATCAGAAATCCCTCCCTGATGCTCAGTTACCCCTCAATGCTACATCTTCCGCGAACGGCACAGACAGCACCAGCCAGAGGGCTGGGGGCAAAGTCAACGCGGCTGGAAGGGGTCTTGCCCGCAAGAAGCGATTTCTGCGCCGCCTCTTTCGTGGTCGAAAGTCAAGAGCGAGGAGAACGGAGGTTGCAGACGGCAATGTCTCCGGCCTGGCCTTCGGCAAGCGGAAGCTCAAATGGCGATTGCTGAGCGAGGGGTACAGCTCTCAATTGTCGGTCATTGAGCAGAGAGCAGCCATCCGGCTTGCCTTCAGACTGTGGAGCGAGGTCACGCCCATAGACTTCGAAGAGGATCTGAGATCATCTGTCTCAGTTGTGGACATTACACTGGGATTTGGAACAGGTAAAGAAGTCACCAGGTTCTCTCAGATCTGTTCAGTGAACACAAGTGTGAGCAGCACCAAGCATTGAGGAAAGATTGGAGAGGCTGGGGTTGTTTTCTTTGGAATAGAGGAGGCTGAGAGGAGACCAAATTGAGGTGTATAAAATTATGAGGGGCCGAGAGAGAGTGGCTAATAAAATCGTATTCTGGGCAATTGCATGTTTCAAAGGCACGCATAGCAAGTGATATCCAGGGAAACTGGGCATTATCCACTTTGACGGCCGAGTGGAATTTCACCTTGTACCATCCCGCCCCATCCCCTTCTCTCGTGTAGTGCGTCGGGTCAGGTGCATTTTTTGTACCAATCTTGTACCAAGCTACCTGCCACCCTTAATAATCTCTCCCTCCATAACCGTGACCAAGCATTTTAGCGATGAGGAAAGATTGGATCGGCTGGAGTTGTTTTCTTTGGAACAGAGGAGGCTGAGGGAAGATTTAATTGAGGTGTATAAAATGATGAGGGGCCTAGATAGAGTGGATAGGAAGGACCTATTTCCCTTAGCAGGAGGGTCAATAATCAGGGGGCACAGATTTAAAGTAATTGGGAGAAGGATTAGAGGGGAGTTGAGGGGAACTGTTTTCACCCAGAGGGTGGTGGGGGTCTGGAACTCACTGCCTGAAAGGGTGGGAGAGGCAGAAACCCTCATCACATTTAAAAAGTACTTGGATATGCACTTGAAGTGCCGTAACCGACAGGGCTACGGACCGAGAGCTGGAAAGTGGGATTAGACTGGATCGCTTTTTGTCGGCCGGCACAGACACGATGGGCCGAAGGGCCTCCTTCTGAGCTGTAAATTTCTATGATTCTGTGATTCACAAGCACCAGAAGTATTTTGACAAGTGCAATTTGACCAGGAGCTAAATGTTGCTCTTTCAAAATGGGGGTGAAAGCAGCTGTTGGTTCCGAGCACCAACCATTGAACGCTGGGCTCCACTGCCATTGGTGGCTTGTGTGATTATTGCACCACCTTGAACTTGGATTGGTGGAGACCGTCCTTATCCTTTTCATCCAGGAATGTTAAATAACAAACGGTGGGTGGGGTGGAAATAGAAGATAAAACTAAAAAGAGAGAAAGAAATCAGGGGAGCTTGGGGTTTGTCAATATACGCTCAGTCTGTGAGATTGCTCGTTACAACAAGGAAAGAAAGAAATTGCATTTCTGTAGCGCCTTTCACGACTTCAGGACGTCCCAAAGTGCTCTACAGACAATGAAATACTTCTCTGAAGTGTACTCTCTTATTCTTAGGCAGTCCCTCGGTACCGAGGATGACTTGCTTCCACATTAAAAATGAGTTCGTAGGTGACTGATGAGTCCAATGCGGGACCTACAGTCTCTGTCACAGGTGGGGCAGACGGTGGTTGAAGGGGCGGGTGGGTGGGGTGCTTGGGTTGACGTGCGCTCCTTGCGCTGTTTGCGCTTGGCTTCTGCTTGCTCCCGGCGAAGAGACTCGAGGTGTTCGGTGCCTTCCCGGATGCTTCTCCTCCACTTTGGGCGGTCTTGGGCCAGGGATTCCCAGGTGTCGGAGGGGATGTTGCACTTTTTCCAAGGAGGCTTTGAGAGTGTCCTTGAAGCATTTCCTCTGCCCACCTGGGGCTCTCTTGCCGTGTCGGAGCTCTGAGTAGAGCACTTGTTTTGGGAGTCTCGTATCGGGCATGCGGATGATGTGACCCATCCATCGGAGCTGATCGAGCGTGGTCAAAGCTTCGATGCTGGGGATGTTGGCCTGAGCGAGAACGCTGACGTTGGTGCGCCTATCCTGCCAATGGATTTGCAGGATCTTACGGAGGCAGTGTTGGTGGTACCTCTCCAGTGCTTTGAGGTGCCTGCTGTACATGGTCCATGTCTCTGAAGCATACAGGAGGGCGGGTATCACTACTGCTCTGTAGACCATGAGCTTAGTGCTGGGTTTGAGGTCCTGGTCTTCAAACACTCTCTTCCTCAGGCGACTGAAGGCGGCACTGGCACACTGAAGGCGGTGTTGGACTTTGTCATCGACATCTGCCCTTGTTGACAGTAGGCTCCCGAGGTATGGAAAGTGGTCCACTGAAGTGTAGTCACTGTTGTGATGTCGGGAAACATATTCTGCAGTGTCCAAAATGTTGCACTATAAAACAGACATCAGGTCCATGTTGTGGTCACCAAACCCGTGTTCGGAGCTCTGAATTAACACACGCCGTTCCTTTCCTCAGGACGCCACTTTGGCTGCTCTCAGGCTTTCGACGGGGCTGGGCAGGAGCTGGCACACTCCTGGCAGAATGGAGCCATTCACTTCGACGACGACGAACATTTCACAGCAGCCAGCAACAACCAGGGCATCAACCTGCTGAGGGTGAGCGAGAGGTCTTGATAGAATAGATAAAGTAGGAATGGTTTCCAATGGCAGGCAGGTCACCAGAGGGCACAGATTAAAAATCATTGGCAAGAAAACCAAAGGCGAGATTTTTCTCTTTAAACGTTGAGCGTAATGACAACCTGAAAGGGCGGTGGGAGCCGATTCAACAGTCACTTTCCAAAAGGGAATTGGATATATACTTCAAAAAGGAAAAATGTACAGGGCTATGGGGAAAGAGTAGGGTGGGAAGTGGGACTAATTGGAGAGCTCTTTCAAAGAGCCGGCACAGGCACGATGGGCCGAATGGTCCCCTTCTGTGCCATATGATTCTAAGCCCAGGTTCCCAACGTAACATGGAATAACCGTGCTCTGTGCATTTTCCTCACTTTTAGGTGGCCGTGCACGAGGTAGGACATGTCTTGGGCTTGCCTCATATATATGGCAGGGGGTCAATAATGCAGCCCAACTACAGTGCGGTGGGCAGAGGCACAGAGCTGGATTGGACGGACAGAAAAGCCATTCAGCAGCTGTATGGTAAGGGTTCTCTCTGTAAGTCGGGACGCATTTTGAAAATTGGCCCAAGCACAGGACACCTGGTTCCCAACTGTATTTTTTATTTAATAGTCATTCGTTCATTCATTCACGGGATGTGGGTGTCGCTGGCAAGGCCAGCATTTGGTGCCCGTCCCTAAATGCCCCTCGAGAAGCTGGTGCTGGGCCGCCTTCTTGAACCGCTGCAGTCCGTGTGGTGAAGGTGCTCCCACAGTGCTGTTAGGGAGGGAGTACCAGGTACAGGACTTGTAGGCGAACTTGGACAAGATGGTTGGAGCAGCTATTGACAGTCGCCGTCACCCAAGAGCATTTCTGAAGCTGTCGTTGCATTCAGCAGGAGGCCACTTCCTTAGATTCTCAAAATTCACAGGGTCAGCTTTACAACCAGATTTGTCACTCCTGGCTTGCACTAAGTCCTAGGTTCCATGGATTGTGCCCATGGGCCATTATACACTGACCTCAAATCACGATGCCTGCTGCTAATCAGTACATAATGTAATATTATGGCTGTTTTGTTGGCAGCACCCATTACCATTCTTGCCAATTCTAGACGAGGTGGGATGTTCACGACAGGAACTTTGACAAGCGGAGATTGCGAGCCAACAGATTAAACTGCGGTTTTCCAGCATCCGCAGTATTTTGCTATTGTATCAATGTTCCTTCCTCCCCTCCCCCTTTACCTGCTTAAAATCTGTTACATCTCTAGCCTTTTCCAGTTCTGATGAAGGGTCCCAGACCTGAAACGTTAACTCTGTTTCTCTCTCCACGGATGTTGCCTGGCCTGCTGGGTTTTTCCAGCGTTTTGTGTTGTTATTTTGGATAAGATGGTGTTGAGATATACCAGGGGCGCTAGACTGACGCTCCCAGAGACAGTCAAAGGAAGCGCATCCCACGAGATTGTGGGCGCACGGCCTGTGATTTTCTGACCCTTAAAATTCAAAACTGCAAAAATCATGGGCCGTGTACCCGCGATTTTCCGAGATTTGCTCCCTGCCAACATCACTCCTCGCTGGGAGCCCCTGATCACGTGATCGACCCCATTGGTTTTCAGGCCCAATATTCCCCCGATCCACTTACAGGACCGACACTTGCTGAGGACCGGTTCCACAGGCAGCAGCAATCCTCCAGCAGCCCACCCAAGTGTCCGTCCTTCACTTGTGCCAGCAGGCAGGTGCTTTCATTGCGGGGGGGGGTGGCGGTGAGGCAGTCTATATGGCAGGGTTTATTGTGAGGGGGGTTGATGGGGGAGTAAATACAGAGCGTGTGTGTGTGTTAGTTACAGGAATCTCATCGAAACCTAGAAAATTCTAACAGGACTGGACAGACTAGATGCAAGAAGGATGTTCCCGATGGCGGGGGAGTCCAGAACCAGGGGTCACAGTCTGAAGATAAGGGGTAAGCCATTTAGGACTGAGATGAGGAGGAATTTCTTCACCCAGAGAGTGGTGAACCTGTGGAATTCTCTACCACAGAAGGCGGTTGAGGCCAATTCATTAAATATATTCAAGAAGGAGTTAGATATATTTCTTAAGGCTAAAGGGATCAAGGGATATGGGGAGAAGGCAGGGACAGGGTACTGAATTTGGATGATCAGCCATGATCTCATTAAATGGCGGAGCGGGCTCGAGGGGCCGAATGGCCGACTCCTGCTCCTATCTTCTATGTTTCTATGTTTCTATGAAGGGGGCAAAAGTAAATGAGTGTGTGTGGGACAAGTAGTTGCATGAGTGGAGTAGAATTGGGGTCAAGTAGATGCGAGAGAAAAGTTACCAAATGCAGCGTCGCTCATGCTGTCAAGTTACAGATGTTGTGAACCATCTATTTCCTTATAAAAAGAAACATCGTCAAATTGAAAATAAAAAGACCACTTATCTTTCGCTGGTAACAAACCCTTGAAGCACAACTTGTCTCTCTTCTTTTCTTCCCGGCCAGGGGTCTGCGAGGGGCCATTTGACACGGTCTTCGACTGGGTGCGAAGGCAGAGGGGTCAGGACGGCAGGCTGACCATTGGCTTCAACACATACTTCTTCCGAGACAGTTGGTACTGGATGTACGAGAACCGCCACAATCGCACGCGTTACGGAGACCCGCTGCCAATCTGCACCGGCTGGCACGGCATTCCCAGTGCGGGCGTCGACGCCTTTGTGCATGTCTGCACATGGTCAAAAGACGCCGCCTACTTCTTCAAAGGTAGCAGACTATACAGGACACAACCACAATGGCCAAGAGGTTCCGCAATCAGCGAGCGCACAAAACTCTTTATTTTAATTTGTTTTTTTATGGGATGTGGGCGTCGCTGGCAATGCCAATATTTATTGCCCATCCCTAATTGCCCTCGAGAAGGTGGTGGTGAGCCGCCCATTAAATATATTCAAGAAGGAGTTGGATATATTTCTTAAGGCTAAAGGGATCAAGGGGTATGGGGAGAAAGCAGGGACAGGGTACTGAATTTGGATGATCAGCCATGATCGCATTGAATGGCGGAGCAGGCTTGAGGGGCCGAATGGCCTACTCCTGCTCCTATCTTCTATGTTTCTGTGTTTCTATGCCCTCTTGAACCGCTGCAGTCTGTGCAGTGAAGGTGCTCCCACAGTGCTGTTAGGGAGGGAGTTCCAGGATTTTGACCCAGTGACGATGAAGGAACGGCTGATATATTTCCAAGTCAGGATGGTGTGTGACTTGGAGGGGAACTTGGAAGTGGTGGTGTTCCCATGCGCCTGCTGCCCTTGTCCTTCTAGGTGGTAGAGGTCGCGGGTTTGGGAGGTGCTGCCGAAGAAGCCTTGGCGAGTTGCTGCAGTGCATCTTGTAGATGGTACACACTGCAGCCACGGTGCGCCGGTGGTGGAGGGAGTGAACGTTTAAGGTGGTGGATGGGGTGCCAATCAAGCGGGCTGCTTTGCCCTGGATGGTGTCGATCTTCTTGAGTGTTGTTGGAGCTGCACTCATCCAGGCATATCGCCGAACGCGAAATCTGCCACGAACCAGCACAATCGGGCAGTGTTTTAAAATGTATTTTTTAAAATTGTGCTTTAAAAAATATTCTTTGATAATATGCAAGAGCAGTAACTTGGTGCAGTTTGATTAATTATGGCTGAAAAATGGGTTTATCGCAAAAAAAATGCTTTTTTAATTACAGTGTCGATCCATCAGCTGTGAACAACCCGATTTGAAATAATTGAAAATGACTTAAAAAGATACAGAACCATTTCCTAGTTATATTGGGGTACAGTAGTCAGTTTCTTTGTAAATTTGAAAATAATTGCATTCAAAAAGCTTTTCAAACGTCCCTACTTGTGTCCTTGCGCCCAAAAGAACCAGCTTCATTTTTAGAGCCTCCTCGAAGTCCCGAAACGAGCACAGTTAGCGGAAACGCCCAACGGTGATGGATTCATCCCGTGGGCGTGGCCAGTTTTGTGGGCGGGGCTGGCCTCCAACACGATGCTTTTTAAACCGGCGCAAAAGATCACGGAAACTCGAGTTGCGCTGAACGTAATTGGCGCTTACGATTCCGCGATCTTTTGCGCGGGTTACGCCGATTATGGGCGAATTATGCCGAGGAAACCAGCGCAGCCGAGCGGCAACTCTACCCCAACATTTTTAGTCAGGGACCAAACAATTTTATGGAAAAATAAAATATGCTTTTCTGTGCAGAGGTGACCTGCGGATTCTGAAGGACTCGGTGGAGTGGAAGTTTGGAGATATTCACGCACTTAATGTATAATAGCTTGACCGTTTATTTTTGTGCTCGAGTTAAGGAAGATCAGTGGCCCTTTTAACTTGCCTGTATGCACACCAAACTGCCACTGGGTGTCCTACCTTCTCCTGCTAGTCATTGGTCACAATACCCCGGTTGCTGTGGTGATGTTACCGTTTCTCACAGCAGCCAGCCAGCCTGGTGGACACTTGGAATGAGATTGGCAATTTAGGGGAAAAGTTTAGGCAGTTTGTGCTGAGGGAGTTGGGTGGCGGGGCGGGGTGGGGAGAGAAAGAGAAAGAGAGGGGGCTCACACAGCCATTAGGAAATAAGCTGAGACAACCCAAACTCATTTTGAACAGAGAGATTTTCTACCCAGCAGTATGGGCTGACTCCTTTTATCTCCAATTTGTTCTCGAGTTGTGGGCAACACTGACCGTATCGAGTACTGCGGAGCCATCTTTTGTTTCTTAATCTGTCCTATTACCATCTCGTCTCGCCTTGAATATCTCTTAATGTCTCTTTACTTCTCACAGACCTTTCCTTTTGTTCTTTCCCAGCCCCCAAACTTGCTTTTTCACCTGTTTCATTTCCTGCTTTTTTCTCAGTTCTGACGAAGGGTTTCGACCTGAAACATTGACTCTGTTTCTCTCTCCACGGATGTTGCCCTGGCCTGCTGAGTTTTTCCAGCTTTTTCTGTTGTTATTTCAGATTTCCAGCATCCGCAGTATTTTGCTATTGTACAGTTTTGGTCTCCTTATTTAAGGAAGGATATACTTGCATTGGAGGCAGTTCGGAGACGATTCAATCGGTTGATTCCTGAGATGAGGGGTTTGACTTATGAAGAAAGGTTGAGCAGGTTGGGCCTATACGCATTGGAGTTTAGAAGAATGAGAGGTGATCTTATTGAAACGTATAAGATACGGAGGGGGCTCGACAAGGGAGATGCAGAGAGGATGTTTCCCCTCGTGGGGCAATCTAGAACTCGGGGGCATAGTTTCAGAATAAAGGGTCGCCCTTTTAGAACTGAGATGAGGAGGAATTTCTTCTCTCAGAGGGTCGTAAATCTGTGGAATTTTCTGCCCCAGAGAGCCGTGGAGGCTGGGTCATTAAATACATTTAAGGTGGAGATAGATTTTTGCAAGATATGGGAGTGAAGGGTTATGGGGAGTGGGCAGGGAAGTGGCTGATGTAATAAAACTCACTACGCACTTGGGTCGAGTATAAAGCAAGGCTCTAATCAACTTGTTTCAGAACATGGAGGTCTAGTTGTACTTCACTAGTTCCTGTCTTACAAAATGTCCCTGGGCAAGCTGAGCCCACGCCCGAGTATTTATACTCCTTGGACGGCGCCACCAGCTGGCCGTCCAGCGTTATTTCATGAGTCGTTTCTTCATGATGATGAGATTTATAACAGTGGCTTTGAGCCCAAGATCAGCCATGATCTTATTGAATGGCGGAGCAGGCTCGAGGGGCCAAGTGGCCTATTCCTGCTCCTATTTCCTATGCTCTTATGTATTAATTGACCATCCCTAGTTGCCCCGAGGGCATTGAGTCAACCACGTCATGTAGGACTGGACTCACATGTAGGCCAAACTAGGGGTCAGGGCAAGTAGGCTTCCTTCCCTGAAGGACATTAGTAAACCAGTTGGGTTTTTACAACAATCCAACCGCTTTCATGGTCATTTTTCTGGCGCCAACCCACCAATGACCCATTTTATTGAAATCAGTTTCACAACTCGCCACGTAGGATAAGAACGCATGATCTCCGGGTTATTCCTCCAGTTCTATCACCACTAGGTGACCGTACCTGGAGAGGTGAACAGACAGCATATCACCAGTAGATCACGTCCCCTTCACGTGTACCATTACAATGCTCAGCAATGAAACTCTCGGTTAACATCGAGGATATAGCTTGTCTATATGTGTACCTGAATCTCACTGTGGACCAAAAAGACGTTGAGTTTATGATCTCTGGCATTCTTGCTCTTCAATGAAATGACCTTTTAACATTAAAAAGGAGGAATGGAAGAATTATAAAGGGAGGGGCAGAGAATTGGTAGAATTCTTGTGATAGGTGCCGACAGCTGAAACTAGTGAAGAGCAGGCAATGGAAGCAGGTTGAGCAAAGCCTCGATTTTTACAATTCTCGTCCTTGTTTTCAAATCCCTCCATGGCCTTGCTCCTCCCTATATCTGTAACCTCCTCCAGCCCTACAACCCTCAGAGATCTCTGCACTCCTCCTCCAATTCTGCCCTCTTGAGCATCCCTGATTATAATCGCTCCACCATTGGCGGCCGTGCCTTCAGCTGCCTGGGCCCTAAGCTCTGGAATTCCCTCCCTAAACCTCTCCACCTCTTTCCTCCTTTAAGATGCTCCTTAAAACCTACCTCTTTCACCTGTCCTAATATCTTCTTATGCGGCTCGGTGTCAAATTTTGTCTGATAATTGCTCCTGTGAAGTGCCTTGGGATGTTTTACTATGTTAAAGGCGCTATATAAATGCAAGTTGTTGTTGAGATGAAATGACAGCTAAGTGTGCGAAGAGAGGGGGGCTGTGCCCCCTCCAACATCTTTGGGGACATTGCAAGGGAAAGACTACATCAGCTCCCTATTTCCAGGGGTAAAGACAGAACTTGCATTTATATAGCGCCTTTCACAATCTCTGGACGACTCAAATTGAGAGAGAGTTCAGAAACTCACTCACTCCACAGAGTCACCTCGTGGCCAGAGCCTACAGCTACATCACGATAGTTGTCACGACAAATATGAATGGGAAATGTTGACAGCGGTGTACAATGGTTGACAGAAAAACCTGCCCAGCGATGGTAAGAGGAAGCAAGTTTTGTGGACAGGAAGTGAGCCTCCTAGTCAATATTTTTTTGATGACATTTCATAATTTTGCCACACGCAATTAAATATTGTTCCATTTGCCCGATAGGAACTCAGTACTGGAGGTACGACAGTATAAACGATCGTGCTTACACAGAGGACTCGCATGGTGTCAGATATCCCAAGCTCATCTCCCGGGGATTCCCTGGTATTTCTGGTCCCATTAATGCCGCCTTCTTCGACAGACGCGATCAGTGTATTTATTTCTTCAAGGAAAGCACGGTGAGTGTTATTTTCCTGTCCAATAGTGGCTGTAACTCTCTGCTTCTCCACCTATGGCAGTGGCAGTGTATTCATTTTGCCTTTCCCTTCAGGCTTGCTGCAGGGATGGGGGTTTCCAAAGTTGCAATGGGGTGACCTAATAGAGGTCTTTAAAATTATGAAATTATGTGGACCCAGAGAGACAGTGTTTCCACTTGTGGGGAAGAGCAAAACTAGAGGCCATCAATATAAGATAGTCACCAAGAAATCCAATAGGCAATTCAGGAGAAGCTTCTTTACCCAGAGAGCGGTGAGAATGTGGAACTCGCTACCACAGGGAGTGGTTGAGGCGAATAGTATCGATGCATTTAAGGGGAAGATGGATAAGCATATGAGGGAGAAGGGAATAGAGGGTTATACTGACAGAGTGAGATGAGGAAAGACGGGAGGAGGCTCGAGTGGAGCATAAACGCCGGCATGGACTGGTTGGGCCGAATGGCCTGTTTCTGTGCCGTATATACTATGTAATCTATTATAATTAATTACATAAGAAACACTGACTCCAAGGATTTCCGGCGGACTCTCATACCTCCTGTGTTACACTGTAGCCCACAGACATTCCTGCGTCATTCTTGTGCCTGATTACTCCTACCAGCAGAGATCTACTAACAATTATTCGAGATACATAAACAATGTTACATTTAGCGCACGGTTTGTTTGTTGCAGTTCAACCATCAGACGGTGGCATGTGAAACACCCAACCTTCCTATTCATAAAACTGCAGCAGTTCACGTCTGAACAGGTGTGACTCGGAATGCAAACCACCATTCATAAAAAAAAGTACGAATCAAAAAATGGGAACTTTACAACGGTGATCAGTAAAACAAAATTCAGAATAAATGTTCAGCCTCCTTTCCCCGAATGTGTCGTTCTGTATACGCACTCTGCACTGCAACTCGGGCCTCGAAGCTGCAGAGGACGAGTGTACCAGACTCGGACTTAACGCCTGCAAAAGTGGCCATTCAAGGAGGACGACGGGACTTGCTGTTTGCAAGCCAGCAATGGAAAAACACATTGGCCCGTATTTTCCGATGCCTACGGGTGGGCACGGGCTGTGTACACACCCGTAGGGACATCGGAAATGCCGGTTTCAAGCATGCCAAGCACACGCGCTGAAAACCGGTATTTCCGATCTGTCGAGAATGCTCCTGACAGATTGGGCACCTGCCCTGGAGAAGGGCCTCTGCGGGGGGGGGGGGGGGGGGAAAGAGTTCCGCTTTCTGCACAACCTCCGCCCGCTGAAAACCCTTAGAAATCTTACGCCTGGTAAAAGCAGGTGTAAGGTCTGCTTTTACCAGCATAAGAGTTGAAAAAAGTAAAAAAAAAACAATTTTTCACTCACTTTTAAAAAAGGTAAGTTTATTTTTAGCCCCGTAAAAAACTTTAATTATTTTTTGGTTTAAAATATTGAATTTAACACATTTTAAAAATGTGATGGTTTTTAAAAACGTTTATTTCATGTTTTGATGTGTTGGGGTGATCTCCATTCATTTATTTGACAGGTCTATCCGTCAAGTGTATGAAGGGAGATTCCCTTCTCCTATTGGCTCCCCATGGACCACGTGATCCTAGGGACGCTTGTGAACCGCCTGCGCCCCTGGGATACGCGGGCCTCTGCGCAGTTCGAGTTTGGAGAGGCCCGGGAGCGGAAGTGTCCGCACCTCGGGAGCCCCTCAGGTAAGAGCGTAGATTTTTTCCCGATAGGAGGCTTCCGCACGCGGGAAGCCTCCGATCAAAAATGACGGGCCAATGAGAAGCACCAGTACTAAAAGGCAGGAAGCGGTTATGGTAACTGCAAAGATAAATAATGTTTTACATGAAAGCATCAAAACAAAGCAAAACGTGAAGTTTTAAACGCAACCTAAGGTCACTCAGACTGCAACATCTAAGTAACTATTCAAGGGGCCCCTGCACTCGCTTAAAACCTGTTACATCTCTAACTTTGTCAGTTCTGACGAAGGGTCATCGACCTGAAACGTTAACTCTGTTTCTCTCTCCACAGATGCTGCCCTGACCTGCTGAGTGTTTCCAGCATTTTCTGTTTCAGATTTCCAGCATCCGCAGTATTTTGTTTCTATTTGACTATTCAAGGGGTTGTTTAATTACAGCAAGAATTACATTTCTGTCATTGTAATCTTGGTGAAAGTGGGTTTGCCATTGTTTTTTTTTCTCTTGAATATTTCCTTAATGCAACTCTTTTCAAATCACTACTAAACTCTAATTCTAACAGGTTGCAGCATTTAATGTCAACACTAACCTGAGGGTCGCTGGCTACCCGAAAAGGGTCATCGACGTCTTCCCGCCCGTGGTCTCAGGAGATCATCCGATGGGCAACCTGGACGCGGTCTACTATTCCTACACCCACCGGGCCACCTTCTTCCTCAAGGGCGTTTATTTCTGGAGGGTGGTCAGCAGGCGGGACAGGGTGGCCAACCCCAGCCTGCCTTACAATGGCCTGCGACCCAAGCGCAAGGTCAGCACGCAGTGGCTGGATATCTGCGACGTGCACCCCTCCACGATGACATGAGACCCGAGAACCTTACTCTGACAAAGTCAGAGGAGATAAAGTCGGGGAACGTTTGATGGGGTGGGGAGGGTGAACAAGACAAGAGGAAACACAAGGCTCAAGTTCTAAACCTTTCCACCCGCGTGGTACCCCTGAGTGGCACCGCAGAGGTGGGAGGCGATCTGTTTTAAGGCTCGCTCTGAGCTCTTCAGACTATAGAGCTTCAAGTATCTGTAGAGTGAATCGAGCATTTGGCTAGGTGTGCAAGATCCTGGTTCTGCCACACCATAATGGCATTTTTATTGAAGACAACGACCACATTCTCTGGAGAGGTCGCTTGTACAATACGACTGTAAAATTCAACAGTACTTTGCCGCGTTTAACATTTCTTCACCATTGAGGTGGTTTCCCCACCCAATCGGTGCTTCAGTTGTACATCATTGAGTTTGAGCAACATGACAGTTCAGTTCACTGTTGTGAGTTAAAATGTTCAATTCCTTTTTTTTTTATTCATGGGATGTGGGCATCGCTGGCAAAGCTAGCATTTATTGCCCATCCCTAATGGGCTTGAGTGACTCACTAGGCCATTTCAGAGGGCAGTTAAGAGTCAGCCAAATTGCTGTGGGTTTGGAGTTACATATCGGCCAGACCGGGTAAGGGCAGCAGATTTCCTTCCCTAAAGGACATTAGTGAACCAGATGGGTTTTTACAACAATCTGATAGTTTCATGATCATCATTACTGATGCTAGCTTTTTATTCCCGATTTATTTAATTAACTGAATTTAAATACCCCACATTTGAACTCATGTCTCGGGATCATGAGGCCAGGCCTTTAGATTATAAGTCCAGTAACATTATCACTGTGTTACCGTTCCTTGTCACAGGATGACCATGGATGCAATATTTACCCTCTGGGATAACTTTTACTCAAATCATTTTTGGCCACGTGATCTTTTTGAAGATATTAGTAAGACGATTAGATTTAAATATAACAGAACATATTTTACAACCCAAGAATGAAGTGGGCTGCTTGATGCATATTAACATGACGTCTTGCTGTAGAATTGTCGATTCAGCTTCACTCTGATTGCTTTTCGCTGGTAAAGTTTTATGCGGGTTCGGTTGAAAAGCATTACTGTTGGGGAACGGAACACTTGCACCTCGGACACCCACCAGATATGGTCATATGGAAACTAAAGCTCCCGTGACCCCCAGCAGTCTCACTGTCCCCAGTCTACTCATACTGCAGCAGTGCGCTGTGTCGTTAGAAATGTGCACAGGGCAGATGATAAGAAATCTCCAGTTCAGATCCTGCCTGGTTATATGCAAGCTTGATTATATACATAGATTCCCGACAAGGTGAATGTTATAAATCTCATCCTCAAGAAACTACTTATGAAATAATGCTGGATGGCCAGCTGGTGGCGCCATCCAAGGAGTATAAATACTTGGGTGTGGGCCCCAGTTGGCCATCCAGTGTGTTTTCATAAGTAGTTTCTTGATGATGAGATTTTTAACAGTGAACAACTTCAACAACACTGGGACAGCGACAGCCTTTTTGAGTTCTGGTGCCCTTGGCCAATATTCCTCCCTTAAATAACAGCGCCTAAAAAAAAAAGGGCTCTCTGATTGAATGTGTGTGGGATCTTACTGTGCACAACTTGGCTGCTGCGTTTGCTTGCGTGACAGTGACTGCGCTTCAAAAAGAAACCCATTGATTGTAAAGCATTTTGGGAAGTCCCGAGAATATGAACGGAGCCACGTAAAAGCAAGTTCTTTCTTACTGATGGCTACCGATGCGACACTGGTGCTGGGAGTAAGGGAGCAATTTGATGGCTGCAATCCTGATCTGATCACGAGAAATTTATTGCTTTGCGTTGCGGGTGCTTTGGTGCGAATTTTTTTCTGTCACATATTAATGTCAACACACTGAATAAGCCTGGGGACATGGTGACAAATCTCACATTATTGGAACAAAATATACAGAAAGCAGTGAATCGAGTTTTCTAGCACTGAAGGCAGTCATTCAGCCCATCATGCCCACGTCTGGCTCTTTGAAGGAGCTGTCGAATTACACCCACTCCCCCGCTCTCTCCCCCCCATAGCACGACAGTTTTTTTTCCCTTTTCAAGTACTTATCCCATTCCCTTTTGAAAGTTTCTATTGAATCTGCTTCCACCGCCCTTCCAGATCAGATCAACTCACTGCATAAAATGATTTCTCCTCACCTTCCCTCTGGCTCTTTTGCCGATTATTTTAAATCTGTCTCTTCTGGTTACCGACCCTCCCGCCAGGGGAAAGTGCTTTTCCCCCTTATATATTCGAACAAAATCCCACATCATTTTGAACACCTCTTTTCAATCTGCCCTCAACCTTCTCTGCTCCAAGGAGAACAGTGCCAATTTCCCTAGTCTCCCTACACAATTGAAGTCCCTCATCCCTGGTACCATTCCGTTGAAGTGCAGAGGGAGAGCTGGAATCAGTGCGTTGAAACATTCTAACAGGACTAGACAGACTAGATGCAGGAAGGATGTTCCCGATGGCCGGGGAGTCCAGAACCAGGGGTCACAGTCTAAAAATAAGAGGTAAGCCATTTAGGACAGAGATGAGGAGGAATTTCTTCACCCAGAGAGTGGTGAACCTGTGGAATTCTCTACCACAGAAGGCAGTTGAGGCCAATTCATTAAATATATTCAAGAAGGAGTTAGATATATTTCTTAAGGCTAAAGGGATCAAGGGATATGGGGAGAAGGCAGGGACAGGGTACCGAGTTTGGATGATCAGCCATGATCTCATTGAATGGCGGAGCAGGCTCGAGGGGCTGAATGGCCTACTCCTGCTCCTATCTTTGATGTTTCTATATGTTTCATTCGCTGCCCAGACACTGGGTATTTTACAGCGCTGCCAATCATTAGTGGGAGCGTGACTGTTTAAAATGTTCTATTGCTTTGACCTGAAACAGGTCCTCTCGCTATTTTGGAGCCACAGTACTGTAACTGTCTGTTTTTTTGTTCACTCCTATTAATTAAAAAAAATGTTATATGTACAGCCTGCACTTTGCTGCATATTTTGCAATGACAGCATTTATAAGAGTGACAGTTTGTTGGTGAATGTGTGTGTACTTTAGTGTCATATGCTTGAGGATCAATGGGGATATTGGTGATTGTCTTGGGAGAGGAAGAGTTAAAATAAATGTCCTGTTAATCTCACCTTGTGAGAATTGATTTTTTCACTGGACTGCTTTTTCTGTTGATGAATTTGAGAGATATGTATTCATTGTGACAACTTTCTCGCTTTTATGTTTTGCTGATTAGAAATAAATTGAGACTAAATATCTCTGGCTGAAGGATGCCTCTTTTAAACTTCTCACATGAACAAAGTCCTCATGACCACAAAGCAAGAGATATCTCAGTCTGCATCGCTCCAGATTCAGATTCAGATCAGGCCTCTAATTCCGCACTTACACTCTCAGTTTAGTCTCAATGCGAAGTCCTAGCTCCTTTACATCACTAATGAGAAAGCATCCCTTGTGGTGATATCCCCCCTTAAATTGCAGGCACATTGCATAGACTATCTTCTTGTGATAATACTGCGTATCCCGCACGCTTGCAATCAATCTCAAGCATAGGGTCATCTAGTCACCAATCCCGAGTTAGCTCGTCTCTGGTCCTGCGCTCAGAGAACATACCTTCCTCAATTTCCAATCGAACCTACTCCCAAACAGACACAAGAACAACAAATTATTATTTAAATGGTGATAGATTAGGAAATAGAAACATAGAAGATAGGAGCAGGAGTAGGCCATTCGGCCCCTCGAGCCTGCTCCGTCATTCAATGAGATCATGGCTGATCATCCAAATTCAGTACCCTGTCCCTGCCTTCTCTCCATACCCCTTGATCCCTTTAGCCTTAAGAAATATATCCAACTCCTTCTTGAATATATTTAATGAATTGGCCTCAGAATTCCACAGGTTCACCACTCTCTAGGTGAAGAAATTCCTCCTCATTTCTGTCCTAAATGGCTTACCCCTTATCCTTGGACTGTGACCCCTGGCTCTGGACTCCCCCGACCATCGGGAACATCCTTCCTGCATCTAGTCTGTCCAGTCCTGTCAGAATTTTATAAGTTTCAATGAGATCCCCTCTCATTCTTCTAAACTCCAGCGAGTACAAGCCCATTCGACCCCATCTCTCCTCATACGTTATTCCTGCCATCCCAGGTATCAGCCTGGTGAATCTTCGCTGAACTCCTTCCATGGCAAGAACATCCTTCCTCAGATAAGGCGACCAAAACTGCACACAATACTCAAGGTGTGGTCTCACCAAGGCCCTGTACAACTGCAGCAAGACATCCTTGTTCCTGTACTCGAACCCTCTCGCTACGAAGGCCAACATACCATTTGCCTTCTTAATCGCCTGCTGCACCTGCATGCTTACCTTCAGCGACTGGTGCACAAGGACACCCAGGTCTCATTGCACTTCCCCTTCTCCCAATCTATTGCCATTCAGATAATAATCTGCCTTCCTGTTTTTGCCACCAAAGTGGATAACCTCACATTTATCCACATTATATTGCATCTGCCATGCTTCTGCCCAATCACCCAACCTGTCCAAATCATCCTGGAGTTTCTTGGCATCCTCCTCACAGCACACACGCCCACCCAGCTTTGTGTCGTCTGCAAATTTGGAGATATTACATCTAGTTCCCTTGTCTAGATCATTAATATATATTGTGAATAGCTGGGGTCCAAGGACCGATCCCTGCGGTACCCCACTAGTCACTGCCTGCCACTCGAAAAAAGACCCGTTTATTCCAACTCTGCTTTCTGTCTGTCAATCAGTTCTCTATCCAAGTCAATACCTTGCCCCCATTCCCATGTGCCTTAACTTTACACGCTAATCTCTTATGCGGGACCTTATTGAAAGCCTTCTGAAAGTCCAAATACACCACATCCAAATACACACATCCCTTATCTATTTTACTAGTTACATCCTCAAAAAATTCCAGTAGATTAGTCGAGCACGATTTACCTTTTGTAAATCCATGTTGACTTTGTCCGATCCTGTCACTGTTTTCCAAGTGCTCTGCTATTCCATCTTTTATAGTGGACTCCAGCATTTTCCCCACTACCAATGTCAGGCTTACCGGTCTGTAATTCCCCGTTTTCTCTCTACCACCTTTTTTGAATAGTGGGGTAACATTAGCTACCCTCCAATCCATGGGTACTGTTCCAGATTCCATTGAATGTTGGAAGATGATCAGCAATGCATCTACTATTTCTAGGGCCACTTCCTTAAGTACCCTAGGATGTAGATTATCAGGCCCTGGGGATTTATCGGCCTTCAATCCCATCAATTTCCCCAACACCATTTCCCTACAAATATTGATTTCTTTCAGTTCCTCCCTTTCATCAGACCCTATGTTCCCCGACATCTCTGGGAGGTTATTTGTGCCCTCCTTTGTGAAGACAGAACCAAAATATGTATTTAATTGGTCTGCCATTTCTTTGTTCCTGATGCACTAACACCAAAAACTACGAGTTGAACTTATACGAAGTAGGCTTTTATTGACTAAGAACTGGAGCATGCCTCTGCTAGTGGATCCATCCTAAGAGCTCCCGGGGGAAGGGTGGTGAGTCACCTTTATACCCGGGCTTAGGGGTGGAGCTAGGGGCGGAGACATGCCCGGACCTGTACAGAGTTAACAGTGGTTTACCACATTCACCCCTCATTTAAAAAAGAGTCCGGCGGGGTGAAGTGTTTCAAAAGTTCGTATACGAAAGTCTCTCCGGGGGTCTTGTCTGCCGTAATGATCTTCGTGGTGCCGGTTGCGGCGGTTCTTTGCCCGTGGCCACTTCTCGCGTGGGACGGAGCACTGGCGTGTCATCCTCTCGGGGTAGGGATGGCACCGGCATGTCGTCAGTTCGTGGTAGACACCCCGGTGGTGCGTCGTGGGTAGTGGTGGTGGGTGGAGGTAGTGGATGGTGATCGATGGTGTTTCGGGTGGTACCTGAGGGTGCGAGGTCTCGAATTGAGACTGTGTCCTCCCGCCCATCAGGATACGCCACGTAGGCGTACTGTGGGTTGGCGTGGAGGAGGTGAACCTTTTCGACCAGGGGGTCCATCTTATGGCTCCTCACGTGTTTCCTGAGCAGGACGGGTCCCGGAGACGTCAGCCATGGCGGTAGTGATGTCCCCGAGGTGGATTTCCTGGGGAAGACGAACATCTTCTCGTGAGGGGTGGCGTTTGTGGCAGTACAGAGCAGTGATCGTATGGAGTGGAGCGCATCAGGGAGGACATCTTGCCAGCGGGAGATTGGGAGGCCCTTGGATTTTAGGGCGAGCATGGCGGTCTTCCACACCGTTGCGTTCTCCCTCTCTACCTGTCCGTTACCCCGGGGGTTGTAGCTGGTAGTCCTGCTCGTGGCTATGCCCTTCTCGAGCAGGTACTGGCGCAGCTCGTCGCTCATGAACGACGAGCCCCTGTCGCTGTGGATGTAATTGGGGAAGCCAAATATGGCGAACAGGTCGTTGAGGCACCTGATGACTGTGGCGCTGGTCATGTCCGGGCAGGGGATGGCGAAGGGGAAACGGGAGTACTCGTCAATAATATTGAGGAAGTACGTGTTGCGGTCAGAGGAGGGAGGGGGCCCCTTGAAATCGACGCTGAGACGTTCGAAGGGGCGGGTGGCTTTAATCGGGTGTGTCCTGTCTGGCCTATAAAAATGCAGTTTGCATTCGGCGCAGATCTGGCAGTTCCTGGTCATGGTCCTGACCTCCTCGATGGAGTAAGGCAGGTTGCGAGCTTTAATAAAATGGAAGAACCTGGTGACCCCCGGGTGGCAGAGATCATTGTGGAGGGTCCGTAGCCTATCGACTTGTGCGTTGGCACATGTCCCACGGGATAGGGCGTCTGGGGGCTCATTAAGTTTCCCGGGCCGGTATAAGATATCGTAGTTGTAGGTGGATAACTCGATCCTCCACCGCAATATCTTATCATTTTTGATTTTCCCCCTTTGTCTGTTGTTAAACATAAATGCTACTGACCGTTGGTCAGTGAGCAGGGTGAAACGTTTACCGGCCAGGTAATGCCTCCAGTGCCGTACAGCCTCCACTATCGCCTGGGCCTCCTTCTCGACTGAGGAGTGTCGAATTTCGGGGCCCTGGAGGGTCCGTGAAAAGAAGGCCACGGGTCTCCCCGCCTGGTTAAGGGTTGCGGCTAGGGCGAAGTCGGATGCATCGCTCTCCACTTGGAAAGGGATGGACTCATCCACTGCGTGCATTGTGGCCTTCGCAATGTCCTCTTTTATGAGGGTGAAGGCCGCACGGGCCTCTGCCGTCAGGGGGAAGGAGGTTGACTTGATGAGGGGCCGGGCTTTGTCTGCATAGTTGGGCACCCACTGGGCGTAGTAAGAGAAGAACCCTAGGCATCTCTTCAGGGCTTTTAGGCAGTGGGGGAGGGGTAGTTCCAGGAGGGGGCGCATTCGGTCGGGGTCGGGGCCGATGACTCCGTTTTCCACCACGCAGCCAAGAATAGCGAGGCGCGTGGTGCTGAACATACATTTTTCTTTGTTGTATGTCAGATTCAGCCGTTGGGCCGTACGGAGGAGTTTTTCTAGGTTGGCGTCGTGGTCATGCCGGTCATGGCCGCAGATGGTGACGTTGTCTAGATAGGGGAAGGTGGCCTGCAGCGCGTTCTGGTCAACCATCCGGTCCATCTCCCTTTGGAAGACCGAGACCCCGTTGGTGACGCCGAAAGGGACTCGGAGGAAGTGGTAGAGGCGACCGTCAGCCTCGAAGGCCGTGTACTGGCGGTCCTCAGGCCTGATGGGGAGCTGGTGGTATGCCGACTTCAGATCAATCGTCGAGAATACCCGGTATTGTGCTATCTGGTTGACCATGTCAGATATGCGGGGAAGTGGGTATGCATCTAATTGCGTGTATCGATTGATCGTCTGGCTGTAATCAATAACCAGGCGCTGTTTTTCGCCGGTCTTCACTACCACCACTTGGGCTCGCCATGGGCTGGTGCTGCCCTCGATAATCCCTTCCCTCAGGAGTCTTTCTACTTCTGATTTAATAAAGCTCCTATCCCCGGCACTGTACCACCTGCTTTTAGTAACAATTGGCTTGCAGTCTTTGGCGAGGTTAACGAACAACGGGGGGGGGTTTGACCTTCAGGGTCGACAGGCTGCATACTTTGCGCGGTGCCGTGTTTAAATTCTGCTGGCTGCAGACTGTAAGTGGGGGCAGGAGCCCGCCATATGCCATCGTGACGCTCTCCAGATGGCACTGGAAGTCTAATCCTAGCAGTACGGGAGTGCAGAGCTGTGGCAGGACGAGGAATTTAAAATCTCTGTACTCCACGCCGTTCACTGTCAGAGTCGCTACACAGTAGCCGCCGACGTCCGCCGTATGGGACTTTGCGGCCATAAAGACCTGGTGGCGTGTGGGCATAACCGATAGGGAGTAGCGTCGCACCGTGTCGGGGTGGATGAAGCTCTCCGTGCTTCCGCAGTCGAAAAGGCAATTTGTGGCATAGCCATTTACCTTTACGTTCATCATGGACCTGGCTAGTTGATGGGGCCTAGATTGGTCCAGGGTGATGGAGGCCATCGTCGAGGTCGGTAGGTCGCTGTAGTATTCGCCCGCGCCGGGGGCCTGGTCCCGAAATGGTGTCCAAGATGGCGGCTCCCCCGCGGTTGGTGGTGCCCAAAATGGCGGCCCGCACGGCTCACACGTGGTTGGTGAGGTCCAAAATGGCGGCCTGCACGGTTCACACGCGGTGCTGCTGGAATTGGGGGTCGATTTCGCCCTGCACACTCTCGCGTAGTGGCCTTTCTTGCCGCATTTGGGCAGGTCGCGTCCTTTGCTGGGCATTGCTGTCTGGGGTGCTTGGCCTGGCCGCAGAAGTAGCATTTCTGGCCTCTGGTCATTGCAGCTGCAGTTGGGCTGCTGGTGGCTTGTGGCCTTACCGGGTCCCAAGATGGCTGCTCCCGTGACATCCACGTGGCCATCCGGTCAGGGGGGTAGGCGTCCATGTTCTGGAGGGCCACGTCTAACGAGTTAGCGAGGGCCACCGTCTTCTGCAGGTCGAGCCCCCTCTGTTCCAGCAGCCTCTGCCGTGTATAGTTGGACCTGATGCCGGCTACGTAGGCGTCTCGGATCAGGTCTTCCGTGCATTCCTTGGCCATCACCGCTTTGCAATTACAGGCCCGGCCAAGGACTCTCAGTGCCAGTAAATATTCGGCGCCCGATTCCCCGGGGCGCTGTTTTCGGGTAGCCAGGAGGTGTCTGGTGAAGACCTCGTTAACAGGCCTCACGTATTGTTCCTTTAGCGTCGCGATGGCGGCCGCGTAAGTTGTGGCATCTCGGATGATCGAGTAGACTCGGTGGCTCACCTGTGAGTTCAAGACAAGCCATTTCACGTCATCTGTAGTGACGGTAGTGCTGGAGGCCTCCAGGAAGGCTTCGAAACAGCTCAGCCAGTGTTCAAAGTTATTGGCTGCATCTGCTGCTTGAGGATCCAGGTCTAAACGTTCCGGCTTCAAGATTTGCTCCATGTCGAAAATTTAGTCAATAAAATTGATGCACTATCAACAACACCAAAGACTACGAGTTGAACTTATACGAAGTAGGCTTTTATTGACTAACAACTGGAGCATGCCTCTGCTAGTGGATCCATCCTAAGAGCACCCAGGGGAAGGGTGGTGAGTCACCTTTATACCCGGGCTTAGGGGTGGAGCCAGGGGCGGAGACATGCCCGGACCTGTACAGAGTTAACAGTGGTTTACCACAGTTCCCCATTATAAATTCCCCTGATTCTGACTGCAAGGGACCTACGCTTGACTTAACCAATCTTTTTCTCTTCACACATATCTATAAAAGCTTTTACAGTCAGTTTTTATGTTCCATGCAAGCTTACTCTCATAGTCTATTTTCCCCTTCTTAATTAATGCCTTTGTCCTCCTTTGTTTAATCCTAAAAATGTTGATGTACAAAGGGACCTGGGTGTCCTTGTACACCAGTCACTGAAAGCAAACATGCAGGTGCAGCAAGCAGTTAGGAAGGCAAATGGTATGATGGCCTTCATTGCAAGAGGATTTGAGTACAGGAGCAAGGATTTCTTACTAGTTATACAGGGCCCTGGTGAGACCACACCTGGAGTACTGTGTGCAGTTTTGGGCTCCTTACCTAAGAAAGGATATACTGGCTATAGAGGGAGTGCAGCGAAGGTTCACCAGGTTGATACCTGGGATGGCAGGACTGTCGTATGAGGAGAGATTGGGTCGACTAGGCCTGTATTCACTAGAGTTTAGAAGAATGAGAGGGGATCTCATTGAAACGTATAAAAGTCTTGACAGGGCTAGACAGACTGGATGCAGGGAGGATGTTTCCCCTGGCTGGGGGGTCTAGATCGAGGGGTCACAGTCTCAGGATACGGGGTAGGACATTTAGGACTGAGATGAGGAGAAATTTCTTCACTCAGAGGGTGGTGAACCTGTGGAATTCTCTACCCCAGAAGGTTGTGGAGGCCAAGTCACTGAATATATTTAAGAAAGAGATAGATAGATTTCTAGACACAAAAGGCATCAAGGGGTATGGGGAGAGAGCGGGAATATGGTATTGAGATAGAGGATCAGCCACGGTCATATTGAATGGTGGAGCAGGCTCGAAGGGCCGAATGGCCGACTCCTGCTCCTATTTTTCTGTTTCTATGAATGCCGCAAATGCAAAATGAGAAGCAGAATCACTACTGGAATCACCCAGATGTAAAGTGAAATGATAGACTAAGATGTCAGATTGAATAAGTCAGTCCATGAGCAAGTTAACCTGGATTTTCTCTTTCAGATGCCGACTATTTCTGGTTTTATTCCTGTTCGGAGCAGTCAGTCTGTAGACCGTCTCTTGTCCAGGTCCAGGCTGTAGAGTCTATCTGGGGCAGGCCAAGCTCAAGCATCTTTCCTTCTATGGCAATCTGGAATTATTATTTTTTAAAAAAAAGAAAAGATTATTAATTATGGAGCCCCTCAAGAGGAACTGAAGGCCTATGTAACTCTATCCAGACATGCTGAGGTCAGCTGAAGATGTGAAATCTGACCTCCCATAATACAAGACAGAACTGAACCATTAGTGAGAGAGAGAGGGAGGGTGGCTGGCCCAAGTCCCCTCGCTGTGCAGCAAAGTCCTCCAGCCCCCGCTGGCTGCTACAGGTGATACACTAGATCACTGTCAGCCCTCGAAAGAGAGAACAGAGACATCAGCGTCTGGCCTCCGTGACACAATCTACTCGGAGTTTTCAAGCAGTTAAGCAGCGACACGGTTGAGCGATGCTCTTTACAGGGGGCACTGTCACCATCGAGGGGAAGCAGAGAGAAGCTCGAACAGTCACCCATTGTTTCCAGCCAAGAAATCCACCCAGGGTCAATTGACGATTCTGTTTTCTTTAAAATAAAATGTTTCCACTCCCCCCAGTTTCCTCCCTTTCTCTTTCCCTCCCGTCCTCACCCCTTCTTGCAGTATAGGAACATAAGGAATAGGAGCAGGAGTCGGCCCTACGGCCCCTCGAGCCTGCTCCGCCATTCAATAAGATCATGGCTGATCTTCTATCTCAACTCCACCTTCTCGCCCGATCACCATATCCCTTGATTCCCTTAGTATCCAAAAATCTATTGATCGCTGTCTTGAATATACTCAATAACTGAGCACCCACAGCCCTCTGGGCTAGAGAATTGCAAAGATTCATAATCCTCTTAGTGAAGAAATCTCTCCTCATCTCAGTCCCACATGGCTGACCCATTACTCTGAGACTGTGAGCCCTAGTTCTAGACTCCTCAGTATGATTCCATGGCTGCACATCTTTTCCCTGCACCCCACAAGAGTGGCCATTTTTTTCATCCCGTGAACCTGGACAACGTCTGTGCACTATTCTACATCAAAGCCCAAGCCCACCCCTACCCTACCCCCAAGGCAACATACTGGCCCATTCCACCAGGGGTCATTGGATAGCCACACTGTCAAGGAACAACATAGAAACATAAAAACATAGAAGATAGGAGCAGGAGTAGGCCATTCGGCCCCTCGAGCCTGCTCTGCCATTCAATGAGATCATGGCTGATCATCCAAATTCAGTACCCTGTCCCTGCCTTCTCCCCATATCCCTTGATCCCTTTAGCCTTAAGAAATATATCTAACTCCTTCTTGAATATATTTAATGAATTGGCCTCAACTGCCTTCTGTGGTAGAGAATTCCACAGGTTCACCACTCTCTGGGTGAAGAAATTCCTTCTCATCTCAGTCCTAAATGGCTTACCCCTTATCCTTAGACTGTGACCCCTGGTTCTGGACTCCCCGGCCATCGGGAACATCCTTCCTGCATCTAGTCTGTCTAGTCCTGTTAGAATTTTATAAGTTTCAATGAGATCCCCTCTCATTCTTCTAAACTCCAGTGAGTATAAGCCCAATCGACCCAATCTCTCCTCATACATCATTCCTGCCATCCCAGGTATCAGCCTGGTGAATCTTCGCTGCACTCCCTCCATGGCAAGAACATCCTTCCTCAGATAAGGCGACCAAAACTGCACACAATACTCAAGGCTTGGTCTCACCAAGGCCCTGTACAACTGCAGCAAGACATCCTTGCTCCTGTACTCGAATCCTCTCGCTATGAAGGCCAACATACCATTTGCCTTCTTAACCGCCTGCTGCACCTGCATGCTTACCTTCAGCGATCTTATCGAAACATATAAGATTGTGAGGGGCCTTGATTGGGTGGATGCGGGGTGGATGTTTCCACTGATGGGTGAGACTAGAACTAGGGGGCATAATCTAAGAATAAGGGGCTACGCTTTCAAAACTGAGATGAGGAGAAACTTCTTCACTCAGAGGGTAGTAAATCTATGGAATTTGCTACCCCAGAGAGCTGTGGAAGCTGCAACATTAAATAAATTTAAAATGGAGATAGACAATTTCCTAGCAGATAAGGGAATTAGGGGTTACGGGGAGAGGGCAGGGAAGTGGACGTGAGTCTAGATTCGGATCAGCTATGATCCTATTGAATGGCGGAGCAGGCCCGAGGGGCCGTATGGCCTACTCCTGCTCCTACTTCTTATGTTCTTATGTTAACTCTGTTTCTTTCTCCACAGATGCTGCCCTGGCCTGCTGAGTTTCTCCAGCATTTTCTGCTGTTATTTCAGATTTCCGGCTTCCGCAGTATTTTGCTATTGACTTAAGTGTCCAAGCCCGCCGTCTGAAGCTGTTCATCATTTGCCAATCTCATTTGGAGGGAGAGCTTGTAGGGAACGCTGCTACACTGGTGCACTAGGGGGCAGCCTTGAGCTAAGGGCCAAACAACATTGTGGGGGTGGTGCAGAGGGAGATTAACTCTGCATCTAACGGTGCATTCACACCACCGGTGCAGCTGGGACGCTGCTTCTCACTGCCTCTGCAGTCAGTGTAAGTGCAGCCTGAACACGGAGTCAAGGCCCAGTCCCGACACTGAAGCAAAGCAGGAGCGAGACATCCCTGGAGGAAGCAAACTCACTCTGCTTTGGACTCACTTCAGATCCTCACACTCGATTTACAAACCGCACGTTTAGCACCAGTGTGTAGCTGTGCAGCCGACCTGGGATTTGGGAATGTTTGGCCTCATAACGGGCAACAAATGCAGAATTTCCTGGTACAGGCATCATCATCCTGCTGATTGCACAAGATGTGCACACTTTTTTTTCCGTTCATGGGATGTGGGCGTCGCTGGCAATGCCAGCATTTATTGCCCATCCCTAATTGCCCTCGAGAAGGTGGTGGTGAGCCGCCTTCTTGAACCGCTGCAGCCCGTGTGGTGAAGGTGCTCCCACAGTGCTGTTAGGGAGAGAGTTCCAGGATTTTGACCCAGCGACGATGAAGGATCGGCTGATACATTTCCAAGTCAGGATGGTGTGTGACTTGGAGGGGAACTTGGAGGTGGTGGTGTTCCCATGCGCCTGCTGCCCTTGTCCTTCTAGGTGGAAGAGGTCGCGGGTTTGGGAGGTGCTGCCGAAGAAGCCTTGGCGAGTTGCTGCAGTGCATCTTGTAGACGGTACACACTGCAGCCACGGTGCGCCGGTGGTGGAGGGAGTGAATGTTTAAGGTGGTGGATGGGGTGCCAATCAAGCGGGCTGCTTTGTCCTGGATGGTGTCGAGCTTCTTGAGTGTTGTTGGAGCTGCACTCATCCAGGCAAGTGGAGAGTATTCCCTAATATTCCTCAATTAGCAATGAATTCTACACTGTCCAGAATGTATCCTGCACCCATTCCAGTACTTACACATCTCCAGCCATGCAATGGGGGGTCATTTTAACCCAACCCGCAGGCGGGAATCCCACGGGATCAGGTGGAACGACGGTTTTACACCTCGCCCAATATTGCTCCCTGTTGACTTCAATGGAGAGTTAAACCAGCGTTCCACTCGATTCCGAGGGGTTCCCGGTTGGCGGTGAGGTTAAAATTGCCCTCAAGTATCTCTCATTTGGAAGCCAAAAATTCCAGACATCGTCCCTTAAGATACCTTACGGGGTGCTTACTTTTGAGGGAGAGCTTTATTCCCGATTTTTGTGGGTATTTCACAGCTTAAATGCGCTGATCATTTGTGTGGAGCCCTTCACACTCCCAAAAGCATCCTCCTTCAACCAGAAATACTGCAAAGAGCAAAAGGTTAAAATTAATGGAGATAAATGCTCAGGCAAATGCTGAGATGGTAAACTCGACTGAGATAGGTTTTTTTTTGCTGAGCGCTACATATATTTTCCAATCAGTCAAGAGAACAAGACGGACCATTGCCTGCAGCAGCTGTCACTTGCAGACATTACCTCATCGCAGACACACATCCCGAAGCAGCTCATTATTCCTACCACTTTGTGGCCCCCCCAGCCAACAGATCCGCAGTGCCTTCGATAACTCACCGCGTCGCCTCCCGCTTTTCACGTCCTCCCATTCCTTTTTTTGTGGCTTAAACACGGGGTAACTCATTTGCCGCGGTTTCACGCCACGCCATGCCAGCTTCGCGCACTGCCGGCATTTCCCACCTCTGCCAAAGCTGCTGGTCTCCAGAACCACCGCAAGTAATCCCGGCCCACGCTTCAGTTGACTCTTGAGGGGTGTTGAACGTTCAGAGGCGCTTCTGCACCCGCCCCGTCCCCCCGAATGAGAGGCGTTGGCGGGTCTTTAGGATGCAAAAGATGCTACATAAAGAGCAAATAAATTTACATTAAAGTGATTTCCAATCACCCTCACATACAAGACAAACAGTTCTAATAATAAATCTGCTGCTTTAACTCCCACGAGGCTGTTGGTGTATAATGGAATTGTACTAGTACAATATTAACCAGAAGCCCCATTAAAACTAGCAGTTTACTCTACCAGCACTGTGTTAACCAGATGGAGTGTGGGATCTAGACGGTTAAAGTCACATCTGCCAATGCAGCCAGACTGTGCCAGATCCACATTAACCAGCAGCCCGACCTAAGAAAGAAAGACTTGCATTTCGATAGCGCCTTTCATGACCACCAGACGTCCCAAAGCGCTTTACAGCCAGTGAAGTACTTTTTGAAGTGTCCTCACTGTTGTAATGTAGGAAACACAGCAGCTAATTTGCACACAGCAAACTGCCACAAACAACAATCCGAATATGACCAGATTATCTGTTTTTGTTATGTTGATTGAGGGATAAATGTTGGCCCAGGACACCGGGTAGAACTCCCCCGCTCTTCAAAATACTGCAAATGGGATCTTTTATGTCCACCTGAGAGAACAGACGGGGCCTTGGTTTAATGTCTCATCCGAAAGACGGCACCTCCGACAGTGCAGCACTCCTTCAGTATTGCACTGGGAGTGTCAGCCTAGACTTTGTGCTCAAGTCCCTGGAGTGGGACTTGAACTCACAACCTTCTGACTAAGAGGCAAGGGTGCTACCCACTGAGCCACTAGTTGACGCTGTGCCAAAGTCACATTAAGCAGCAACCCTTCAGTGACTCCCCAGAATGGCAGTGGGAAATCCACAGCCTTGGAGCTGCACGGATGAACACAGCCCGGTTTGGATCTCTAGTCTGTGATGAATGGGCTGGGGCAGCGGTGGCGCTGTTTCAATTGGCTGCCACACCCGTGGGTTGTGTGAGGTGGGGGGGGGGGCGGGGGGTGGTGGGGGGGGAGGTGAAAGTCAGCAAGATTCCCGCTTCCTGGGTGATGTCTGCTGGAAGTCCAAATGTAAAGAGGATCAGGATCAGGCTCAGTGAAGACATCCTCCAGAGGGCAATCACCTTCCGTAACTGGTCAAGGCTCACAAGGGAATGATGACATCAGGCACCTGTGGAATAGGACCCAACAGTGAGCAAATGTTATGGTGCCCCATGCCAGTGGCAATGTTCTGTCCAAAGAACAATCAGTTGACAGAATTATGATGATCTGATCAATGTTGTCTGCAGGCCAGGCTTCTTCGGCAGTGCAGGGCCTCGCAAAAGCTTTAAGAGTCCACTATTTTTCTTGAAGCATCTCCCCACTTTCTCCTCTCTTGTGCAGCTGTGCGGGTAGATGAATGCCCATGTCCCAGACCTCAGCAAGTGCGCTTCTTCAATCAACTGCTTCTTGACTATGGTCTCAAATTCTGCCTCATTCTTTCCCGAAAACCAAACACTGCCACACTCCCAATTCTTCCTCAGTCACCCCCTCCCTCTGGCAATCGATCGCCTTTTTAAATCTCTGGTTTAGCGTCACTATTTATTGATTTACCTCGTTCTTTCCCAGCGCACCGGGATTTCCTGGGCTGTGGGCCTCAGCTCTTCGCTTCGGTTTCCCAGGTTTAAAGAAATATAGACAACAGTGGGGCAGCGATGATCCCTCAGGACTAACCCAATAATCCGGTTGGGATGGGAAGCATCATCCCACCCGCTCGCAGAGAATGTCCAAAGACGGTACTCCTGAGATTCTGGGAGCAGGTCCTTCACCTGCTGTCTTGGTTGTGGACATCAACAAACTGGCACCAATTCCCTTCAAAAATTCTCTGGACTTTGGAAGACTGAGAGGTGAGCTCATTGAAACGTGTAAAATTCTTAGAGGGCTTGACAGGGTAGATGCTGAGAGGCTGTTTCTCTGACTGGAGAGTCTAGAACCAGGGGTCACAGTCTCAGGATAAGGGGTCGGCCATTTAGGACTGAGATGAGGAGAAATTTCTTCACTCAGAGGGTGGTGAATCTTTGGAATTCTCTACCCCAGAGGGCTGTGGAGGCTCAGTCATTGAGTATATTCAAAACTGAGATCGATAGATTTTTGAATATTATCAAGGGATATGGGGATAGTGCAGAAAAGCGGAGATGAGGTAGAATTTCAGCCATGATCTTATTGAATGGCGGAGCAGGCTCGAGGGGCCGAATGACCTACTCCTGCTCCTATTATGTTCCTAAAATTAATTTTTAAAAAAATTATGTGACGTTATTGCACATTTTTCTCTAGCTATTTCCTACATTATCCCTTACCACTGAATCTGTCATCAGAGATATTCTAATGGGATCAGCTGGTGTCACTCTCTCTCTCTCTCTCTCTTTTTCTTAAGTCTTGAATGTATCAAGGTTCCAGACAGGTTGCTGCACCAGTTCGTAGTTCATTTAGCATCGGGGACAAGCACTCAATAGGATGATGTTACGTTACTCAATTACCAGCCGTAACACTACACAGGCTTCAAGGAACCAAGCTTCATGAGGTGACCGAAGCCATTTGTTAACGAGCCCCTCTGTTTCATTCAGGCTCTTTTAATTGATTTCCAACAAACTGCGGACAGTAGGTGATGAAGAAAGAGACAATTCATCGAGCTCTGAATGTGTCTTTCAAGTAAGATGATCGCAGGAGCCCCCGTGCTTGACTAGACTTAAATGAAGCAGAAAAACTATTAACGCTTTTCATTCACATGAAAACCACCCCTCCCCCTGCAAATATAATACTGACCTCGCTGAGCCAGTCCCCGAATTCCTTCGCTACCCCTCCTACTCCCAGCGAGATTGACAGGGCACTCAACTTCAGAGCATCTTTGTACCAAGCCCGGTCACTCTAGAGCGACCCAGAACAGGTTGTCCCAAATCACTAGATAACAAAAAAGAAAATACTGCAGATGCTGGAAATCTGAAATAAAAACAGAAAATGCTGGAATTACTCAGCAGGTCAGGCAGCATCTGTGGAGAGAGAAACAGAGTTAACATAACGAAAGGTCATCAACCTGAAACGTTGGGGTCGATTTTCCCGCAGGTGTGGGGAATTGTCGGGTTCCCCGAATGTCGGGGTTCCCACACGAATGTAAATGGGTCTGCCAGATTGATGCAATTTTCCTTCAATTGGCCAATTCATTTCCAGCGTGTGGGAACCCTTGCTAATTGACTATGTCCAGTCAGAAAGCCCCACAGTATGATGTCATCATTCGTGGTGCTTTTAAAGTCTATAGCAAGCATTGCAACCCCTGCAGGCTTCCAAACGAACCACACAGGATGGCAGAGGAGCCTGCAGCAGCTGTGGCCAGTGCCAAACCCCGAGCTGGCAGAAAATTCGACAAGGCTTCACTGCAGGCATTATTGGATGGGGTGAGGGCCCACAGGGAGGTCCTCTTCCCTAGGTCAGGGAGGAAGAGGCCTCCCATTGAGACCAAGGCTGCATGGATGCAGGTGGCAGCAGATGTCAATTCGCTGGGAGTCACCAGAAGAACCTGGATACAGTGTCGGAAACGATTCCATGACCTTCACCGTACAGGAAAAGTAAGTACAGGTAGACTACCCTTTATCCGGACTTCCGAAAACCGAAACCCTCTAAAAACCGAAGGTTTTTTCGTTCAGCGTAAGTCGTGCGTACGAACGAAAAGGGTTCCGGTTTCGGAAGTTCGGATAAAGGGTAAGTCGTGCGCACGACCCCCCGCCGACCCCGCCGGCCCCGACAACCGACCCCGCTGCGGACCCCGCCGGCCCCGACAACCGCCGACCCCGCCGCGGACCCCGCCGGCCCCGACAACCGCCGATCCCCCCCGCCGACCCCGCCGGCCCCGACAACCGCCGATCCCCCCTGCCGGCCCCGACAACCGCCGACCCCGCCAGCCCCGACAACCGCCGACCCCCCCGCGGACCCCGCTGCGGACCCCGCCGGCCCCGACAACCGCCGACCCCGCCGGCCCCGACAACCGCCGACCCCGCCAGCCCCGACAACCGCCGACCCCCCCGCGGACCCTCGCCGACCCCCCCGCGGACCCCCGCCGACCCACCTTCCGAAATCCGAAATTCTCCTTTATCCGAAACTCGGCTGGTCCCGAGGTTTTCGGATAAAGGATAGTCTACCTGTATGAAGTTTCCACCACCCTCAAACTGATCCCCATTGCCTTTCCCCACCAGCACTCAGCTTTAGCACTGTCTTCCTCCACATCCCACTTCACAGTCACATCCATGCACCCTTACCCATTCCCTCTCTCTCTATGCTCACATTCACATAACTATTCCACCATGCAGCCCTCACACTCCCTCTCACTCTGATGCTTTGAGCACAACTGACAACACACAGGGAGGGCCCTTGGTCTTGCAGCCTCACACCATCTTTGTCTCCCTCTAAGTATCTATGCTATGCAATCTCTACACTCACTCCTTCATTCTCACTCAAACTCCACTTGTCTCCCTCATTGCAGGAAAAGAGAGCTCACAACAACAGAGAGCGAGCCAGGACAGGAGGAGGCCCACCCTCAATAGCCCACCTGACCCCCTGGGAGGAAGGAGTGCTGGAAATTGTCGGGGCTGATGTGGCTGCGGAAGCTGGGGAAGGAGAGACGGGGCAGTCCCGCAAGCTGGTGACAGAATAGTTTTCCATCTCTCTCATTGACATAGCATGAGTCGCTGTTATGATTCTGAAGCTACATCATTTGGACTTCTGAACATCTGCAAAATCCAATGTGCATGTAACCTTGGCATCACATCTCTAACTCTTTCCTTTACTCCCCCACAGGACCATCCAAAGCCCCCGTCCCCACTGCGGAGGAGGAAGAGGCTGAGCAGCCAGATGCCTCAGAGGACACTCCCACCTCTGAGGGCGCAGCGTCAGCAGAATTCAGCGCACCCAGCACCAGCGCAGACACTCACACCTCGGTGGGACCTTCGCGAGATAGAGTAGTGTTGTCACCTGGTGTATCACAGCTCACAAGTGAGCATCAGCAGATGGTGGAGACAGGGACAGCAGTGGAGAGTCCTCGTCGGAGGGCGCAGGACTCTGCCAGCTCAGCTCTGCTGCATGTCGACCCTCTGCCTCTGGGTCCATCCGCAAGAGAAGAGGTGATGGATCTCCATGCACAGATGCCGGAGTCTCTGGCAGGTTTTGTCTCCAGGGTCGCTGCGAGTGTGGAGTGAATGGAGGAGTCCATAGCGAACATGAGCAGAGCCTTTGTGGAGTCATTGGCGCATGAACGCATCACCACGGAAAGGATGGCAACCTCCGCAGAAAGGATGGCTACAGTAGGAGAGGATGGCTACGGCCATGGAGGAGCTAAGTCGCCAGAGTGTTGAAAACATGGTGAGTGTTCAGAATAGACTGACATCTCTGGAGGAGCGATGGTCAGCTATTGAGCAGAGAAACCAGACCTTCATGGCAGGCCCTCTGAGTAGGACTGCCATTGCAGATACGGGTCCCCATGGCCCCCCTGATGTGCAGCAAGGTGCTCTCAAGCCACTTGCAGGCTCTGAAGGGGACCTGACCCATGAGAGGGAGGTTGGTGGCAGACCTCAAGGAAGTGGGGGCTCCTCTCCAAGCGCTCACACTTCCATGCCACTGCAGAGCCCTCGGTCAGAGCCCCGCCGGAGTCCACACCCAACGGAGATAGAGGTCTCAACCCCTGCACAGCTGCAGGAGCAGCAGACTGCTGGCGAGGCCTCACAGGCTCGCCAAAGGTGTCGAGACAGGAGCAGCAGGAAAGTGAGCAAGGGGCCTCCACATCTGCTGAAGCCACAGGGGAACCACTACGTAGGAGCACGCGTAAGAGAAAAATAAAGCACCACTAATCACAAGGGTAGTCACTTGGGTGAAATGTGTTTATTTTAAAAATGCCATCAGTTGGTTATTGTAAATAAAATTTCAGATGGCAACTTCTGCAGTTGTGGAGTGTGTCATTTCGCGATTGGGGCTGGAGGTCCTCTAATGCCAAGAGGGGAAGGAAAAAAAGGCCTCCCATGCTTCTGGTAGGTGCCTCAGTTGAGGAAGCGCTGAGTGAGGGTGGCGAGAGGGGCTTCCCAGGAGCTCACACTGGAGAAGTGTGTGAGGCTCCAACCTTCCACAGCTGTGCCTAAGCCTGGAACAAGTTGCCCCAAGCCTGAAACAGCAAAGCCCTGCAACCTACAAATGCTGTCTGATTAAATCTCTTCTTTCCTGATTGACCTGCAGCTGAAAGTAAGCAAGCCGACATTGTTCACGCCAGGTTTCATCAGCGGGGTTCCCACCAGACGTGTTTAGCGTGGGAAAAGGCTGAAAATAGCAAGGGCCCCTTAAAATGGCATTAAAGATGCCAATTATTGGTGATTAGGCTCCCGACGACCAGTCCCGCCAGCTGCGGGCGGGACTGATTCGGGTCGGATTGAAACGCCGGGGTGAAAGTCGGACGGGGCGGGGAATAAGGCGGCGGGGGTGGGTGGTCACGACCCCCTATTTTTGCAATTTCCGCCCCCCCCCAACACGCCTGAAACCCCGCCTGACAGCTCCAGGAAAATTGACCCCATTAACTCTGTTTCTCTCTCCATAGATGCTGCCTGACCTGCTGAGTATCTCCAGCATTTTCTGTTTTTATGTCCCAAGTCACACTGCACACTCAATCGTCGCTCTCCGCCCCTGGACTGCGGAGCGCGGTCCTTGCAGAGTTGGGCAGGTCGAGATTGAAACGTCATCGGCAGAGACTGTTGCTTCTCCGTTAACATCAAAAAAAAAATTGCGCTAAGTATCTTCAACAACAACTTGCAAAATGTCCCACATCGCTTCACCGGCAGAATCGTCAGACAAAAAAATTGCCATCGGGTGAAAGAGGTGGGTTTTATAGAGAGGGAGGTGGAGAAGCAGAAAGGGTAAAGGATGGTGTGATGGATCTAAAATAAAAACAGAAAATGCTGGAAATACTGAGCCAGTTGGGCAGCATCTGTGGAGAGAGAAACAGAGTTAACGTTTCAGCTCGATGACTTTTTCCAGTTCTGACGAAGGGTCATTGACCCAAAACGTTAACTCTGTTTCTCTCTCCACAGATGCTGCCTGACCTGCTGAGTATTTCCAGCATTTTCTGCTTTTTGTACACTTAAGTGCTGAGTTGAGACTGTCCACATTTAATTCAGATAGGTTCCTTTGTGTTTTCTCACTCCCTCTCTCTCTCCCTCTCCCTCCCCCTCCGGAGGGCTGGGTGGGCTCAACAAGGTCAATCAAGTCAAAATTGCGTGGGTTGGCTAGAACTCGATGGAGCCGGGACTACAACCCCGAAAGTTGTAGTCTCGCCTCCTACCCGACTCCTCAATGAAAATCCAGCCCACTGTTTCAGGTCGGTGACCCTTCGTCAGAAGTGGGAAAAGTTAGAGATGTAACAGGGTTTTAAGCGAGTGTAGGGGCAGGGAAAGGCGGGGGGGGGGAGGAAAGAACAAAAGGGAAGGTCTGTGATAGGGTGGAAGGCGATATTTTATACATTATATATGCAAAACCAACTAGGAACGCCATGCATAACAATTAAACAAACTGTGCAGTTGAATTTGAAAAATAAAGCTATTAAATTGTGATAAAAGGTTTCCTTCGCAAACTAATCTAGAAATGATTGCAACCAATTTCATGCAGTTAATACATGGCATTTACTAATAATTCAAAGCCAATGTTCATCCATTCAAAGAGCAATCAACCAAGACCGGATTGATTTAGGATTAGGAGTGCACTGTGCACATCAACAGAATCAGGCTGCAACAGGTATTAAAGGAATTGTTCAAATCAGGATGAAACAACAGCAGTGTACAGGGCGTCTCATATTCTTTAGAATGATGGAAATTTCAGTCAGGGTGCTTGGCCAGTTGTCCCTGTGCTAGTGCCATACCGGACCAATCCCATTACCATATACCCATCAACACTAATCTAACGCCCCTCCAGCCATGACTCAGTGGGCAGCACTCTCCCTCTGAGTCAGAAGGTCTGTGGATTCAAGCCCCACACCAGAGACTTGAGCACAAAAATCCAGGCTGCCGCTCCCAGTGCAGTACGGAGGGAGCGCTGCACTGTCGGAGGTGCCGCCTTTTGGATGAAAAAGAAAGACTTGCATTTCTATAGCGCCTTTCACGACCACCAGACGTCTCAAAGCGCTTTACAGCCAATGAAGTACTTTTGAAGTGGAGTCACCATTATAATGTGGGAAACATGGCAGCCAATTTGCGCACAGCAAGCTCCCACAAACAGCAATGTGATAATGACCAGATCATCTGTTTTTGTTATGTTGATTGAGCTATGAATATGGGCCAGGACACCGGGGAGAACTCCCCCTGCTCTTCTTCGAAATAGTGCCGTGGGATCTTTTACATCCACCTGAGAGAGCAGACGGGGCCTCGGTTTAACGTCTCATCCGAAAGACGGCACCTCCGACAGTGCAGCACTCCCTCAGCACCGCACTGGGAGTGTCAGCCTAGATTGTTGTGTTGAAGTCTCTGGAGTGGGACTTGAACCCACAACCTTCTGACTCAAGAGGCGAGAGTGCTGCCCACTGAGCCACAGCTGAGATGTTAAGCCAAGTCTGCTCTCTCAGGTGGACATAAAAATCCCAGGGCACTAGTTTGAAGAAGATCGGGGGAGTTCTCCATGGTGTCCTGCCCAATATTTATCCCTGAATCAACATCACTAAAAACTGCTCATTATCACATTGCTGTTTGTGGGAGCTTGCTGTGCGCAAATTGGCTGCTGTGTTTCCTACATTACAACAGTGACGACACTTCAAAAGTACTTCATTCGCTGTAAAGCACTTTGCGACGTCCTGAAAGGCGTTAATTTAACGCAAGTCTTTCTTTTTTCTTTTCCAAGTCTTGCGACTGGCTGGGCCTCAATAGCCGCTGCATATTCTAGTAACCCTTGCCTGAAAAATCTGCTACTCGATGTTGATCTGAAATGCATGTCCCTTGTTGCTCAGAGATTGCAACACGACCCTGAGAAAGGCTCGAGAGAAAGGTCATTCAATGACAATTTCTAAAGAATATTAATAATATCTATATTTAAAAAAAAATCAATGAGTGTATCAATGTGCTGGGAATGAGAGCTTTTCTGTTTTCAGAATATGTCCAAAAACCCCTGGATTAACCTGCTCTGTGGCACCTGAATGAGGAGCAGCCACTCCCTGCGGGGTCTGGAGTTAAATAAAATACCGCAAGAAGATAGCGGAATTTTACGTCTTTAAGACGCACAAATTTAAAAGGATTTACTTTAACGCTCATTTGCAGATGAAATGGACAATTTGACATCACTTGTTTGCCCTGGATAATGTGCCTCTTCCACAGTCCCCGAATCAGAGCAGAAACAGGTTGCAGGGCGAGCCGGGCATCGCAGGGCCATTCTTATTTACTGGGACTCGTGTCAAGCGATGCTTTTGAAATCAAATTATTTCATTACTTGGCACATGTCTCAAAATTTGATACA